>NC_059271.1:19144699-19157199 GCF_017591435.1 Portunus trituberculatus | reverse complement strand
AGTAAAATTTCATGGTCCAATGTATCAAATGCTTTTGAAAAATCAAGAAAAACTCCCAAAACAAATGACTTTTCCTCCAGACATGCATATACTTTTCTAATAAATTCCAAAATTGCAGTTTCAGTTGAATGGTGTGCTCTGAAACCGTGCTGGTGTTCTGTTAATAAACAATTTTGTTCCAGATAATTAATAAGCCTAAAAGAAATTATTTTTCAAATATTTTGCTAAATGCAGAAAGTACAGAAATGGGTCGATAATTATTTATATTATTTCTATCGCCTGATTTAAGAAGAGGAATTACTTTAGCTATTTTAAGTTGATCAGGAAATGTACCAGTTTGCAGAGAGAGGTTAATTATATGGGCCAAAGGAGTAGAGATGACAGAAGAAGAATATTTCAATACTTTTGGAGATATATCATCGTATCCTGGAGTGTCGGTGTCAAAAGTGCAAAGAACCTTCTCAACTTCTTTGCTGTTAGTAGGGGACAAATACAGAGAAAAATTAGGGGAGTTGTTTAAGTATCTCTTATAATCATGCACACTATCACCAATTGTAAAATTGAGTTTCAAAAAATGTTCATTAAATTTTGAAGAAATATCCGAGCTTGATGAGCCAAGGTTAATAGTGCGATTATTAGATTTTATTTTACCTAAAAGAGAATTAATTATTTTCCATTGACTTTTTGGATTGCCTTGATTATCTGTAAAACGATCTTTATAAAATTTATTTCTTGCAGCTCTTAAAACAGAAGTTAATTTATTTCTATATTTTCTGTAGGCAACCCCATAAGTTAAAGGCCATTTTTTTTTAAAGTCTCTCTAATCGGTGTTTTTCTTTTATACTATTTTTTAATGCAGGAGTAATATGTGGGCTTAATTGGTATTTATTATTAAGACGAATCTTATTAACTGGAAAATTTTTGTCGTAGAGATTTTTGAATATTCTGAAAAAAATATCAAAAGCGTTATTACAAGAATGAGAACTTAAAACAGAATTCCAATTAATAACAGAGAGGTCGTTTGCAAAAGATTCCATGGCAGCTGTAGAAACTGATCTTTTATAGATAAACTGCGGTTGTAAATTAGTATATTTAAGTTTGAATTGTGATAATGTTGGAAAATGATCAGAAATGTCAGTTAAAATAATGTTTACAAATATTTTCTTCGAAAAGAGATGTCCAAACATGATCTATGAGAGTAGCTGAAGTGTTAGTGACTCTGGTTGGTTTGTATGTATGTA
This sequence comes from Portunus trituberculatus, assembly GCF_017591435.1. Classification (NCBI taxonomy): domain Eukaryota; kingdom Metazoa; phylum Arthropoda; class Malacostraca; order Decapoda; family Portunidae; genus Portunus; species Portunus trituberculatus. The sequence continues at coordinate 19,155,958 of NC_059271.1, read as the reverse complement.
TGTATGTATGTATATGAATATCTGTCTACATGTCAGCCCTCATCTGATTCCTCCTCTTTCTCTTCGTTTTATTCCTCTTACTTTGGTTCTTGTTCTCCTTTACGTCTCCTCCTTGTCTTCCTCCTCCTCACTTCTCTTGACGATATTGTTGTTGGTGGTGGTGGTGATAGTGGTTGTTGTGGGTGTTGTTGTTGTTGTTGTTGTTGTTGTTGTTATTATTATTCTTTTCTTCTTTCTTCTTCTTCTTTCTTCTTTTTTTTCTTTTTTTCTTTATCTTCTTCCTTCTTTTTTTTTTTTTTTTTTTCTTCTTCTTCTTCTTCTTCTTCTTCTTCTTCTTCTTCTTCTTCTTCTTCTTCTTCTTCTTCTTCTTCTTCTTCTTCTTCTTCTTCTTCTTCTTCTTCTTCTTCTTCTTCTTCTTCTCCTCCTCTTCCTCCTTCTCTCCCCTTTCTCTTTCTTTTCCTTCTCGTGCCACACTCTGTTGGTAACACTCAGACATCACCTTCCCCTAACGTAACGGAGTACAGCAAGCATCTCAAGGTCACCTTTGACGAGAAATGTAAACAAGTCTTTGGAAGATATCCAGGAGGAAAAAGGAGGAGGAAGAGGAGGATGAGGAGTAGGAGGAAGAGGAAGAGGAAGAGGAGGAGGAGGAGGAGGAGGAGGAGGAGGAGGAGGAGGAGGAGGAGGAGGAGGAGAAGGGGAGGGCGAAGATTCCTGAAGAAGAGTAAGAAGCAAGAGCAAAAAATAAGTTGCTCTCAGACGCGGTGTAGGAAGACGACCTTGACAGCAGGAGGAGGAGGAGGAGGACGAGGAGGAGGGGAGGAGGAGGAGAAGGAGGTGGAGGTATTGTTGTTGCTACCTTGGCCTTGTGTCTATCCTACGACCTCATATGTAACACCCCTGTGTGTGTGTGTGTGTGTGTGTGTGTGTGTGTGTGTGTGTGTGTGTGTGTGTGTGTGTGTGTAACGTAACGGTGCTCTCTCTCTCTCTCTCTCTCTCTCTCTCTCTCTCTCTCTCTCTCTCTCTCTCTCTCTCGTGTGTGCGCTGAAACAAACAAGCAAGAAGCAACACATGCACCAAGTTACCCGTCGAGAGTTAAGTATTTTTAGAAGTAAACCGTCAACAAGTTCCAAAAAAGTTAGTAAGGAGCTTTAATTTCGTCATGGAGTTGCAGGTATAAGCTTTTCTCTTTATTCGTATCAAGATGCCTCAAGAAAAGGCTCGCCCCAAGAACATGGCATCAGCAATTCCAGTTCATCTAACGAACGTGAATGAGCTGTAGATGATTTATTGGCTCCATGAAGTTAATCTATACATTAAAAAACCCACGGAAACCAAGAGAAAGAACTAAAGGTTGTAATTTGAAAGATTCAGTAGATGTCTGATAGAAATGTGATGGGAAAGGACAGGAGTTGTGTGATAGATTTTAATTCTTTGCTTATACGTACAGTTTTTTCCTATTATGACATTAGTTCCTAGGGCGACCGTAGGTGTACACTGCATGCACGTGTTTCTGTGAGTGAGTGGTGGTGATGAACAGAATGTAGGTATGTACGAGTTTTCTTTCTTAAGGTTGAATTATAAACGCTTCCTTTATCTGATGCAAGTATGCAAACATTTTCTCCTATGCACTTTCAGCAAACAAAAGGACATTGATCTTCTCTGTTCTAAGAAAAAAAAAAAAAAAAAAAATGTATAATCGCTGTGAATTTTTTTTCCTTTGTTATCAAGGCAAATATATGTAAAGGAATATGCAATGTGAGGAAAAATTGTGTAGCAATTAATGAAACATTATATATTTTTCCTCCTTTTCTTTCATTTTTATTTTCTTCTCAGCTTCAGTCCTATTTCTTTCCATTTTACTTTTCTTCTTCTCTTTCTCCTCCTCCTCACTTTTTTTCATCTCTATTCCGTATTTTTTTCTTGTCAACATCGACATTCTCATTTCTTTCTCATTTTCTTCCTTCCTTCATTTCTCTCTTCTCTTTTCTTTTCTTTTTCCTTTTCCAATCCTACCTGTTCCTCTCCTCATATGTCTTTCCATCAATTCATGGTTATATCTTCTTCCTTCCTCCTTCGTCTCATCATCACTTTTCACATAATCCATATCCTGCCTTTTTTAAGCTGTTCTTTTCTTTCCTTCATAGTTGACGATAACCTGAACGAGTCTACCCTCCTGAGATTCGGATTGACAAGTAAGTAAGCGTGCGTGGCGTGGCTGTCAAGGGGACGCGGTTGGCAGGTTTTGGTAGTGAAGATTTTAAGAAGCACATTAAGGTGCTGCGTGGTTTCTTTTTGTTAGTCTGGCTCCTTTTTTTTTTATTTCTTAGTTTCTTATTTGTAGTTTTTTTATTAGTCCTTCCCCTCCTCTTCTTCTTCTTCCTCCTCCTCCTCCTCCTCCTCCTCCTTCTCCTCCTCCTCCTCCTCCTCCTCCTCCTCCTCCTCCTCCTCTCCATTCTTGCCCTCTCCTTACTTCATCTCTGCTTGGTATTGTGCTATATCTCCCAGTATCATGTTATACTATATCAAATCGTATTATTCCAGATTCAAACTTCATTACATTCCGTTTCATTCATCTTATACTGTACTGTGTACTGCGCTGTAAATAATAAAGCAAGATTAAGTTCCATCATATATTGGAGGTATAGTAACCTTCCATTTTTCCCTTATTCAACTAAAAAAAAAAAAAAAAAGATATATAGGAAATCATGGTATTTTTTGTCAGTATTGCGAGATATTTTTCAAAACTGTTTCAATGCCAGCGCAGGTTGCAGGGAATGTTGGACGGGGAGAAGCCTTCTGTTGTACAAAGAACATGTTCTACATCCACACAAACATTAACATAGTATGCTGTACACTACTCATAACTTCATTGGTCATTACATAATACTGCTGCATTGCCTCCTGCTTTGATCCCCAGCATATACTCACCCGCTCCACGAAATCGCGCTTTGACAGACAATAGGGGCGAGGCGGGAAGAGGAAGAAGCCACACTATAGGTTGACGGGCAGCGGCGTCACAGCCTCGCCCCCTCAGACCGGGGTTGCGGGGCGTGCCTCCTTACACAGCTCCGTTCACCACCGTTTTCTCCACATCTGCACACTTGTTATCCGGTTACCTGTGTTCTATTCAAGATAGTCATGCCAATATACTTGTCCAGACGAGTATCACCTTTATATGATAGGGTGCACGTAGCGTAACCTTGAAAGTTTGATTAATATTAAAGTTGTTCTTAGTAAAACATCCATCTCCACTTCTGCTTTACTTCTGTGTTAATCACTGAATACTAAAGATAAAGGTTTGTTCATTCCATCGTACACATGAGTCAGATCTTTATGTGATGTGCGTAACGTAAGCTTGAAGGTTTGTTTAACGTACAAATAATTTTTAATGAAGCATGCTGTCTTATATTTTTTTCAATTTCTGCATTGAAAACTGAATGATAAAGGTAGAGGTTTGCTTATGCTATAGTATGCATTTGCAATGCAAGATATTTATATGCTGGTTGTACGTAGAGTAATCTTGAGTTTAGTTAACATACAAGTTGCCCTTTTAACAATAAAAACATCCCACTGTCTTATATATATATATATATATATATATATATATATATATATATATATATATATATATATATATATATATATATATATATATATATATATATATATATATATAAAGCATATGTGTATATATAAAGTATATAGTATATATATCTCAATCAGTGAATACTACTCAAGGATACTCTTTCCAAATGCTAACTTCTTCTCACATTAAAAAGAAAATCGTTACAGATAACAACGTTTGCATTCCAAAGTCAAACAAAAGATGGTAATGAATACAAAAACATAAAATAAAATATAAATACGTATAAGGGAAAAGTTTATGTTTTCTGTTTCACGACTCTGAAGAACTTTACATCTACACAGAGGAAAGGAAGAAGAGATGTCATTCAAATTCATCTTTCCTCACAAAGAGAAGACATAAGGGACAGCTGTGAACAGGATATGGAAGGTGGGGACGGAAAAGAAGGGACTGCAGGAGAGAAAGAAGGAAGGATGGAAGTAAGTAGGAAAGAAGGAAGGGAGGCAGGGACGGAGTGATTCATGGTAGGAGGGCAGAAAGGAAGGGTAGAAGAGAAAAGCTATAGATTATGAAGGAAAAATTAAGAAATGGAGAGAGAGAGAGAGAGAGAGAGAGAGAGAGAGAGAGAGAGAGAGAGAGAGAGAGAGAGAGAGAGAGAGAGAGAGAGAGACCCTGTGTCTGTGAGTGCGCACTTCATGAATACTTAATTAAAGGCTAATGAAGGATGAAAAAAGAGAGAGTTTGCGGTATTGTTACGGTCCTTGCCATGAGCAGTTGGGACCGGGGTGAGGGGGTACAGGATGAGGGTGAGAGATAGGGATGGGAGGGGAGGGGAGGGGAGGAGAGGAGAGAAGAAGGAGGGAGGAAAGGGAAGGAAGGGAAGGGAGGGAGGGAGGGAGGGAGGGAGGGAGGGAGGAGGAAGGAAAGGAAGGGAGGAAGGAAGGGAAAGGAAGGAAGGGAAGGGAAGGGAGGGAAGGGAAGGGAAGGGAAGGGGGAAGGGGAGGGTAGGGAAAGGGGAAGGGAGGTACAACTGACAACAGAAAAGATGACGCACAGATGATAGATAAGATGTGCAAATGGAAATATGATTTTAGAATGTTAGGGAGGAGGGTGAACGGGAAGAGATATTACGAGAGGCGGAGGTGAAGGAGGAAGAAGCGCAAGGATAGAGGAGCGTTGGAGGGGGTGGTGAGACCCGTTCGTGGTCATCCCGTGGGCCCTGGAAGTTTGGGTGTGTCGCGGACGCTGACCGTTGGCCACGCCCTCTTGCCAAGGTCACTCAGAGGCGGCGAGACCTGATTCCACCATTATTGCAACTGTTTTACATGTCTTTTCTTTGAACAATGGTGCGTAAGACGTGAATACTCCTCTGTGACAAGTGTGATGGCTGGAAAAGCGTGTGACAGATACACTATGGGATAATGGGTTCTATTTATTGGCGACAGAAATTATTTGCCCGGCAGTGGGAGTGGCAAAAGAGTGGCGGCGTGGCGACGGGCGAGTGGGTCGGGTATATAAGGGTGGCGAAGGAGGATCCTCTTCACTTCAGCTCACACATTCACCTGAGAGATGCAGCTCTTCGTAAGTTGTCCACATCTCTGATTGTTTAGGTTGTTTTCCTTACACTTCCCACTTCCTTACATTTACAATACTCACACCCTGAGGGCGAAGCCATATTTAGATACTGACACACACACACACACACACACACACACACACACACACACACACACACACACACATTTAAGCATATGATACTAATCGGCACACATAAGTGTGGCTATTATTATTTTTTTTTTTTATGTTCTTTTGGTTCACGTCAATGACAATGCTGGACACATCTTTCTACATCTTATGTATTTCAAGATAACTGTTATAACTTTTAAATTTTTTTCTCAATAAATTTTCTCACCTGCATCATGAATTTAGTCTGCAGTTCTGTGGGAGCGCCACATCCTCGCCTCGCCATTCACGACAGATTCCAGTGGTTCCACTACCATGCCATCTATCGGCCGCTCAAGATTAAGTAGCTTGTAACTCTCTCTTCTCCTCTATAGGTGCTCCTGACCCTGGTGGGCGCCGCGTGCGCTGCCGCCCTTCCTGCGGAGGCTTCCGCCCCTGTGGAAGAAGCTCCCGCCCCAGCGGAGGCTCCTGCCCCAGTGGAGGACACCGTGGAAGTGGCGCAAGCCAAGGCAGATTTCGAAGTGGCGTTTAAGGCTGCCGCTGCCGCTGCTGAAGCCGACGAAGTTCCCATAGTGACCATTCCTGAGGGCGCTCCAGAACCAGTTGAGGACACTCCTGAAGTCGCCGCTGCCAAGGCAGAGTTCCAGGCCGCCTTCGACGCCGCCGCCAGTGCCGCGGAGGCCGCCCCCGATTTCGACCTGGACGGTACCCACTCCACCTATACCGGCTTCCTCTCTACCGTGGACGGCAGGCTGTCTCCCTTCTACACCAACACTTTCCCACTGGGCGCCTACGGCCTACACGCTCCCATCGTGGCCCCAGCCGCTCCTGTCGCACCCATCACTTACAACAATCTGGGTCTGGGAGCGATCTACGGATATCCGGGAGTCTACGGCTTCCCCTATGGCTACCCCGGTCACTTGGCACTGGCCCCTGCAGTGGAGGCGGAGGAGGTGGCAGTTGAGGAGGCGTAGATCAGCTCGTCCCGGCAAAGTGTTGGACTTCAGGCGGGGACTTCGCGCCACGCTGCTCTTTCGACAAGCTTCTCTTCTCCTTTTTTGAATATTTAGGCTGGTGATACCATAACCATTGGTTTTTATTCTTTCAAAATTATTTCATGTCTTTCGATTATTGATGAAAAACAAAATACACACAGTCGACATCAAATATGTTAATTTCTTATCCTACCTAAGGAGAAAGTGAAGGATGAGTGTCGCAATCCGTGCTGTTGCTTCTCCAGTACTTCAGTGGCAGAGGTGATAGAAGAGAGGAGCCTTCCCTTAAGATTCAGAAAGCAGTAAAAAAGGTGACGGGAAGATTCAATAGCTTCTGAAGAAAATTTGCTGGAGGTGGTCGAGAGACGCTGCATAATTAACTTTTTAAAGCCTGTGCAATACCTGAAGCGCCGCCAAAGTCAGCTGTTGGACACTAAAGCAGCAATGGAGTAAGATATGTAACGTTGAGTAGTTGTAGTAAGTTTAAAGTTTACACACTCTCCTCAGTCGTTAAATATTTTCATTCTGCACGTAAGTGTGATTTCGTGTTTTCATCACTTGAAAAATATATTTAGACCAAGGTCTTACATGACCATATTCTGAAACACTTTTGTGACGTACCTTCACTACTTGAGTGGAGGCAGCGGCGTAGTGGGTAAGGTGGTGAGCGTGGGATCGGGCAGACGCCCACGTGTAGGTTGGAAACCCACCACATACAGCCTTGATACTTTGACATTTGTCGAGTGATTTAAAGTTACCTATATATCACTATGATACCCAGGTTCTAGATGGTTACACCAAAGATGCACTTGGATGGTGTTATGGGCCCTAATATGGGTAGGCTACCACTTAAAAAAAAAAAAATTGCTTGCGCAACTAATGGGTGGAAGCTGAACAGGGCTTCCCATACTCTTCAAGTATATACCTACAGACACGATAGGCCATAATATAAAAAAAAAGAAAAAAACTTTCAAAGAACTCTAATTGAACTGACACTGGTTATCAAGGTGTTTCTATAATTCCAATGACAAATTTACAAATTTTAGCATTGTTAACCGAAGATACACGACTAATGTATATTTGGTCTTTGAAAATAGTGTCAGCAAAAGAACAGGTATTTTCTGAATACCAATATTACTACTTTGAAAAAAAATTGCGAAAATTGATAAAAAAATTTGTATAATTCAATAGCTTGGCGTCAGCTGTCTGAGATTCAAACACACACGCATTGCCTCACACTTTCGCTGTTTACAGGTAAACTTATTATGCTATAGTGCACTCCTCCACAACGCCCATTTGCAAGTGACGACAACACCTGCCTACCCATGTCTTTTTACATCTCGTGCATACAACATCATGACTCACACATTGCCTCGGATGCAACAGGAACCCGTCTCTCTCTCTCTAGTAATTCTATCTTTCTATATTATTATCTTTATTCTGCTTCCTTTATTATCGTTTTCTCTGTCACCATTATTTTCAACATCTTTTTCCTGCTAACATTTTCTATGAAATTTTTTTTTCTATCACATCTTTCAATATTTTGCATTCAGAAAAATCTCTATAAACATTTTTTTCTCTCAATCAATCTTTTTTTTATTTTTTATTTCCTTACCAACATTTTCTCTACGAACATTTATCTTAGCCAATATTTTTGTACCAATATTTCTTTTCCCCACAAGTTGCAGCTGCATTCATTTTCATTCATTTTTCGTATAGTAAACCACGTCGAATTTACTGAAGTTCTAAAACGTGTTCATACATTATCACATACAATCTAATAAACATGTGAACGTTTACCTTTATTCATGTTACTATTTTATCATCTATACATATAAGGTAATCTTATTCTCTCTCTCTCTCTCTCTCTCTCTCTCTCTCTCTCTCTCTCTCTCTCTCTCTCTCTCTCTCTCTTTACCCTGGAGGAAGCCACATACTGGGATAGCAGCGGATTTCGGAGAAAGACCCTCGTGTTATATCCTGAGGAGACAAGAGGAATTATCTTGCGGATGTGAAAAAACCGCTGATGTCAATTCCGACTGTTTCGACTATTTTCATCAAACTTGATGAATATAATGCAAGTTTCCGTAGTGCGTGATAATAGAATGCACCACAAACACGCAGTACAAAGGACGATGGAACAATTAGAATAAATCAATAAATATATAGATAAATGAATGAAAATAAATGGAATAGTGTATTACAATTATCATAATAATAATAATAATAATAATTATTATTATTATTGTTATTATCATTGTTATTACTGTCATTATTATTACTGTCATTATTATTATTAATATTTATTGTTATAATTCTAGTGTGTGTGTGTGTGTGTGTGTGTGTGTGTGTGTGTGTGTGTGTGTGTAATTCACCTCGGTCGTCTGCTAGTCACCCAGCCAGTCTTCCCCATTACGGAGCGAGCTCAGAGCTCATAGACCGATCTACGGGTAGGACTGAGACCACATCACACTCCACACACCGGGAACGCGAGGCCACAACCCCTCGAGTTACCTATTTACTGCAAGGTGAACAGGGGCTACACATTAAGAGGCTTGCCCATTTGCCTCGCCGCCTCCGGGACTCGAACCCGGATCCTCTCGAGTGTGAGTCGAGCGTGCTAACCACTACACTACGCGGTGTGTATTGTGTATTGTGTGTGTGTGTGTGTGTGTGTGTGTGTGTGTGTGTGTGTGTGTGTGTGTGTGTGTGTGTGAGTGCGTTTATGTGTATGTGTGTCAGGGATAGTAAATGAACCACAAACTGAGCAGGTGTTTAATTTCTTTTTATTTATCAATTTATGTTTCTATCAATGTGTCTATCCATCTATTTAAGTATTTGTTGTTTGATTGACTGATTCACTGATCGACTTGTTACTTCTCCTATCTAAGGATCGATTCATTTATTCATTATGTAGCATTCCCCTAATTAAAATCAATTGTAGTACAGGTAGAAAAACAAAAACGAAAATTTAAAGAACTTTGCTGATTTTTGGAGTGATTGAAATTTTAGGTGCCTTACCCAACTGAGGCAGTATATAAGCTCTGTCATGTGTGAAAGAGATACACCCTTACATAGTCTCTCTCTCTTTCTCTCTCTCTCTCTCTCTCTCTCTCTCTCTCTCTCTCTCTCTCTCTCTCTCTCTCTCTCTCTCTCTCTCTCTCTCTCTCTTTATCTCTCTCTCTCTCTATATATATATATATATATATATATATATATATATATTTATATATATATATTATCTATATATATATATATATATATATATATTATATATATATATATATATATATATATATATATATATATATATATATATATATATATATATATATATATATATATATATATATATATATATATATATATATATATATATATATATATATATATATATATATATATATATATATATATATATATATATATATATATATATATATATATATATATATATATATATATATATATATATTTTTTTTTTTTTTTTTTTTTTTTTTACATTACAAGGGCACTGGCCAAGGGAAAACAAAGTGTTGGAAAAAAAAATCCCGCTGGTTGCCAGGCCCTGTTAAGAGGAAAGTAGGAGAAAGAAAAACAAAAAAATCTAAAAGGAGGGTCCAGTTAACGTAAGAGGTGTCTTGACACTCCTCTTTTGAAAGAGTTTAAGTCATAGGCAGGTGGAAATACAGACACAGGTAGAGAGTTCCAGAGTTTACCAGTGTAGGGAATGAAGGAGTGAAGATACTGGTTAACTCTTGCATTAGGAAGATGGACAGAATAGGGATGAGAAGAAGTAGAGAGTCTTGTGCAGCGAGGCCGCAGGAGGGGGAAGGCATGCAGTTAGCAAGTTCAGAAGAGCAGACAGCATGAAAACAGCGGTAGAAGACAGATAAAGATGCAACATTGCGGCGGTGACTTAAAGAATCAAGACAGTCAGTTAGAGGAGAAGAGTTGATAAGACGAAAAGCTTTAGATTCCACCTTGTTTAGTAAAGCTGTGTGTGGATCCCCCAGACATGAGAGCCATACTCCATACACGGGCGGATAAGGCCCTGTGTACAGAGCAAGCAGCTGGGAGGGAGAGAAAATGGACGAAGACGCCACAGGACACCTAACTTCTTGGAAGCTGATTTAGCAAGAGTAGAGATGTGAAATTTCCAGTTTAGATTTTTAGTGAAGGATAGACCGAGTGTGTTTAATGTAGAGGAGAGGGAAGTTGAGTGTTATTGAAGAAGAGAGGATAGTTGTCTGGAAGGTTATGTCGAGTAGATAGTTGTAGAAATTGAGTTTTTGAGGCATTGAACAAAACCAGGTTTTCTCTGCCCCAATCAGAAACAAGTGAAAGATCAGAAGTTAGGCGTCCTATAGCATCTCGCCTTGAGTCATTTAATTGTTGTTGGGTTGGGCGTCTGTTGAACGCTGTTGAATAATGCAAGGTGGTATCATCAGCATAGGAGTGGATAGGGCATTGAGTCAGATTTAGGAGATCATTGATGAATAATAGAAAGAGAGTGGGTGATAGGACAGAACCCTGTGGAACACCACTGTTGATAGTTTTAGGGAAGAACAGTGACCGTCTACTACAGCAGCAATAGAACGATCGGAAAGGAAACTGGAGATGAAGGTACAGAGAGAAGGATAGAATCCGTAGGAGGGTAGTTTAGAAATTAAAGATTTGTGCCAGACTCTATCGAAGGCTTTCGATATGTCAAGGCCGACAGCAAAGGTTTCACCGAAGTCCCTAAAAGAGGATGACCAAGATTCAGTTAGGAAAGTAAGAAGATCACCAGTAGATCTGCCTTTACGGAAACCATACTGGCAATCAGAGAGAAGGTTGTGAGCTGATAGATGCCTCATTATCTTCCTATTAAGGATAGACTCAAAGGCTTTAGAAAGGCAGGAAATCAAAGCTATAGGGCGGTAGTTAGAAGGATTGGAGTGGTCACCTTTTTTAGGGACAGGTTGAATGTGAGCAAACTTCCAGCAAGAAGGA
>NC_059271.1:19114699-19137199 GCF_017591435.1 Portunus trituberculatus | reverse complement strand
TTAAGAAAAATATGAAAAGGGAAATAAAAGAAAAAAAAGAAAAGAAAGTAGAGGAAGAATAAGAATAAGAATAAGAATAAACAAAACGAAAGATAAAAAGAAATAGGAGGAGGAGGAGGAGGAGGAGGAGGAGGAGGAGGAGGAGGAGGAGGAGGAGGAGATAGAATGACGGGATCTTTAGTGTAACATTTTAGTTACATAAAATTTTCTTTGTCAGTGAAAATAGTGCTGTTCATTTGGTCACAAGAGAGAAAAAAAAAAAAAATTCTGCATCAAGTGAGCACGATCCAAGTTACCTTTTACGGACAATCAGATCCTACCGAAAGAAATCATGTGTTAAACCCTTCATTATTTCCTCATCCTTTTCATGGGAGGCATCTGGAAAAAGAAAGAAAAGAGAAAAAGAACATAAGAAAAAAAAAATCTTAAGAATGAAGTTATATGATATACTTTGCTGGGCATTAATTATATATTATTAGTGAGTGGTAAATATATTGTACCTAAGAGGTAAGGATACGCATTCTGAAAATCTTTACTGTTTCATCACGACTATTTTGAACGACCATAGTGTTTATTATGTCCTTACATTGAAAACAGTAATAAAACCACTAGAAATATAGAATATATTAAAAAAGTTTATTTTTAAGAATATGAAGAATGATTCCTGGATTCCGAGCCACTTGGTTCTCTCACCAAGATTACTTTCAAAGACAACAAAGATGATATATCAGGTTCTCTAAGATGTTATCCCACTGACGGTGCAAACTTGGCTTAACCGTCTCTGGGATCGTGAAGATTCTTGAAAACCAACAATAACTTTTATCATACATAATGCTGAAAGTAGTTTGATAATGCGATCCAGTATTAGAGAATCACCTCAGTGGAAATCCTCTGTATTGAAAACCTGCGGCAAACCTTTCCTATAGGAGGTATTATGTATTACTTACGTATATCTCATGTTATCTATAATACAGAGATGTTGCTGAATAAAGTTAGTCTATCAGATGGTGTTTACATTAGTTAACCTTTGAGTTATCCCCCCTTCTCTCTCTCTCTCTCTCTCTCTCTCTCTCTCTCTCTCTCTCTCTCTCTCTCTCTCTCTCTCAACCAAGTTTTTCTTTTTTATGATGAAGTAATCAATAACCTCCAAATGTTTCACCGATAAATTAGGCGTAGGATATATTTTAGTTTATACTAGATTGTTTAGCTTTACCTCTGTAAAGTCTCTAATTTTCTCTTCGATATATGACAAAACAAAATATGCCCTATTGTATACTTTGGGTACATTAAGTATAAATACTCAGCAAACTTTCCTCTAATATATATATATATATATATATATATATATATATATATATATATATATATATATATATATATATATATATATATATATATATATATATATATATATATTGTAGTTATCCCTATATTATTTTCTTTTCTTTCATAGGCTACGCACAAGTTTAAAACGTTTTCTTTTGATATAATATGACTGACTCAAAGTAAAATGCATAACTTTATGAAACTACACCATGCGCTATTATTTTCATTCTTCACCTTCGAGTGTTATGCAAGTATGTGGCGCACAGGTAGTCTAACACTTATGTGAAAACATGCCTTTATCATAATTTCGCCCAATTCTTACTCTATGAAAATTCTCAAGATAAACAAGAGAAAGTCTTAAGCTCGACCTCGGTAGACTAAAGTTGAATTGCAAAACAAGAAGTAATAATCAGTTGTCACACGGCATGGTACATGAATGACATGGACTCAGGAATCAGTGTGTAGCCAAGAGACAGTTAAATTCTGTAACTCTGCTACGATTTTTCTATTTGGTTTATAGAACTATTATTAATTTGTTTTATCCTTCTTTTCTTTCTAGACATTTGCCTTCGTGTACAGTTTTAAAATTATTTTGAGAACATTACTTGTTAACCTTTCATCTTTTCTTTTATCTCGCTTCCATCTAGACTTGTTCACAATTTAAATTCTTCTTTTCTCAGCCATTTGCTTTATTTCAAATTTCTTTACTATTTTCTAATATACAACCTTTCAATTCTATTATTACAAGGTCATTTTACTATCTTCCTTATCTCATTTATAGATTCATTGCAATTAGTTGTTTCTTCTTCTTCACATACATTTTATACCGGCGTTTCTGTGCAGCTTTTAAATAGTCTTAGCAGTAAAATAATGACACTCTTAATGCCATTAACATAGAAAACGTGAGATGTTTTGAGTAGCTATGTAGGGGGAACTTTTCTGTGAGGGAATGTATCTCTAAATGAGTGATCGGTTACCTAAGTCATACTGTATGCTTTCAGAAATCACAACCTAAATACAGACATATAAATAAAGATAATATATCTAAATGCCTCGATACAAATAGATAAACAAAAATGGAATTAGAAGAAATATCAGAATAAACACATCAAATATAATGAACAAGAAGTCACAATTTACTGCCCCTCCAGCCTCCAGCTTCTGAGCCCCTCCAGCTGTCTTAATCTAAGCACTGACTCTTATGTTTAGTATTTTATTTCATCACTATATATTTTCTATATTGATCGTCTCGAGATGTCATTGTAAACAAACCCACTAATGCAGAATGAGGTATCTATTATGCACGGACTGTCACTTCTGATTTCTTGCAGTTTTTTTCTTATTTCATTATCTTTCTTATCTTAATCAAAGAGACTGTCAGTGGATAATATGATTCAATATTGAAGAAAGGCACAAAACACACTGGAAATGAGACGGAGTGGTAGATTGCTTGAATTATTGTAATGAGTAAACACCCACAAGAGGTATACGGAGGCATGCATATAAGTTTCTCTTTAATTTGATATACGAACCCACACTTCTCCCCTACTCCTGGGCCTCACCTACTGGGAAGATAACGCCAAGCCTTGACTCACCGCGATTAAGTTGCTACTCCTCATCTGGTCAGTTGGGAAGCTAATCTGATGCAAGGCTGTGGTTTCAAAGAGGTGCTCGTGGGCACTGTCATCTGGCTGGCTGCCTGACATATCCCGCTGGCTGCATAACCACTGGTGAGTTTCTGTTTGTTAACCAGCAAACGTCACCTTTACAGTGGACGAACACATTACATCTTACGTCTCTATACTCAACTTTACAATTGCCATGAACATCCCAACCTTAATCCTCTGTTAACTTTACAACGCATTAGTACACTCACTCAGTCCCTCCGTCAACTTCACAATTTCATAGACTCCAATCCACTAACACTAATCTACATTACACATGCAACTCATTTCATAATCTTCACCTCATTAACTGCAAAGATTTTAAACGAGAGCAGTGCCAGACCTTCCATCTTTGCTACCATCACCACAGCTTGCATCGTAGCCACCTTTAATTCTGCCCCTTGCCTCTTCTCCGCCACGCACCAAATCACCGCACACCAGCCTTATCAATCCGAAATCTACCGTCTTCCCCTTCACTACTCCACGCAATTTCTTTCCCTTTCCCATATTCATAAAACTACTGCCTTTTCTCTATTTTCCTACCTCAGCTGCTTCTCTTAAGTCACAAAACACAGCATTGATTAAACAGACACCAGCTTTGAACAGAGCCAGGTAAGTAGTACGCGTATCTCTTTTCTTTTCTACTTCCTATCTATTTTTCCACCGATTATTTGCGATCACCGGGCAATGGTGGCCAAAGTTTCCCTCTCTCCAATTTGCACCACTTAATGAATGGAGTGGTTAGTGGTGAACTGGGTATTCTAATCCTCCCCTTTCCCATACCCTAACTGGCCCCTCTCTCCAGTCCCTGCCACGTCCCCCCATCGCGTCTGCTGCCCACCTCACTCCTCCATCATTACGATTCTCTCTGCTACTAAATGATCATCCTCTCGGCCAATTTATGCAGGAGGAACTGACCCCCGCAGCCAGGTAGTTTGGCCTGACATGTAAGAGGTGTCGGGGAGCCTCTGAGAAGGTAGAATGAGACGGATATAAAAGAGAGGCTGATGGGATAAAAGGGTCTCTCTCTCTCTCTCTCTCTCTCTCTCTCTCATCACACACACACACACACACACACACACACACACACACACACACACACACACACACACACACACACACACACACACACACACACACACACACACACACACACACACATGCCTTCAGGAACAAGAGGCCTACCTTCCCCCCACCTCATACCGCCCAGTGACAGGCACTACAGGAGAGACCGGAGACAAAAACTTTTGGAATCACTATAAGCGTTTTACTCTAGGCCAACAGCAAGGCTCTCCAGACACTTATCCCAAGGCAGGGGTTCTCAACCTGAGGTACGCGTACCCCCAGGGGTACGTGAGAGGAATTTTGGAAGTACGTACGTACGTGGCAGGTTTCTCAAAATACTTCATGTTTGTAGTATTCAATGTGGCGTACATGTGCTAGGCTAGATGTGTACCCAACGTTAACAACGTTAACAAGGAAACTCTTGGAGTCATGTCACTTGAGAGAAAACTCTGTTGGATTGCAGTTGCCACACAATCTTGCAAACCTATAACATTTAGTTCTGATTCATTATTTTTATATTCCATTCACACACACACAGTGACTTCCGTATCACTGCTACTAGTTATAAGTTGCAACTAGCTGCAAGCAACATTAGTTCACTGCCACAATGATCGAAAATTGTTTGATATAGTTCCATTTTGATAAATGTATTGCGTGCTAGTCACCTAGTGTTTCCCTGTGAAGTATTAGTTACTATCGACACCACCTCACACAGACATACTCATATTAATTGAAAATTTTGTCTGCTCCACACATAAATAACACAATTTAAACTTCATAAAATAAGTCAATAAACCATGCATTTATTTTTACCCTTCCTGACGCTGCATTGTGGATAAGGGGTACGTGACCAATACTGAAAATCTTCAAGGGGTACATTAGTGACCTAAGGGAACTTTTGGCACTACATAGTTGTTACTGAAGACTCTTTCTCCTTCCTCTAGTCTAGTACTTCGTAAGACATGAATGTACTATGATATATTACCGATGTCTTTATACATTGATGGTGCCTAAAGATTAATGTCTGTGATGGTCAAATAGGTGCATCATTGATTTCTATTCAATCTCTTTCATTATGATTATAAATGATTGTAGTGCAGTTTTTTTTTTCAGCTTCAGATACTTGTCGTAAAAGAATAGTGAAAAATCATGAGATCTACACGTATATGGGTTAGACTGAATAGGTTAGGTTACTGACAACAACAATTGTATTTAACACAACACAAAAATAAAGTTGAAACAATCCAAATCAATTAAGAAAAAAAAAAAACATAATTACATATCAACATGAAACTTTAGCGTTAATTCAACAGAACACATTGATCTAGTAACACACACACACACACACACACACACACACACACACACACACACACACACACACACACACACACACACACACACGATAATTTGGAGTCTAGTTTAGTTTCCCATGTATCATCAAAGCACGTCCCTTCCCTCCTTCCATCTTCCTCCTACCAGCCGACAGTTTTCTTTGGAGACCTCAAAATAAAGAATAAAACGTGAAAAGATTGACAGCTGATACGGGCTGCCTTTCACTCCTCGAGAGGCGAAGGAAAAGCACTTTAGGGGAAAAACTGGAAATTCTGTGTCCTGTGATCATTTGTGTGTGTGTGTGTGTGTGTGTGTGTGTGTGTGTTTGCGATGGGAAGAAAGAAAGAAAGAAAGATAGAAAGAAAAAAAAAGTCCATCAATTAAAATAATCAAGGAAAAGGAAAACACACACACACACACACACACACACACACACACACACACACACACACACACACACACACACACACACACACACACACACACACACACACACACACACACACACACACACTTTTAACATCACTACAAAAAAAAACAATCTCTATTTTTTTCAACATAATACACTATAGTTATCAAGACACTACACGAAGACACCCTGAAGGCATCGTCTGAGGGTCCTACTAACCCCCGGAAGTGCCAACAAGAGGAGGCTGTGATAGGGGAGCGTGGCGTAAGGACCAGGGAGAAGAGACGGACGGAGGATGGACAGGAGGAAGAACTGTAAGGATGAGGTAAGACGAGTCCTCCTGAGCCGCCCAAGGGAAGGATTCAGGTTTCAGTACCGCCACACAGGAGCAGCGGAAAGGATGGGTAAAGGAAAGAGATGATAAAAGGCAAAAGGGAAGAGATAAGGCAGAGATGAGCGTGTGTGTGTGTGTGTGTGTGTGTGTGTGTGTGTGTGTGTGTGTGTGTGTGTGTGTGTGTCGTTTGTGTGATACCAATAATCATATTTTCTTCTTCAAATTAGCCTAATCAATCCACGAAAATCCATACCACTTGCTTCTAGAGCAATGATAAAAAAAAGAAAAAAAAAATCGCACATAGATGAATAAATACATTGAAATAAGCATGCGATTCCGTGTCTCTTTAAATATGTCGTTTTTACTGATTACAATAAAACATTTACATTTAATTAATCAAGAAATATTTTCTTTTCCAAGGATGTTGATTTATGATGTGAGAAATGTAAGAGAAAAAGAAAAAAAACTTATTTCCATCTGTGTGTAGGCCTGCGCGCACTCGTGCACACACACACACACACACACACACACACACACACACACACACACACACACACACACACACACACACACACACCTTTGACCTCGCTCATCTAATGCACCGTGAAATATTCTTTCTATTCTATTTTCTGACCATCCAATCTCCTCTCTCTCTCTCTCTCTCTCTCTCTCTCTCTCTCTCTCTCTCTCTCTCTCTCTCTCATTGTCTTTCCATTGTTCATAGACTCCCACGGGCTCCGTCATTTCACACTCCCACTCACGCTAAGAATGCACCACCAAACGGAGAGAGTGACAAGCAAGCCAAGCACACATAAGACTTAGCTGTAGTACGAGAAAGGGAAAGATTTTCAGCCTTACTAACCACATATGTAGGTCCTCATGGGAATGTGTGTGTGTGTGTGTGTGTGTGTGTGTGTGTGTGTGTGTGTGTGTCCCGGTAGCGATGACCACACACTGCCTAACAACACGACTGCTAGACTTGACCACCGCAGGATTGGAAAGAGTAATGCGTCACTGCGGGAACACCTCGAGGGGATTATGGTTTGGCTTGGCCGCTCCAATGAAGGGACGGGAAAGGGAAAGGGAGGGAAGGAAAAGGGAAGAAAGGGGACAGAACAGGATGGAGACGAGGACGCGACGGGATTTCATAAACGTGTGCTTATACATTTAGGTTTAGGTTAAGCCTCTCTCTCATTCTCTATCAGTCCATGTGTGTGTGTGTGCGCGCGCGTTGTACCAAGGAGTGCGTATGTAAAAGAATGCAAGTAGTAGATGGCAGAGAGACAAGTGTCACAAGAAAACAATGATCTATGCTATAAAAGGAGTAAAAACAGCGACAAAAAAAGGAAGGTAAGTACGTGGTCTTATTTTTAGCAACACATGACACGTCTAAAGAAAGGCAGCAGCAGCAGCAGCAGCAGCAGCAGCAGCAGCAGCAGCAACAACAACAACAACAACAACAACAACAACAACAGGAGGAGGAGGAGGAGGAGGAGGAGGAGGAGGAGGAGGAGGAGGAGGAGCAGGAGCAGGAGCAGGAGCAGGAGGAGGAGGAGGAGGCAGAGGAGAAGGAGGAGGCAGAGGAGAAGGAGGAGGCAGAGGAGAAGGAGGAGGGGGAGGAGGAAAAGGAGGAAGAGGAAAAGGAAGAGGGAGAGGGGGAGGAGGAGGAGGAGGGAACGCATGGTAGACGAGTGGGAGGAATAAGAAAAGACATAAAACCAGAGAGAGAGAGAGAGAGAGAGAGAGAGAGAGAGAGAGAGAGAGAGAGAGAGAGAGAATGCGATCATTAACTGGCGTGGGAAATTATGCTCAGGTGAATCAGCGAAGAAGAAAATGAGACAGTAACGAGAGGTTTACCTGCAGATATGTTGGGAGATACTGATCTAAATTGTTTCTTTTCGCTATACTGCTTAGCCCACTTATTTATCACTTATTAATCTGTTCACTTATTTACCATTTTTTTCTCCCTTCTCTACTCTTTCGTTTAGTTTATTAGTTCATGTTCAGTTTACCTTCTCGCTATTCTGTTTGGCTCACTTACTTGTCTCTTATTTAACCTGTTCATTGACAAGTCGTATATTTGATTTATATTTTACTTTCTCGTTCAGTTTATCAACGCTTTTCATCGAGCTTATTTTCTTTTTAATTCTCCTTAGCCAGATTCTATAATTCGCGCACACACACACACACACACACACACACACACACACACACACACACACACACAGAGTCGTATTGCTTCCTATTATATTTTTTTCATATTTTTTTTCACTAATACGCTGAAAATCTGTAGAAGTGGTGGGCAAAACAGTCCAGTCCTATTTTTTTTTTTTATTCCACGATTAGGCGTTTTTTTCTTTCCTCCTTTCTTTCCTTGTCTTTCTACGAACCGGTTCACAAGAGCAGGGCGATGATTACTCTAACAGGTGTTTCTTATGTACCACGCTTTGTACCCCTTGCTCATACCTAGAGGGGAGGTGAGGACTGAAGAAACTCGTGATTCTTACATATACGGTCTTAACCCCTTCAATACTGTCACACTTTTACCTTGACTTTTTGGGTACGATAAGACGATTTTATTAGGAAGAATCTATGGAGGTCAAAAGAATAATAGTGTGAGTTTTCATTATTCTAATCCTAACATAAGTTTCTGAAGCAGTGAACAATCGCCGAATAGGGAAACGCGTCATGGTATTGAAGAGATTAAAAGTATTTCCGCTTATAAAAACAGACCCACACACACACACACACACACACACACACACACACACACACACACACACGATCAACTCCTCATCCCTCTCCACCATCCTGCGTTCTCTCTATCCCTTCCTTCCCTTCCTTCTGCTCTCCCTCATCACGTCACCTAAACAAGTCCGTGAGATCGCCGCCAACGACCCTCACGCGCCAGATAAATAACTCTCACCCTACAATTCCCTGCGCGGACTCCCAGTGGCGGCGCAGCGTAATAGAGGAAGGGGCAGACCGGCCACTCAAGTCCTCTTTTTACGCCGTTTATGAATTTTCCGCGGGTCTCTCTCTCTCTCTCTCTCTCTCTCAAGATGTGGTTTTAAGGCGCCTGTGGTGTCTCTGGGCGAATGTAAATAAAAGATATATAAATGTATGGTAATATAACTGAATAAAGACAAGAAAATTCAGTGATATTTTTTCATGGCAAGATTTTTTTTCCATGACATTTCTGTCTTTTATGTGACTTCTGTGGGATGAAAGTCAGTCAGTCAGGCAGGTAGGCAGGCAGGCAGGCAGGCAGGCAGGCAAGCAGGCAGGTAGGCAGGCAGACAGGCAGGTAGGCAGGCAGGCAGGCAGGCAGACAGGCAGGTAGGCAGGCAGGCAGGTAGGCAGGCAGACAGGCAGGTAGGCAGGCAGGCAGGCAGGCAGGCAGGCAGGCAGGCAGGCAGGCAGGCAAACAGACAGACAGACAGACAAATAATAGATAGACTCCTATTTTAGCTATGTAAAAAACTAAATAAACTAACCCATGGAGAGAGAGAGAGAGAGAGAGAGAGAGAGAGAGAGAGAGAGAGAGAGAGAGAGAGAGAGAGAGAGAGAATTCGTATACCTTAAAAGAAAATAAATGAGAAAAAAAAAAACACATAAAAACATCGCGTTGATTCTTTACAATTTTTCCTTCCTGAGTTTTTCCTCCACTTACCGAAATCAAGTGATCGGCGCCGCTCCTGTAGTTACTTAGGGGATAATAAGGCGATGTGGGGCTCAATGACGCCTCTGAAGTGTGAAAGTAATGAACTGATTTGATCATTGCAAGGGAGTAAAAAAAAGCCAGCACGCATCTCGATACTCATTTGTTTTTGCGGTGGGATTTCCTAGCGGCACCTTCTCTTCGCGGCGTCCTCTTATTACATTATCCGCCTTTGTGAATTATGTTGTAACCAGTTGTAGCCACCGCGAGTATAGCCACTACCAGCTATCACCACCCACCGCCAACTCTTTCACTGCTTTGTTCTGTTCTTTCCCTTTCGTGTGCGTGCTTGGAAACTACTTATTTTTGTTGCTTCTTTTGATGTTGTTGTTGTTGTTGTTGTTGTTGTTGTTGTTGTTGTTGTTGTTGTCCTTTCATTTTTGGTCTTATTCTTGTTCGTTGTTGTTTTCATTGTTATTGTTCCCTTCCTTTTCTACTACTACTACTACTACTACTACTACTACTACTACTACTACTGCTGCTACTATACTACTACTTCAACTACTACTACTACTACTACTACTACTACTACTACTACTACTACTGTTACTACTACTACTACTACTACTATTATTACTACACTTTAGCACCACCACTACACTTTAGCACCACTACACCTTACTACTACTACTACCTACTACTACTACCCACTACTGCTACTACTACCACTACTACTACCACCACTACACCATTGCTACTGTTACTACTGTTACTGTTACTGTTACCACCACTACTACTACTACTACTACACTACTATTACTGCTATTACTGCTATTACTACACTTCTGTTGCTACTATTATTACTACTACTGTTACTACTACTACTACTACTACTACTACTACTACTACTACTACCACTACTACTACTACTACTACTACTACTACTACTACTACTACTACTACCACCACCACCACCACCACCACCATCTTCACCACCATGCAAAGAAACCATTTCTTAACTCAACGTAAACGCATTACCATCTTAATAACATTTTTCAATTAGCTTGCATCTTTCCAATTCCCGCGTCTCCGCTTGACAACAGGGTCTTATCAACATTCCGAGGCCCCGAGCAGAAGAACGGCAGCTTGGTTCCTTCCTTCAGGCAAACAAGCGCCCTTATCTATGCTGTTTTAACCGCGTCTCTTGTCAGGTCGGACCGAGGAAAGGGTACCAACTTAAGGGTGAAAATAACCCGAGGAGGGTTCAGTAAGCCCAGTCAGTCCCCTCCATACTTACTGATCAGAGATGAAAGAGCTAATCCAACAGAGGGAGCGGGTAGCAGGTGTGATTAGCGAGGTGGACACAGGACGATGAAAAAAATACGGGGTCTCCTGTAGAGCTCCGGTCACCCATTCAGGAGGTTGAGTGTTGTTGTTGTTTATTGCTACTATTCTTCGTCTTCTGTTAGCTGTTAGTTTACACAGAAAGTTTATTTGATTCTAGTATTTTTATGCATCCTATTTTTTTTTTTAAGCATCCTTAACTCCTACGTAGGTACAGCTGCGTGCATTGATGTTACCGTTATTCCTCCAATCCTGTTTGTAATCTGTTTAAAGTGAAAGTTTACGCTTGCTATTATGCATCATTTTGTGCATCCCGAATTCTTACAAATATACG
This sequence comes from Portunus trituberculatus, assembly GCF_017591435.1. Taxonomy (NCBI): domain Eukaryota; kingdom Metazoa; phylum Arthropoda; class Malacostraca; order Decapoda; family Portunidae; genus Portunus; species Portunus trituberculatus. The sequence goes on along the minus strand of NC_059271.1, from coordinate 19,125,727 downwards.
GTGACTTCGTGATTAAAGGACGCAGGGCAGATAACAGGACAACCACATAGGGCGCCCTGCTGACTGATTGGAGGCATTTGTGTGTTCGGGAACCTGCCTCCGGCGCCTGACTATTTTTCATCTTTATAATGTCAGGCGAAAGCGATAATACGAGAGAGGCTGGAGGAGGGAGGAAGGGAAGACTAGGAGGGACAGGGTAGCACAGAACACCTTCCTTGGCCAGGCTATTTTGGTGAGTTGACCTGACCTTCCCTCTCCTGTAAACGAGGAGGGTGAACCACCGTTTAGGACCCTGGGACAAATGTGTAATTAGATGCCCAAACATTTGTTCTGCGGAGCCAAGCAGGATCAGGTGACGGAGTGGACGAGGCGTGATTTTTCTTCTGGAGTATTTTTTCCCAATAAGCACTTTCACTTTGGTGCTAATGGTGGTGTCAAAGGAGAGGAGGAGAAGAGGTGGGAAGGAAGGTTAGGCGTGGTGAGGGAGGAGTGAGCTGGACTGCAGAAGGATGGAAAGGTAGTGGAAAGCGGCAGGAGGCTGGCATGGCCTGAAAGGGACGTTTTTTTTTTTTTTCAGTATCCTTTAGTAACCTTCCTGACGTGTGACTAGATGAGACGCTCCAACTCCTAATTTATCACGTCACTAGTTCACGTCGTTTTCTTTTTGGCCTACCTCATCCCTCAGTGCTGTCTATCTCTCTCTTACCGTCAGAGAGGTGCTCCTTTTAATGCTGCCTTTTCTTCCCCAAACCTGTCCCTCGACCTCTTACAAGCCCTTCCGTAGTCCAAGAGAGTCTTCTCTGCCTCTCCCTTAACCTGCCTCTTCAGCCTCTTGGTGGTTATGTCCTTGGAGAGAAAGAAAGAGAGAGAGGGGAAGAACAGGTTCCCTTCCTCTTTCTTCCTCTTCTCTTCTCTCTATCTCTAACTCCCTCCCTTCTTTCCCCCTAGAAGACATCATTGTGTTTACTTTGTGCTGAGACTTCCTATGTAGTTTGTTTTCAATGAGAGGAGGAGAACGTTGACTGCCTCGAGTCCTCTCTTCCTGAGTCACCAGTGTCTTCTTACATACTTAGCATAGGGTTAAAATTTCAATGTTTGCTTCTTGCTATACGAAAATCAACGCGAGGATGTGATCGAACACGAGAGAGAGAGAGAGAGAGAGAGAGAGAGAGAGAGAGAGAGAGAGAGAGAGAGAGAGAGTTTCGCTAAGTGAGTGGCAAGGACCCTCATCCCTCGCACCACACACACGACCCATCCTTACCTCTTCCACGTTCTTCACTCCCACGGCACCAAAAACTTCCTGGCCACCCTTCTATAAGTGGGCAATTAACCTTTGTAATATCACGAGCACAAGACAGACGGCAATCTAATATTCTGTGGCATCACCCGACCACCGGGGAATAAATTATCACCTACATTTCGCAACCAAGAGTGGCGCGGCCCTGTCCAGTTGGTCTGCGCGCGCCCCTCGGAGCCCAGGAGTCGTACATCACACACTCCTTCATTTTCCTGTTCAGCCCATTACTCTTTGATTATAACTCGTCGCCTGATCTATCCCGCCGCGCCTCGTCGGTCTCTACTCAGTTTCCACTGCCCCAAACAGGATCAAAGGCCCGCCCACCCGCCCTGCCACACCACACCACACCAGCCTCCCTGCCATGTCCCTACAACCTCCTTGCCTCGCTCCGCTCTTCTCCTGACCTCCCGCTATGGCTTAACGATATCTTGACACCTGTACCAAGACCGGCATGTCCCCCTTGCGATCTCAGGGAAGGACTAATTGGTTCATACACTACAGGTGGGTTTTAGCGTGTGCAAATTCTAAGCGTGGTAATACAAAGCTGATTACCGAGGCACTTCAGGAGCTAAATTGACAAGTCCCTTCTTTCTTCGATTTTTCCTACATTTTGTTGTTTTACTTTGAATTATTCTTCGAGTCACATACATATTTTTTTTCCGGTTTATCTTTCATGAAGAAGAATATATACATGTGTTTATCGAAATGAAAATAGATCAAAATATAGGAATAGTGTGTGTGTGTGTGTGTGTGTGTGTGTGTAATTCACTGTTTGATCTGCTGCAGTCTCTGACGAGACAGCCAGACGTTACCCTACGGAACGAGCTCAGAGCTCATTATTTCCGATCTTCGGATAGGCCTGAGACCAGGCACACACCACACACCGGGACAACAAGGTCACAACTCCTCGATTTACATCCCGTACCTACTCACTGCTAGGTGAACAGGGGCTACACGTGAAAAGAGACACACCCAAATATCTCCACCCGGCCGGGGAATCGAACCCCGGTCTTCTGGCTTGTGAAGCCAGCGCTCTAACCACTGAGCTACCGGGCCGTGTGTGTGTGTGTGTGTGTGTGTGTGTGTGTGTGTAATTCACCTCGGTCGTCTGCTGGTCACCCAGCCAGCCTTCCCCATTACGGAGCGAGCTCAGACCTCATAGACCTTTCTTCGGATAAGACTGAGACCACAACACACTCCACACACCGGGACAGTGAGGCCACAACCTCTCGATTTACATCCCGTACCTATTTACTGCTAGGTGAACAGGGGCTACACATTAAGAGGCTTGCCCATTTGCCTCGCCGTTTCCCGGGATTCGAGCCCGGACCCTCTCGGTTGTGAGCCGAGCGTGCTAACCACTACACTACGCGGTGTGTGTTTGTGTGTGTGTGTGTGTGTGTGTGTGTAATCTGATTTCTGTGGCGACAAAACAAGTTGAGGCTTGTGTTGTGTTCGAATGGAGGCGAAGGGAAGTATATTATCCTCCCCCCATGCCTCTCTCTCTCTCTCTCTCTCTCTCATCAAGGTGACAATCTGAGCCAGGTGTATTTCCCCACAGGTCAGGTCAATCAGCAGCCCACCTGTGTTTGACCCCAGCCACTCCCTCGCCTTTCCTCCCACACCAATTTTTTATTTGTTTATTTATCTACTTTTACCAGCACATCCGTCACCACCACCAGTTACATCCTCATGACACCACAATCATCACCAATAACTTATCCATTCCTACTCCAGTAACACCATTGACATATTCATATATATATATATATATATATATATATATATATATATATATATATATATATATATATATATATATATATATATAGTCCCCCACCACCACCACCACCATAACGAACTGCTTTCTCTACCCACATCACTGTCACCCACACCACCACCACCATTACTAGTTCACCACAACTACCATCATTACCTCTACCAACACCAACACCCTTCGGTTTCCCCTTTCCACCACCATCACCACCACCACCACCACCACCACCAGGAGGTTCCTTCCTGCTCTGTGGTGAGTCTTGTCGCCCATAAAATAGAGTCCAAGAGAAAGAAAACCAAGAACTTGAGCTTTGTGGGAGTCACGCTGGGGAGACACTGGGCCTTGTTTGTTTGACTACCCTGGGGGAAGTAGGAGGAATTAAAGAAATTGAAAGTCCTATGTATTTGTGGATGATTCAGGGAGTCTGTGGAGGTGAGGGAAGCAAGGACCTTGCGTGTCTGAGTAAAGAAGGAAAGAGAGAGAGAGAGAGAGAGAGAGAGAGAGAGAGAGAGAGAGAGAGAGAGAGAGAGAGAGAGAGAGAGAGATTCTGCGCAATGGGAAAGAGTGGAGGGAGAAGAAACCAAGACCCCGACGCTTTCCAGTGCTTCTTGTTCCTAAAGGAGAGAAAAAACTAGCGAGCAGATTTTACAGAAAAAAAAACGAATGAAACCCTTTAGGAATGCCGCGAATAAGTAAATCAGCAATTAAGTAAATCTACGAAAGACGCTTACTTTCCGCTTCACTTTCTCCTGCGTTAAAATCACACTGGGAGTAACCGTGGAGTCGTTAATTATTTACGCTTGGGGCAGATTATGTTGATTAGAGGAGGTGGGGATGAGGTGCTGGGCGGAGGCAGAGGTCAGAGCGAGGACACGGGGGTGGCGGAGTGGGTGAAGGGAGGCTGGCGCGTGGGTGTGGCTGTAGTGGGCTGGACTGGGTGGAAGCTGAGGCGTGCGGATGTGTATAGAGGTGAGGGTGTGGTTATGACGGAATGAACAGGAGGAGGCGGTTGGAGTGGTTACGAGTAGAAAGATAAAGAGAGTGAGGATGTGGAGAGGTGATGGCATGGCTGTGATGAAGTGAGTAAGTGGAAGCAGCTGTGGAGTATGAATGTGTGGTGAGTCAAGGGTGTGTCTGGCTGTGGTGGAGTAAGAGATTGAGGCTGGAGTGGATGTGAACAGATGCGGCTATGGCAGTGTCGTACTGTGAGAGCAGTATACACGTCAAGAGGGTCAGATGCGCAGTATAGGTTGAGGGCGGTCAAGTGGGAGGCGGTGTTGGTGTGGCCCTCAGGTGACCCGGTCGGCGCCCTCTGCGGTGTGGCGGCAGGGTGGGGCCTGTGTGGCAGCCATCTGGCCGCCCTCACCAGCCACCAGCACCACCGCGGGCTGCCTAACCACACTCGCGTGAAAGGGGAAGCGATGTAGTGGCGCGACGATTTTTTTTTCTTTTTATTACTATTAAGCGATCTGCCTGTTTGATGAGGGGCTAGGCAACCTGGCTAATCGTACTCTACTACATTACATATCATTCCCATTGTTATTAAATTAATGAATAAGAAAAAAAGAATAAATAAAACCACCGCGCTTTTCAAATCCGACAGTACTCCTTGTATGAAGTATCAAGAACACAAAAACTTAGTCACCTGCCATAAGCCTATAAAATGAGTCATATTTTTTTTGCCAGGAAAACAGTAATGATCCACACACAAACATACATATATATATATATATATATATATATATATATATATATATATATATATATATATATATATATATATATGAGACTGAATCATCTGAATGTATAATTTATGTTTATCTCTTTCTCTAGTTTTGTTTTGTTTCGAGTCTAAACACTCTTTCCTTGTGTAAATGAAGAACATTATTTTGGTATAGAGTATTAAATGGTATTCCTGAAGTCCTATTGCTAATCTTAACAATTATACTTTAATCAATGCGCTCTCCCTCCCACACACACACATTAAATTAAACTGAGGTAAGGTGATAGAACGCTTTATAATTAAATATATATTTTTATTAAACATTTGTACTATCTTAAATCACTGGAGGGACTAAGCCTAAGAGTATCACAGAATCTAGAATTATCATTAATTTACATAATAAAACTCTATAATTCTCTCTTCACATACGAAAATTCCGCCTTGAAATGGTTCTCTCTTGTCTTGTTTGTACTATAGTACCGGCGAGGGTGGTGAGTGGTGGGGGTGCTTGCTGGGATAGGGAAGGACTGGACAAAGTCTGGGGGACTGGCCGCGGACCTGACATTCCCAGGAGGATCAGGTGTGGCTCTCTGGGGTCGTTGGAAAGACGCCTGGCTGAGTTTCTGGCCGTTCTCTGGGGTCCAGGGGGCGGGAGGCTGTGAGCGGGGGGAGACGACTTGGCCTTGTAGTGCACCAGTACTGAGGGCGAGGGGCTGGCTAGCAGGCACTCCTCACTCTTCAGGTATTTCAGGCGTTTGCTTCACTGTAGCTCACCAAGGGCGCCAACAGTTATCGTCTTCGGGATGACGGACTGGAGCAAGATCCAAGGGCTGCGGGGAGGGGCTCCTTGAGGGGGAGGGCGGCGGCGAGGACGACACCAAGGAGAGGGAAGGCGAGGCAGCGCTGGGAGGAGGGGAAGGAGGGGCTCGGTGCAGCTCCCCCCCGTGGCTTGGGAAGGAGGTTGTGATGTCGTTGGGCAAGACAAATGTCATCTGCCCGTTCAAGAGTCGGGCAGGGACAAGGGGCACCCCGCCCACCATCAGGGAGTCGTAGGGGGCTGCCTGAGGGACACGCTGAGGCTCAGGGGTGAGGGGCGCCACTGTGTCCAGCGAAGATTTGTTCCTCAGGCCGGTCATCACCTCCGTAAGGTGCAGCAGGATGCGTGACCGCTGGACGTTGCTCAGCGTTGTGTCGCTTTCCAGAAACTTGCCCACCTCCGCCGCGCACTGGCCGAACCCTGCACGGAACTTGGCGGCGGCGTCCACGGGAGGTTGACGGGGGGCGGCGGCCTCATGGCGGTGCAGGGCCTGCACGTGCCGCACTGTCATCTCCAGGATGTCTGCTTTCTCCAGCTTGCTATAGCGTGAAGGCTGTCGAGGAAAAGTATCGTAAGTCTGGGGTAGCAGGTGCGCGACACTTGTTATTTCAGGAATGTCGAGCCACAGCAGCAAGTGGAGCGAGCCGTCCTGAGGCGAGACACATCCTGGATTACGGCCTAAATAATGCCAGAAACCAAACACTCTACTGTTCAGTCAGGAACACTGCTGATATACTCATGCTATTAACATACTAAGGCAAACTTGAAAGGTAAACAATTAGCCGAAATCTCAGAGACGCGTAACCTTGTAGCGTCAGTTATTTAAACGGAAGGTCAGCTTGAACTCTTCCGCATCTTCCCTGCCTCAGGACCTCGCTCTCACACGCGTCGGGACCACAACACAACACTGTACGGTACTCACATCTTTCTTGAGTCCTTCCAGCACCAGGTTCTTGAGTTGGTTCAGACAATCGTTGATTCTCTGGCGTCTCTTCTTCTCCATGATGGGCTTGTTGGTGCGTCGCCGCTCAGCAGCCGCGGCCTTGGCATCCAGAACCTGCTTGTCTGTCGTGCTGGATGGCATCCTCACGGCCTGAGTCTCACACTGAATCACAACACGCTCAACGTCTTGAGGTTACTGGCGAACTGAATCCAGTCACTAGAATTTATAAGAATGGCACACAGGAGGGCCCGCGTCTTGACCAATAAGAGCGCGTTGATCTGCTACGTCACGAAGAGTCAGACCAATGGGAGGCGCAGGGCTCCTCAAACCAGGCGGCGTGTGGCTGATGTGGGCGGAGTCTCGGCTCTGTGGGTTGGCTACTGCTCTGTCGCTGGTCCGCCACGTGCTATACGGAACGGTCAAAAAGTTCCTTGGACACGGAACTTTGTTTATTTCATAATAATTAGAACCAAGATAAAGAGCAAGGGAACATCAAAGTCACATCTTAAGTACACAGGCTGTTGCTCAGCCGGCCACAGCTTGCGGTGCGGTCAGCCAGGAGTCTGATGCAAGCTTAGCAGGTTGTTTAAGCGGCGAGACTGAGTGTTGTGTGACGCCCTTGAATGTCTTTCATAAATAATCTGTACGTTATTAAGCCGAGGGAGGAGCAGCCGCAGGTCATATGGATGAGAGGGAAGGGAAAGAGAGGACAGGGAGAGGGACGTGTGAGGAAAAAGGATTTGGATGAGGGAAGATGAACAGAAATGAGAAGAGACGCGTGAAGAGGAGACGGATCAAGGAAGAAATAAATGGAAAAAGGAGGGGAATGGGAGGATACCAGAATGATTTTGAGAACCGTGGGAGAACGAGAGAGCGAGAAACTGCCAGACGAAGGCGCGCCAAAGAAACCAGAGAGGATGATACGCGAGCCGCGGAGTCTGGTGGAGGCAGAACATGGGGAAAGGGACACGTGGGCCTAAGGTTAAGAGTGGACCAGCGGGAGAAGGGTGTGATGGGTCAGCCTGGAGAACGGGCATTTGAGTCGGTGAGGTGGGCTGATGATAGGAACCCTCTCGGGGAGGCTCCTAGGAGAGAACATACTTGGGTTGAATCTCTGGAGAGCTGAGAGTGAGTTGGGATGGTAAAGATGGAAAAGGAGGGGATGATAAGGAAGAACTTATGGGATGTATGTGAGTTTGATGGAGAATAAGAAAAGATATGAATGAAATAATGTAGAAATACAAATAAATAGAGAAGTAATTAGTTTATCATGTGAAAACTAATTTGTCTGTTAGCTGTATTAATCAGGAAATATAAGGGAGAGAAAAAGGAAGGGGAAATAAGGTAATGGCGTGGTGCTCATGAAGGGACAAGGCAAACGAAGGGAAGGGAAAAGGAAAGGAAGGGATGGTAAAGGTGGGCCGGCGTGGCGTGACAGTGCACCGTCATCTTCTCGTTTAACCTGAACACCTGCTGGGGCGCCCTTGCTCACTACCTGTCCCACTCACACGAGCTGGATCCGCGCCGCCTCCTGACACCTATTATTTATTATTCCTACATTATAATTATCAACCCTCTCTCTCTATCTCTCTCTCTCTCTCTCTCTCTCTCTCTCTCTCTCTCTCTCTCTCTCTCTCTCGCCCCCTTGATGAGTGGAAAAGCCTTTAATGTGCGTCTGCTTAAGTATATAGACAATCCTCTTAATAGAAAAGTAGAGTGCAATTAGGATAGCGCTGCGGGAGTTCCTGAAGAATGCTTGCCCTCGCCACACCCGAGCATCTGCCTAAGGCCTCAGGGTCAAGGATGATCACGCGCGTACAAAACTGAGGAATGGAATCGAGGTCGAGAGTCTCAGATCATTAGCTTCAGACAAGTTGTTGTCAGTGAGCCACGCGCCAAAGTCAGAAACGACTAACTACGACCTATAGACGACCTTGTACAGTACTCCCTCCCCCTTCCTCCTTCCCTCCCTTATTCAGCAGCGAGGATTTGTTGGCTGGAGTTCACGTGTGCACCGAGCGTGACTGTGTGTGCGCAATATGGTGTTTGCACAAGGCTGGGTTGTGTGCACTGGGAGGTGGTTTGCATACGAAGCGTGACTGGGGGTGCCATATGTTGTTGACACACCAGGAGCTCCTGATGGGAGAGCTGACGAAGGATACAGAGGCCCAAGGAACACCAGCTTGCACTGCTTTTCTCCTCAGAGCTGTCACGACGCACCCTGTGTCTGTGTACTACAGGCGACGGCACAGAAACATGCTGATGCAGAGGTTGTAAACACATTTCTTAAATACACACACACACACACACACACACACACACACACACACACACACACACACACACACACACACACACACACACACACACACACACACACACACTATGTATATTTTCAGTATGTATGTACTGCAACTCCTAATAAACCGTATATTATTATTATTATTATTATTATTATTATCACACACACACACACACACACACACACACACACACACACACACACACACACACACACTATGTATATTTTCAGTATGTATGTAATGCAACTCCTAATAAACCGTATATTATTATTATTATTATTATTATTATTATTATTATTATTATTATTATTATGACACACACACACACACACACACACACACACACACACACACACACACACACACACACACACACACACACACTATGTATATTTTCAGTATGTATGTACTGCAACTCCTAATAAACCGTATATTAGTACTATTATTATCATTATTATTATTATTATTATTATTATCATTATTATTATCATTATTATTATTATTATTATTATTATTATGACACACACACACACACACACACACACACACACACACACACACACACACACACACACACACACACACACACAGTGCCAAAGTCTACCCTAGTCCAACGTCAACTGACGATTGAAACACCAAATTTAGATGGAAATTAGTCTTGTCTTCTGTCCTGATTCACTTTGTTCTTCCTCTCGTACAAATAATAACAGTATACCAGTACACTGGTAAACTCTGGAACTCTCTACCTGTGTCTGTATTTCCACCTGCCTATGACTTAAACTCTTTCAAAAGAGGAGTGTCAAGACACCTCTTACGTTAACTGGACCCTCCTTTAGATTTTTTGTTTTTCTTTCTCCTACTTTCCTCTTCACAGGGCCTGGCAACCAGCGGGATTTTTTTTTTCTCCAACACTTTGTTTTCCCTTGGCCAGTGCCCTTGTAATGTAAAAAAAAAAAAAAATATGAAAAAACAGACACCCTTGTTACAAGATGGTAGGTCGTCTGATATCTCCTCTTCTCATGTATTCCCCTACTTTTACTATTCTTGCCTCTTTCCATGTTGTCGCCCTCCACGGTACTGTACTACAGACAAGGTGTCGGGGGTGTGTCTATCCCAGCGGCCTTGGACGGGATTTAGCACGGGCAAATCGGGGAAACTGGACACGCCGCTCCACAACAGCTTTGTCGCCTATACAATGCCAGCCTCGACGCGCCAAGACACTCCATTAAACTACCCCAGATTTTCCTCACGGGCACCAGCGGTCGGTGTGATTCTTGTGGTTCTGGTGGGGATGGTGTTGGGAGCGGCGGCGGAATAAGAGGAGGGAAACAAAAAGAGAAAGGAGAGAAGAGAAGCCCTGGGGAGTATACGGAGTGGGAGGAGCAACACGTTAGGAGGACAAGGAATCAGAGGGAGTAGAAGGGAGGTGAAAAAAAATACCTGAAGACTTTTTCCAGAGAGAGAGAGAGAGAGAGAGAGAGAGAGAGAGAGAGAGAGAGAGAGAGAATGCAATAAGAGTAGACGAAAGAGGGAGCAAAGAAAATACATAAATGGGGTTTTTATTGCTGTTTTGTTGCTTTTGGTCGTTGTCTCGCTTACACGAACAGTATAATATAATAAACTAAGGAATTGTATTCGTGAAAAAAGGAATAAAAGAGATAGAAAAAAAAAGAAAAAAGGAAAAAGGGAGATGTTAGGCAAACAATCTACCCACGTACGATGAGAGAAGAGAAAGGGAAAGGGAAATGTTAAAAAAAAAAAAAATGGATAAAAACACAGTGAGTCGACGGTAAATGGTTGAGGGATTCAAAGGATACGGATGGATGGAAAGGTTTGTATGGGCCGGCCAAGGAGGGAGAGGAAGCAAAGAAAGAAGGAAGGAAAGGAGGGAAGATTCCAAGCCACATAGCCTCATTTTTTCCTTTTATTTATTCCCTTCCTGCTGATTAAGAGCTAAGGAAATAAGGGGTGAAGGAAAAGGAAAGAAAGAGAGGTAGAAAAGACGAAAGAAGGAAAAGAGGAATTCGCGTCGCTTCCTCTGCAAATGAAGAGCAAAAAAGAGAACCAAAGAGGGAAAGAACGAGAGAAATAAGGAAAAATCACCTCGTCTATGTCTAGATTTGTTGTGGTTCCTGTTTTACCGATCAGGAGGCAATGAAGGAAAGAAA
>NC_059271.1:19099699-19109699 GCF_017591435.1 Portunus trituberculatus | reverse complement strand
ACACACACACACACACACACACACACACACACACACACACACACACACACACACACACACACACACACACACGCACGCACGCACGCACGCACGCACACACACACACACACACACACACACACACACACACACACACACACACACACACACACACAGCTACGTAAAACAGGCACACCTAAAAAGAACATCATCCTTTCTCCACACAGCATCTTAACCACCACCACCACCACCGCCTCAAATTCAGCACTCAGCGATAAGGATTTCACGTATAACGAAAGTATTGTTATGCGCTCAGCTCGCCGCACAGTTACTTGTCTAGGATGATGGTGGGTGGGGGGCCGGCAGGCACACCAGGGTGCAGAGTCCAGGGTGCAGGGTGGGCTTTCCAGCTTAATGACATTACTGGAGGATATGAGAAGCGGCTGCAGCGGTGTTACGGGTGGTGGTGGTGGTGGTGGTGGTGATACAAGTGATGGTGTTGGTGTAGCTTTTACCGTCATCGTCAGACAGATACTGATGAAGATGGGCATTTTGTATGTCAAGGCAGAAACACAGTAAATGAACTATCTCTCTCTCTCTCTCTCTCTCTCTCTCTCTCTCTCTCTCTCTCTCTCTCAAGAAGGCACCGTCATGCGCACAAGCAATCCATCTCAATCAGGCGCATAATGACCGGTGCAGTGACGCAGGAATTGGATAAAAATTGAGGCGAAGAAGGTAATGAAGGCGACCATTCTAACCTGAGAACTGAAATGACTATAGTGCCTTGATTGATGGCTAGAACATCTATACATACGTGCTACATACATACATAAGGGTACAGACGGACATGCACACGTTCAGATCCCACGACCACACACACACACACACACACACACACACACACACACACACACACACACACACACACACACACACACACACACACTGAGATTACCACAACAGGGTATAGCCATAACAGCCCGTCCATCTGAACAGCGACTGAGAAAAAGCAGACCAACCACCGTAATTTGGGGTACAAAAGTATTTTCTCTTTTTATGTCAATTGCTTTAGGAGGAGGAAAGGGAAGGAAGAGAAGGAAGGATAGGGGAGGGGTAGTAGAAAAAGAAGTGAAGGAAAAGATTGAACGAAGAGGAAGAGGGGTAGGGGGAAGAAGGAGCAGGAAGATGAGCGTAAGGGAGGGAGGTACAGGAGGAGTAGGGATAGGAGGAGGAAGGGGAGAGCACCAGGCAACAGAAGGCATGTTATCCTTTGATGAGGTGATCTGCTTTCGACATTCGGACTGATAAATGGAACCCCGCTGATAATATGCCAGGCAATACGATTAGGAGAGTGGAGGAGGAGGAGGAGGAGGAGGAGGAGGAGGAGGAGGAGGAAGAGAAGCAGAATACAAAGAAAGAGGAACAAATGTGCATGTAGTACCCGAGGTGACCCAACGAGCGGTCACTTGCTGGGGGTGAAAACCCTTTCTTTCCTCCTTTTTTCTCTTTCTTCATCCCCCCTTCCCCCCACCTCTCTCTCTCTCTCTCTCTCTCTCTCTCTCTCTCTCTCTCTCTCTCTCTCTCTCTCTCTCTCTCTCTCTCTCTCTCTCTCTCTCTCTCTCTCTCTCTCTCTCTCTCTCTCTCTCTCTCTCTCTCTCTCTCTCTCTCTCTCTCTCTCTCTCTCTCTCTCTCTCTCTCTCTCTCGTCCTTGGAGGTACGTTGTCCCCAGCAGGTCCCTCACGCGATCAAGGAAGCATCTCGTGCTGAGAGAGAAAGAGAGAGAGAGAGAGAGAGAGAGAGAGAGAGAGAGAGAGAGAGAGAGAGAGAGAGAGAGAGAGAGAGAGAGAGAGAGAGAGAGAGAGAGAGAGAGAGAGAGAGAGAGAGAGAGAGAGAGAGAGAGAGAGAGAGAGAGAGAGAGAGAGAGAGAGAAAGGGGGAATGAGTGCCTCGGGCAACAGAAGGATGTCAGCAGCACAACGAAGAGGAGGAGGAGGAGGAGGAGGAGGAGGAGGAGGAGGAGGAGGAGGAGGAGGAGGTGGTGGTGGTGGTGGTGGTGGTGGTGGTGGTGGTGGGGAAGGAGGAGGAGGAGAACAAGGAAGAAGATAGTGAGGGAGGAAAAGAAATCAAAGTCGGGGTTCGAGAAGAAGGAGAGCAAAGAAGAAAAAAAATGTAGAAGGAGAAAGAGGAGGAAGAGATGATAAGAAGGAAGGGAAGATTGAAAAAAAAGGGGGGAGGGGGAGGAGGGGATTATGAAAACTGATCAATGAAAAGCAACGCAATTAACAAGGTAACTAGATCAAAGTAAAAACAAATAAAATAAACCAAACAGTAAATTAAAGAAACATACATAGAAATAAAAGAAAATAAAGAGAGAAAAACAGACTAAGAGAGAGAGAGAGAGAGAGGGGCATCTAACTACAGCATGAACACAAGTAGCAAGCGAGGTGACGTCATCATATTACAGAGGAGGAGGAGCAACACGGAGGAGAGCGGAAGGTCAAGGGTACGAACAAACACTTTCAACATTAGCCACTAAGAGAGAACATTGATTAAATTAACATGAAGATAAAAGAAGGGAGGAAGGGACTGAAGGAGCTGGACGGTGTAGAGATGGGAGAGCAAGTAAATACAAACAAGGAGCAAAAGACAAAAGAAAAAAAAAGGAAAAAAAAGAAAAACCGAACATTACAGAAGCAAAGGAAGGGAAGAAGAAACAGCGGGGGAAAGAGAGAGGAAAGGGAGCACAATTGAACACAGGAGGGACAGAAAAGTAATGGATTAATGGTGTTGACGATAAGAGAGAAGGGAAGGAAATGGAGGTGTAAGAAGAAGAAGAAGAAGAAGAAGAAGGAGAAGGAGAAGGAGAAGAAGAAGAAGAAGAAGAAGAAGAAGAAGAAAAGAAGAAGACAAGGAGGAGGAATATATAGGAATACATAGGAAAGACGAGTGACAGGAGGCCTTGCGACCTATGACAAGGTCACTCGTTTACTATACTACATCTACAGAAGCTATATACTTAGTAGGAGGCAAGGATAGAACAGATGAAGCTCCTCCCCACCCACCACTCCCTCCGGCGTTAACCGGCAAGAAATGAAACGAAAAATACACCCCGATTGCTGAGAAGGACAATCGGGAAAATTTATACAAGAAAGATGGAAAAAAAGGAGTACTAATGTAACTACTACTATCGCTAAGAAAAAGAGCTATCTAATGTAACTATAACTAAAAAGAAAGATATATCTTGTGTAACTACTACTACCGCTAAAAATAAAAAAATATCGGAAACCGCGTTAACTTGGACGACGGACGCTGGCAGCTTCTTCCAACGTTCAACTACTCTTACATTAAAAAAAGTTTCTTCGCTAATCAGTATTAAATCGCTGTGCTTTAAGTTTCGAGCTGTTATTTCTTGTTACTGATTGAGAAAGCTCAAAAAGATTTTCGTAGTGGATCTTATCTATATTTTTAAGTATTTTGAACGTTTGGATGAGGTCACCTGGGATGCGACGATCTGTAAGGGAAAACACATCGAATCTTTTGAGAAGTTCTTTGTAAGACAGACCACGCATTCCTGGGATTAGTTTCGTTGCTTATCTTTACACACTCTCCAATTTCTAAATGTCTTTTTGATAGCGAGACCAGAACTGAACCGCGTATTCCAAATGCGGGCTCACCAATCACGTATAGCCTATAGACGCGTTATAACTTCAGGTGTTTTACAATCAAAATTACGCGCAATAAATCCCAAGACAGTGTTTGCTTTACGACCCGCGGCCGAACACTACCTAGAACATTTCAGGGCATTTGTTACGAGTACTCTCAGGTCCTTCTCTTCAGTGACTTTGAGTGTTGTCCATGTAATTTGTAATTATATTTCACATTGTTTTGGCCGATGTGCATTACTTTGCATTTATCTCCACTAAAATTTAAAAGCCATTTGTCGTTCCAGCTATTAAGGTTGTGTAAATCCCGCTGGATATCACAGTCGTCTCTTGTGAGTACCTAACTACCTAATTTAGTGTCGTTGACGAATTTGGATATTTTTGATACGATGCCGCAATCTAAATAATCTATTAACATAAAAAAAAAGTAACGGATCCAAAACTGAACCCTGGGGAACACCGCTCGTAACTTCAAGCCAGTTGTAAGCTTCTCCACTTATAACTACTCGCTGTTTTCTATTTGTTAGCTAATTTTCAATCTAACCACACAACTGCTCTTTCATCCCGTGAGCTTTCAATTTAATTAGAGATGTTTGTGTGGCATGGTATCAAAAGCTTTCCTGAAGTCTAGATAAATTATGTCAGATAGAGCTGGCTCATCATAATTAGAGAATATGTAATTAAAAAATTCTAAGAGATTAGTTAAGCAGGATTTGTTGTTCTAGAAACCATGTTAGGAGTCTAATATCAATTTGTGGCTGTCAAGGAATGAAATGATTTTGTCTCTAAGTATTTTTTTCTAAAATTTTTATAACTACCGAGGTGAGACTGATAGGTCTGTAATTACCAGCTTTGCTTTTATTACCTTTCTTGAATATTAATGTGACATTTGTGTATTTCCAATAACTTGGCACTATTCTTTCCTGCAACAATCTATTAAAAAACAGAGGAGGAGAAGGAGGAGGCGGAGAGGGAAGAGGAGGAGGAAAAGGAGGTCATAGAAACATTACATATAAGATTTGAGTTTATCTTATCTTGCTTTCTCCCAATGACTGACAAACTCACTCAACTTGAATAAACACACCACGGCCACCAGAGACATTCAGGGTGAAGGTCTTGCGACATCACGTGTCATATTTCAACTGCTTGCAGACTTTTACAATGTGGATGGCTGCTCACCAATATACAAAGGAACATCTCTGTCACTACTTTATGGTGTTTTTCTCTTCCTCCTCCTTCACTTAACATTGAGATGTACTGATATTGTAATTAATGCTAAAGAGAGCTATTTAGGGTCTACAGGTCTGCTGCTGTCAAATGATTCTTCCTTCCCTTACTCCTCCTCCTCTTTTTCATTCTCCCACTAAGATTTCCTATCTCTTCCGCTTCTCCTCCTCCTCCTCCTCCTCCTCCTCCTCCTCCTAGACAACAACATCAACAACAGCATAAACAGCAGCAATGATATTCATGATAATGATAATAATGATAATGATAATAATAATAATAATAATAATAATAATAATAATAATAATAATAATAATAATAGTAATGATAATAATAATAATGATAATAATATTAATAACAATAATAATAATAATAATAATAATAATAATAATAATGATAATAATAATATTGATAATAATAGTAGTAATAGTCGTAGTAAGTGATATTATTATCATTATTATTATTATTATTATTATTATTATTATTATTATTATTATTAGTAGTAGTAGTAGTAGTAGTAGCAGTAGCTGTAGTAGTAGTAATAATAATAATAATAATAATAATAATAATAATAATAATAATAATAATTATTATTATTATTATTATTATTATTATTATTATTATTATTATTATTATAATGTTATTGCTGCTGCTGCTGCTACTGCTGTTGCTGCCCCCCCCTCCCCTACGTGCTTCTGTATTTCTGTCTCCCTACTACTTGACTTCTTTTAAGAAGGAGGTATCAAGACATTTGTTCTTTAATTTTGGGTAACTATTTACTTTTCTTTTAGGGAACCAGCACTCATGTGGGCCTTTTCTTATATATATTTTTTGCCCTCGGCTGGCTTCTCTCCTGCATAGAAAAAAAAAATCGTAATATCAATAAAAGTAAGGAGACACGTTCTTTTGTTCCCTCTCCACACACCGGCAGTTTCGGGGCGAGAGGACTTCTTGAGGTCAAAAGCACACAGATTACCCCGTGCCCTCCCCCTCACCCCTTCCCTCGCTGTAGTTGCATAACCTGCCGTATGGAGTTCCTACCTTATTCAACACTTTTCTTCAAACGAAAAGGAAGGTGTTACCTATATGCGCGGGCAGGGCATTATAGCATATGATACATGTGTGTGTGTGTGTGTGTGTGTGTGTGTGTGTGTGTGTGTGTGTGTGTGTGTGTGTGTGTGTGTGTGTGTGTGTGTGTGTGTGTGTGTGTGTGTGTGTGTGTGTGTGTGTGTGTGCGTGCTTATATTATATCTATATACTCATATTCATATTCAGTATAACGAGAGGATTTTCTCTGTAACCTTTTACCAAGTTGGAACATATTCGCCTGACATTTACTCCCGGTGTCACCAGACCGGGCCCCGAGGTGCGTGCATAATGTTGCTGAGATTCGGCTCGGCTAACTGACAAAGAGCTGACGGTGGGCTGACACGTGATCGGCAGCGAAGTAAAAAAGAAAGACTTTTCGATGAATGACACGCCAGCCTGTGCATGATACATGAGACACTTACAAGGACGATTGACGCGCGATGATTCCGACGCAGAATGAGTGATAATCGATTCGTCCATCGTTGCATCAATACATATTGCAGCAATTTGGACTGCGGAGGGAATATCTGTATCCAATTTAGCGAGACCCGCCGGGCTCTGCCATGTGACTGGCCGCGGTGGTTGGGCTTCTGTCTCTGCTAAGGGCAAGCTGGTGTTTCTGCTATAGTTGTACTCCGGTGCTCGTCTCCATTACCAACACGCAGCCCAGGGCACTAATCAAGCACACCGTGTGATTACAGACGCTACGGCGTACCTGAAGGGTTGATGGGAGGAGAGGACGCAGGTGTGGCGGCCAGGTAGTGCTGCTCTGACGGGCGACTTCAGCACAAACTGTAATTTGGCGAGGATAAGTGGTGGCTGCCAGTGGTGGGCGATATAGCGCCTTGCCTCTGTAAAGCATGGCCACGCTGTGGTCAGGGATCATTATTCATATATTACTAATGTGCTCCTCTTCCTTGACGACGAGAAACATGTTGAGGGAAGGACTGGAGGGTCTGGACGGGTCGTGATGCGTCGTCGTGACTCAGCTGCCTGCTGGGCCAGCACGAGGCCGCCGCGTCTCCGGATGCACAATGCGAAGGACGTTGAGACACAAAACGTGGGCCACTGAGGGTGTGTCGCGAGGGGCGGTGCGGGGGAGATGGTCGCTTCGATCCCTTGGAATGTGTATTAAGTCCACCGGGAGCCCCAAGGTGACCTGTCCACGCCGCCTGATCCCCTTCTGTGCACTTGGCAGAGGTTTGGACGAGGACCGGGGCGAGGGACAACAGTGAGGGACTTACAGTGGAGGGAAGGAAGGGACGCGGGATGTAAGGCAAGACCTGTGAGAACGAATCTTTTATGGGCGTGAAAAAGCCCTAATTTAGACCATTCACGCTGTCACTGTCGACACGCGGAGCTTGGGTGTTTAGAGCGCTATTTTCTGCCTTTTTAGTGAATTCTTTCAATGTCTTCTTTATCCTCCACCATGGGAACATTCCATCGATTCCATTACAAACGTTGATCTCATTCTATGAGCTGTACGAACACATGCCTCACGAGCCGCACGGAAAGCCTGGAGGAAGTTCCTTAACATTATTTATCATTTATGAGTGGCTCGGGGCAGAGTCACTGACCCATCCACTGCTAATAACCATAGCACAGCGAGATTTTTGTGGCGGAAGTTGCTTAATCTTAGGAGTCCATTCCACTGCTGCCTCTCCATGCAGGTGTTCCGCAGAACCCATGCCCTTGACACAAGTAGTATCCTTACGGGAGCAGCGTGGTTGCGGCCAGCGAGGGGTAGCGAGCAAGCAGGATCGAAGATTAAACATTATAAGGTCCGGGAACAATCTCAGCGAGGAAACGCTTCCTGCTTCTTGTAATTGGTCTGGGGAGCAGCGGACAGATGGCAGCCGAGTGTTTGTCTCATCAGAAAGGGAGAACCTCCACGTGGTGAGTGAATAATAATTACTTAATTAAGATTTTTGAGGGAGTGTTCAACCTGGTGCGGGCCAGCAGGAGCCTTGCCCCAAGGAGCGACCGGCCAGGCGCTAATGGCCGCCCCCTTGGGACTCAGCGTGATGAAGTAATTAGCAAGTGCTACTCCTTGTCCTCCTCGGCCTGTTCCCCTCTCTCTCTCTCTCTCTCTCTCTCTCTCTCTCTCTCTCTCTCTCTCTCTCTCTCTCTCAGGTGACGTGTGGAGGTCCTACGGGTAATGTATCGTCGAGGGCAGGGTCCTGTGGCGAGGCGGACATGGCCCTATTTGCTCCTTCCTCATGTTTGTCTGTCCACACGTCCCTCCTCGCAGCCTCCGCTCCCTCTCCCTTCTCTCTAATGTTGGCTTTCCAGATTCTGTCTTTACGTAGAGACGAATTTCCTCTATAAGAATAATTTTTTCCTAATAGGACATCCGTTTCAAAGTGAAGGTCTGTAAACGATTGCTCGAAAGCACAAAAGTGAGATCTTAATATTGACTTTTATTTCATTTTTTCTTGATCAGCCTCTAGGTTCCTCCTTAGCCAACCCTCCTGAGCCACCTGACGACTTAATTCACATATCAACAACAAGATCAGACACCTGACCCACTGCTTCCTCCCGCCACAGCCAGCCTCCCTGGACGGCGCCTCGGCGATGTCAAATCTCAAGTAGTACCCTGTCCAATATGCCTGCGCCGCTGTAATCAGATCCGTTCGCCGCTCCGTTATCTCTGTGTAATTCACCGTTGTAAAGTCTTATTGTTTTACCACACGACCTTTCCACGAGAGAAAATGGAGAAAAGAGAGAAAGAGCAGGAACACCTCCCGTTACCTCATCGGTCACAGTCTGGCGGGGAGACGAGGGGTTTGCCTCTGCCTCCAGCCTCTTCATCTTCCCAGCGGACAACCGAGAACATTGCATTAGCGAAGGACAAAAAGGCAATACGCTGTCATCTGATGCATTTGGTGAGGACCTTCTCCCCTCTACCCCTGTTCACTGACTCCTCCGTTTTTTATTAGTTCGTTCTGATCAGAAATTATGGAGAGATAAAAAGCGCGGTACTTGTGCTTCTGGGGATTCACGTCAGCGCCTCCATGACAAGTGGCCTCCAGGTGGCGAGTGTCACCAGGCACGAGGATGCGTCGTAACGGAGTATCTAGCGGCGAGAAGATGAACAGGAAGCAGGTACAGGCAGAGAGGAGTCAGGCTGGCAGCGATGACGGCCTGGCAGTGGTGGGATGAGAGGCAAAGACGATGGGCCGGGGGTGGGATGGTGGCAGTGGGTCGGGCGGCAGGTAGGGAAGGCGGAGAGGCTGAGGCGGCCTTTATCACCCGCAGGATGCAGCTACCTGCCCGATAACGGTAACCTAGGGGTCAGGTGTGTCACTGGCCGCTCGGATCTTCTACCTGGCACACCGACACTGCAGTACCGAGTGAATGTACTGAGAGAGGGCGTTAACACAAGTGACAAGGAGCATAGGCGTGAGGAAAGGTCGTCTTAGCAGTACACATAGAGGAAAAAGTCTGAAATCTTATTAGTATCGTTATTCTTTCATCACCTTGTTCTCTTGCTCCTTCTCTTTCTACATCTCTGTGATGTGCCACAAGACGCTTGAATTTCGCTGCTCCGGCCCATCACAGGCCTCTATCTCCTAAATTCAACGAACAAATCTCTCCCTCCTTGCTTGTAGCTGACCTTCGTGGTAGTTATTTTCCTCTCCCTCTCCCGCCTCGCTTCAGTTCCTTCCAGTATCACGTTCCCTCTTCTCTTACGCAAGTAGTCGATAACCATTTTCCCAGTAAGTAACTTTCTTACAATACCTCATCTGAACCAGTCTTGGCTCTTCATAGATACGCACGTATTTACAGTACGTACGTACGTACGTACTGTAAATAAGTACGTACGTACGTACTGTAAATACGTACGTACGTACGAAAGCGCGCTCGCACACACACACACACACACACACACACACACACACACACACACACACACACACACACTCTCTCTCTCTCTCTGAATCTGTCGTTAAAGTGAATTTTTCTTCGTGTTGCTTGAATATGCAGGTGTTGCCAGGCGTTGACCCCACCATCACCTGCCACTGATTAGCCCGACACCTGGCGGGC
>NC_059271.1:19084699-19094699 GCF_017591435.1 Portunus trituberculatus | reverse complement strand
TCTCGCATTGTCTTTCTCGCTCACAATGGTGCCAGTTCTAAATATATTAATGACAAATTTAATTCGAAGAACGAGGAGGCATGAACTACACAAGAGCACGAAATAGCTTGCTCTGTGTGTGTGTGTGTGTGTGTGTGTGTGTGTGTGTGTGTGTGTGTGTGTGTGTGTGTGTGTGTGTGTGTGTGTGTGTGTGTGTGTGTGTGTGTGTGTGTGTGTGTGTGTGTGTGTGTGTGTGTGTGTGTGTGTGTGTGTGTGTGTGTGTGTGTGTGTGTGTGTGTGTGTGTGTGTGTGTGTGTGTGTGTGTGTGTGTGTGTGTGTGTGTGTGTGTGTGTGTGTGTGTGTGTGTGTGTGTGTGTGTGTGTGTGTGTGTGTGTGTGTGTGTTTGTGTGTGCATGCGTGCGTGTGCGGGGCAGGAGCATGTGCTGGACGGTGCCGGGCAGGGCGGTACACCTGAGACGAGACAGATCAGGGAGGCGGCCAGGCGTGAAGCAGAGCCCGGCCGGCGGCACAAACACCCTCCACACCCCGCTGCCCACAACACGAAGGCGCCCGAGCCCTCCCAAGCTTGCTGCCGCCTTGCTTCCCCGCCACACACACCTTGTCTGCTCCAAATATCGCTGGTAATTAATTTTCAAGGATCTCTCGACTTCTCCACCCACTTCTCTACCCCACCCTCTCTACTCTCTGCTCTTCCTCCTTGCGATTAACCTGTTCTGTCTCATCCATTATTCTTATTGATCCCACAAGTTATCTGCCGCTGGACACGTACACACAGCCTCCTGCGGACGCAAACTATCACTACATTTGCATCTTTATCACTACAACTATTCTTGAAAGGGGTGTTTATGTGTGTCATTGCCTTTAATTTTCCCTTTCACCTCCCTCATCCCCTTCCCCTCAAGCATACAATCAGGGCCAAAGCATGGTGGCCTGAAAACTAGACACCTTTTTCATATGAACGATCCTTCCTCTCACCCTCAGCCCCACCCAACTGCCAACCAGCCACCACAAGCACGCCTGCCCACCCCCCCCACCGTATCTCTCTCTCTCTCTCTCTCTCTCTCTCTCTCTCTCTCTCTCTCCCCATGCCATGCCACCGAACCGCGACGCACAAACACCTCCCGGCTCTCCCTCATACTCTCTCACCATCACAAGACCAACTTCCGCGGCGGCACAACACGGTGCGGCCTCAGACAGTACTCGCTGGCAAATCTTATTTCACGGGTGCGTCGGGCGAGGGGCCTTGGGGCGATGGAGGCGGCGGCTGTGGTGTGCTACCTGACTGCTCTTGCGTTATTAATCACCAGGGCTGACGCTAAGCTGCTGCCATTCATGCTTCAACTCACTCAGGTGCCTCGTGTGGAGCGTCGCGAGACTCATCAGGCGGCAGGTGAGGTCCTGAGGGGGTCCTGAGGGGATCCTGGGAAGAAAGTTTTGCTGCAGGCGGACTGTGCCTTAAGTCTCGTAAGAATCAGTGCTGGAGTCTCATTTCAGGTCTTTCCTTTCTCTTCTTTGTGCGTCATTCTCTCTATCGGTGTCATTACCTCAGGAGGGAAAACAAAAGGTCTTTGGGAGTGACCTGGTGGAAGAAAGGAAGAAGGGAAGGAGAGAGGAAGGGAGGAAGGGGAAGAATGAACGAGGGATGGACGGTGGAGGGAGGAAGTCAGGGAGCCTCCCAAGCATAATACGCACGCCTCTGCCCCGCCATGACTCACTGAACATGGCAACAGAAAGCACAGAACTGAACATACGACGAATTTTGTTATTTAAGTGAAACATTGGTGTCTCGAATGTAGGAGTGTCTGATGAACGTTAGTGGGCATCACATGAGTCACGTTACAACAAAAAATTGAAGAGGAAGACAGGAAGAGGAGGATACTGTTCAAAGAGAAGAGGAAGCTAAACGTGATACATGAGGAAAAAAAAAAGGAAGAGAAGAAAAGCTGGATGAAGAGGAGTGGATGAGGAATGTCGACTTTCCCTTCATCAACGTCTCTTCTTCTTTCACGGAAAATCCTATTACTTCCAGGAATGTTTCCTAATTGAACGGTGGACCCGAGAGGCGGCGGCGAGGAGAGAAGCGAGAAATAATGGTTGGCTTCTATTTTGTCCTCCTTCCCTCCCTCCATCCCTCCTTCGTTCCCTTCAGCATCCCTTACCTCCGATCCTCCCTTGTCTTCTTTAGGCTGATTCCAACCCAGCCTCCCCCACCTCCGTCCCTCTCTCTCAAAACTGCATTTTTTAAAATCTACTGTCTCATAGTCACCAGGATTTTTTTTCTTTTCCTCCGTCTTAGCTCATCTTATGAGGAGTCTCAGGTTTTGTGTTCAGAGTTAACATCTTAACTTCCCGTTGCTTTCTGCTCATCTGGGACAAGTCAGTGGCAAGAGTAAATCTCGAGGTATGACGTCAAGATGAGAGATCAAACGGAGGGAAAACATAAAACTGTCTCTGTCCTTCTATGAAAAAAATACATCTTCTCTGTTACATAAAGCTCTTCGGGTGTTATATGCTGGCAGCGTTATTGTTGGTGGCTTGGTGACCCTGGTTTGTAGTCACGTAATGTACAAAAATGCTTCACGATATACAGTGATATACAAGACAATGGGTGGGGAGGAGGCGGAGTTTGTTTACCTTTCCCGGTTTAAGGCAGTTTTTATCGTTTTTGTTGCCAGGCTGTGTCATCAGCGGCCGGCTGTGGCAGTTTAACGATAACATCAAGTGTTGAACAAAGGAGAACAATTTCCAGGCCACACGACGGCAGAGACAGAAACCTCAACTTAGTGAGGAGGAGGAGGAGGAGGAGGAGGAGGAGGAGGAGGAGGAGGAGGAGGAGGAGGAGGAGGAGGAGGAGGAGGAGGAGGAGGAGGAGGAGAAGAGGAAGGAGGAGGAGGAAGAAGAGAAAGAGGAGCAAGAGGAGGACCAGCAGCTGTGCAGAACCCTCCCCCGCGACTAAGATACTAATGTTTTCCCAAGTGAGATTTTGCTTCGACCGTGTTTCAAATGAGGCAGGAAAACTCTGCAGCAACAAGATTCTATGTTTCCACCGGACAATGCCAGTAATTAAGGGGCATAAACATCAACGGGGCAAAGATTAAACGAAGGTGTTGCACGGCGGGCATTATGGAGGGAGAGAGGGAAGAAGCCTCTCCCCTATATCCGGAAAGGTAGGGATTCTAATTTGCATAAGTGCCTCCATAGATCTAGAAAATGGGTGTTATTAGATCGGTGAGGAATATGGGGAAGGCGGAGGGCATCATCCCATCTGCATGTATACGAACAGCGGCTGGGGGTTCGTGTCCCTGTAGGGTAAAGATGCTCCTTCTCCATCTCCTCCTCTTCCATCAAAGCTCCTACCAATTCTCTTCCTCCAACTTCTTCTAGCTACACTCCTCTTCTTGACCTCATCATACTTGTCTTTATTTGATTTTTTATATATATTTTTTTCTAGAGTTGAGTGAAATACAATGGAGTTCCCGAGGGTGTTCAGGAATCTCGCTGCTTCTAATCCTCAGCAAGCGATGGAAATCTAATCCCATCTCATCTTCCTCACCACTCACTCGTGCCCTATCATCACCCACTCGTCCCTCACCACCCACTCCTTCTAATCACCACTTCCTTTCACTATCCTCTCACACTCATTTTTTCATCATCTCAGTTCATCTTCACTATCCCCTCCTTCCTCATAAGCCTTTACGCTTTTCGCTACACACTTCTTCACTCTCCTCATTTTTACCACATGTTCCTCCCTTACCACTATTTTCTTTCACCATCCCTTCTATATCCTCTTTCTGTCCCCATTACCTCCTTCTCCTTCACTATCCTTATTCTTTCTCCCACATTTCTTCCTTTGCTTCTCTTCCTCATTTATCATTATCTTTTCTTTCCCTACCGTTCCCTTTCTTCACTATTTCTCCTCCATCACTATCTTTCCTCTCATCACCATCTCCCTGTCCCTCGCCATCACCACTCATATTTTATTCACTCCCCTTCCGCCTCCTGGTCAGAGATAGTGTCCCGTGCAACCTTATTCTTAAATCTCGTGACTAGTGGTGTGAAGGTGACTCCAAGCCGCCCTCTCCCTACGGCAGGTGGACGCCGAGAGGACAGATGCCACCCAGGGAACGCTCGAGTAGGAATACGGCGCCTTACTCCAGCCGGAGGTTATCTTATGCTATTACCCTCTTAGTGGTGAAGTGAGTTTGAATACGTTAACCTTAGGGTGTCATTGTCAACAGCAGTGAGTTGATTGGCAAGATAATATCACTAGAAAGTACGTACATAAGAAACACCTGTTAAAGTAATCATCGCCCTGTTCTTGTGAACCGGTTCGTGGAAAGACAATGCATCATAATTTCGTCTATCTTTAAATGTAGACATCACTCTGCAACTGGTGAAGTGAGTCTAGATGTTCGGTTCGTCTTGATGTGTCGTTGTAATTATTGAATTGATTGATATGAAATACATACATCATTATCATACAAAAGCTTGTCTCTGTTACTAGTGGTGAGATGTGGTTATGGATAAGCTGTTAACCTTGAAGATTCATTGTAAACTGTATTTATTGAATTGAGCACATCGGGTATATCGTGTAAAAAAAATGTTTATTTCAAATACAGAAGCGCTTTTACTTTGTTACTGGAGACGAAGTGAGTGTAGGTTACGCGGTCAATCTTGGTGTGTCGCTATGAACAGAAATTAATAAATTGATTGACAAATTTACGTCAACATGAAGTACATACAATGTTAATAAAGTTCGTTTATTTCATGTATAAATACCATCGCCAGTACTTTAATATGAAGAAAAGTGTGCATTTATCAATACAGAAGTGACAGTTAGGTAATGAACGGTAAAAAGTTTTATACTTGTATACAAATGCCGCTCCATGTTGATCAATATAAAGGACATACTATAACATGCTTTTGGTGACAAAAGGACTAGCTAGAGGTGATTGAGGTAATGCAGGGAGGCCAATGAGATACGACAACAACTTGGTGTAGAGAGAGCAAATGAAGTTGAAGAGCAATAAAATGTCGACCGCTAGACACCTGATGTCATTCCTTCAACAAAGATTAAATAAAAAAAAATGAAACAACATTGTCAATCAAACGTCTGTATACCTACAGAATTAGATAAACAACTAAGGTTCTATTTACATTTCCACCCTTAATCAACATAAGTATTACCTCATCGACATTCTCTATTAAGAAGTGGATATTGAAAGTCACCAAAAGGGACGGGTGAAGAGGACGCCTAGAACATCTTAGGTTAGGCACAGAGAGAAACAGTCCCGTCCTCTCCCCATAAAAGCGTCACATACGCACTTTGTTGTGGAAGGTGATAACATCTGCTCAGCTCGTCCTCGGGGAAGAGATGTCATTTACCAACCCTTCACCACTTCTACGTAATTCTATACTGTAGCTCATCACAGCTAACTTCTAAAGGGCCACGATGTTAGTTGTTTGTTATTCCTTTGTGTTCCTTGTTATGACGGCCGGAGGCTGCAGGTCACCAGGCAAATCAAGGGTCAGTCACTATGCTGATGCGGACAAGGCAGCGTCGTGAAGGTCACCTGGTATCCTGCGGTCACCGTCCATTCCTCGACCTTCCAGTGCGCAGTTAACAACAACGGCAAATTCAGTTATGACTTAGAGACTGTTCCTCCGTCACTGTTACCGTACTGTTCCGGCCGCCTGCCTGAGGCGATACCAGGAGCACATCGACTCTGACCATACTGCTTTGACTCTTCTCCTTTGGGATTATGAAAGAGAAAAAGACATTATCATCGGGACAATACTAGGTGAAACTCGTTTCCTTGTTTCCACATCCCTGTAACTCCTCTGCCTCAGGATTATGATAAAAGAAAAAAGGGCAATGTTTAATAACAATATGAAGCAAACATAATAGGAATAAGTACTTCTGAAGAGGGAAAATTTAAAGTATATCCTACTGAGCTATTAGTGTTAATATCTTATAATTCTATATTTTATAAACAGCAGAAATTGCACTAGGTTGTACTGTGTCTTTGGCGCCAGCCATGGCGGCGATATTGTGACTGCATCTCTGTGTTAAGAAAGACAAGGACTCACATGAACGCGATGCAAGGGATGCAAGTTGAAACCCCTCCCTGTCCGTGTTTTGTCCCTTGCTTCTGTCCTCGTCCTCTCTCCCTCCCCTGAAAGCTGCCTCTACCTACCGTAACCTGACGCTGCATCCTGAGTGAACAATATTTCCTAAATTTTCCACTTGCTTTATCCGACATTCGCTGATGTGACAGAATTTTTCTTCTTTTTAATCTCCGTCAAAAGTGAATTACTGATCCTATAATGAAACTCACGAAACAAAAAGTTTTCCCCGGGACAAATTATCATACAGATGAAAACGTCATTCATACACCCACACATTCACCTAGTCCTTCCCCAAACTCATACACACATAAACACATGCACGTACCAACACACCTGCACCCAAACACACCCACATGCACACTGAAATGCTACAGTAACGAGCGCAACATGCAATTACTCTCAGAAAAAGTCAAACACTAATGCCATCCCATCGCCTGCAATGACAACAAGCGAGGTGGTATCATGGTAAATTTACGTTTTCTCGGACCTTGCTCTTGAACCGGCTTGGGGGCGCCTGGGAGGGGAGGGCGGCCCGGCGACGCTGCCCACCTGTCGCCGCGTCCCTCACTCTCTCGTCACCGCACGCCTTCCCTCGCCCCGCAGTTATTGACACTATGACCTTCTATGCAAGAGCAACGTCCCCTCACCGCACCACCGCCTCATCCAGCTGCGTCTCCTCACTTAAAGGGAGGAGATACACATGTGAAAAAAAATCAAGGACAACAGCCACTCTGGGACAGGGATTGACGGGACAGAAACAATTACTGCCTCGCTGCTTTCGTCTCGGGACAAGCAGGTTCCTGTTTTGCTGGCAAGTGCGTGAGAGCGTGTTCACATGTATATAATTTACTGCCCATGTAGAAGATTCCAAGGGGCTCCCTGGCGTCGCAGCGTACCTATCATTAGCGGCCCTCCTGCGCTGCCGAGGAAACCATGAAATCTCTGACGGTGCTGTACAAAGGATGCTTGGAGATGAATACTGATATGAATACTGATATGAATACTAATAAATTTGTTTTGAGGAATCTGCAGGTGAAGATGTCTGCACCTATACAGCAAAGGAAGCAGTCAGACAGTTAATGCTACTATGACAACATACTATCACAGCACGAAGTCAGCAAACTCACAGCAGCAGCACAGCAACAAAGACGGTGCAGGCCATTGCAGAAAGCAAGAGGAAAGTGGGGACTATGAGGTCCCCTCCTCCTCCTCCTCTTCCTTCTCCTCCTCCTCCTCCTCCTCCCCATTTTCCAGTCTATCATCATCTTTCTCCAGGACGCATGATGTGTGTGCGAGGTCCTGCGTGCTCCCCGACCCTCCACGCCCACCACGCTGCTCTGGTTGTGCCCGGCGGAGGGAGCAACGCCCCCCTGGCCCGCTTCCCACCTGCCTCGTAACCTTGAGGGAGTTCAAGGCGGGGTGATCGAGGGGTCACAGCGAGGTGACTATGGACGACGCACTCAGTCTTGCTCTGCGCCGCTCTCAGGAGGTCTTAGCCAGGCACCAGATGGGTTCCCTCGCCCTGATACCCAACGGCTGACAGAGGCACGCTGGGACGCATGAAAACACCCACGAACAAAGAATATAATTACAAACTCCCTCTTCTTTTTTTTTTCTTTCTTTCACTCCTCGTGTTATGTGCTACTGAAAGGCGGATACTCCTCATGGGATTCGCTCTCCATTCCTTCAGTTTCTTTTCAGAACGAAGAAATATCAAAACATCTATAAAAAAACTCGTTCGTTGCTTTGGTTTCCTACGCATCAAACAAGAAAACTCCTCCTTGTGACCCTGAAACTTTCCTGTCAATACGTGGCAGGCGGGAGAGTGGGGAAGTGAGAAGACGGGAGAAGAGGCGAAGTGGAAGGAGGAGGATAGGAGGGAAGAAGAGGAGAAAAGGATCACTGCACGAAGAAGGAAGTGTGAGGTGAGGATTGGGGGATCTGTGGGAGGTCGGACATGAAAGTGAAGTGGAAGGGAAGTGAAAGGAATTGGAGGAGGAGGAGGAGGAGGAGGAGGAGGAGGAGGAGGAGGAGGAGGAGGAGGAGGAGGAGGAGGAGGAGGAGATGCAAAAATAGTAAGGACAAGACCGGCCAGCGATCCCAACTTCCATGCAACACAGCCTCAAGTTCCCGGAAGACGTCTCAGTACCAAAAGCCTCCACCAAGTGTTTAGCAGCGCCACCTGCTGCCCTTGCCTCTCTCCTTGCCCTTCCTTTGCCCTCCCATTCACTTACCCCTTCCGCGCCCTTATTTTTCTAAGTCCCGTTTCTTTCCTTGCCTTCCCTACATCACCTGTTCTTCGTTCATCCGGTCTCTCTCTCTCTCTCTCTCTCTCTCTCTCTCTCTCTCTCTCTCTCTCTCTCTCTCTCAGTTATGCAAGCACGCGATAAAAAGCTAAAAATAATTCCTCAGGCAAGCACAACTCAATTTTTTTCCTGTCCTTGATAATCAGTGGGATGTCATTATGATCAGTTGCCTCGAGTGCTTGCAAAACAAAGGCATCGCTAGGTTACGTATTAGAGTTAACAAGATGACAAAACCAGACGGAGAGAGAGAGAGAGAGAGAGAGAGAGAGAGAGAGAGAGAGAGAGAGAGAGACGTAAGACAAGCATCCCGTTGCCTTCTCCAGAGATTGCCGGTGGTAGCGAAGGGGCAGGAACCTCCGGGCGCCTTTCCCCTTCCTCTTCCATACGCGGCGCAAGGACCTTCCTGCTCGCACTGAAGGTAGTCTCCAGGCGCCTTTGTGTGGCGGACTGAGTGGCAGGTCACGAGACGGCGGCGCACTGGTCGCCTATTCAGTTGTCACTTTGACCCTGACCCTCCAAAGTGAAGCGGTTATGACCTGCTCTCCCCCCACCCCCAGACGGTAGGAGCGTGTCTCTACACACACACACACACTCTCTCTCTCTCTCTCTCTCTCTCTCTCTCTCTCTCTCTCTCTCTCTCTCTCTCTCTCTCTCTCTCTCTCTCTCTCTCTCTCTCTCTCTCTCTCTCTCTCTCTCTCTCTCTCTCTCTCTCTCTCTCTCTCTCTCTCTCTCTCTCTCTCTCTCTCTCTCTCTCTCTCTCTCTCTCTCTCTCTCTCTCTCTCTCTCTCTCTCTCTCTCTCTCTCTCTCTCTCTCTCTCTCTCTCTCTCTCTCTCTCTCTCTCTCTCTCTCTCTCTCTCTCAGGTGAGGCCGAAGAACATGAACTTTTCTACGCATGAAGTGCACCAATATTACTGGAATGAACGAACACTAGTGGAAGTGAACCACGCTGTCTCTCCTGAGTTTAGTTTTCCACTGTAGTTACAACGCGTTATCTTCTACAAGTCACTGCTCGTTCATGTATACAGTCTGCTTCTTCTTTTAAGCATAAGGAATTGGTTTGTCTTTTCTTTTTACGTAATATTTTTCATTTATCATCTTCTAATTTGTTATCAAGTCTTATTTTTAGAGTAGTTTCTTACTCTTTTCCTTATTTTGTAACATCTTTTCTTTTTTATATTTTGTAATTATTTTATGCTTTTTATCTAACTTTTATACCTTTGCCTTGGAATCTTTTGCTCCAAATAGCCAAACTAGTAAATACAAAGACTAGTGATGATCAATGTTTCCAACGTTTACAACAGTCTCGTCAAACGATTTCCAAATTGTTATCGAAGTGAATAGTGGATAGGGAGAAGTCTTGCACTCTTCCATCACACTCCCCCTAACAAAATTTCCTGGATTGATAAATGACTTCAGTACAGAGCAATAAGTCTCCCAGTGCGTGTACGTTTTTGGTATTATAAAAGTCATTATAATCGCTGATCACAACATATCTGCTGGAGGATAAAGGCCTCTGCCCTTTACCGGGTCCAGTTTGATGTTGTGCATCACTGGAGACTATTTT
>NC_059271.1:19054699-19079699 GCF_017591435.1 Portunus trituberculatus | reverse complement strand
ATGTTCTTCCATTCAATATCAGCAAAAAATTTTCTTATTTTTTTCAAAATGTTCTCTTGCATAATTTAATCTCTCTTTTTTGCAATCTCTGTATCTTATCCCATCCTTCTGTATTTCCAACTCTAATATCACATGATCACTTCTTCCCACTGGACTAAGGTATTGTATGCTGGGAGGGGGCTCTGGCTTCTTTGTGAATACTAGGTCAAGCAACGATGGTTCTTCTTCCCTCCTTTACCTTGTTGACTCTTCTACCCATTGATCCATTTTATTTACCAGAGTCAACTGTAACACCTCCTCGCTCCATTGTCCAGCATTATCCATTACTTCCATCTCTCTCCAATTTATTCTTTTACAGTTAAAGTCTCCTACTAATAGTATTCTTCCATCTCTCCTTATCATATTATCTAAGCACTTAATCACCTCTCTTTGTATATCCGTATGTTCCTCAATTCCCCATGTATTTGTCTTAGGTGATACATACGTAACTATGATTTTCCTTTTTTTCAATTCCTGTTTTGATTGTTATTCTATTACTTCACCATACCATCGCCATATTGCACTTCCTCCACACATATATTATCACGAACCATTATTAGCACTCCTCCTGTGTGTGTGTGTGTGTGTGTGTGTGTGTGTGTGTGTGTGTGTGTGTGTGTGTGTGTATTTTTTTTTTCACCTCGGTCGCCTGCTGGTCACCCAGCCAGTCTTCCCCATTACGGAGCGAGCTCAGAGCTCATAGACCGATCTTCGGGTAGGACTGAAACCACAACACACTCCACACACCGGGAAAGCGAGGTCACAACCCCTCGAGTTACATCCCGTACCTATTTACTGCTAGGTGAACAGGGGCCACACATTAAGAGGCTTGCCCATTTGCCTCGCCGCACCGGGACTCGAACCCGGGCCTCTCGATTGTGAGTCGAGCGTGCTAACCACTACACTACGCGGTGTGTGTGTGTGTGTGTGTGTGTGTGTGTGTGTGTGTGTGTGTGTGTGTGTGTGTGTGTGTGTGTGTTATCCTGTCACGTGAGGGCGAAAACCTGCTTCTTTTTTTTTCTTTTCTTGTGAGTGCCTGCCTGGAGGCGGTTAAGAGCACGGCTTACGCATCTTCCTTTTTTCTCTCTTTCTCACTGTTTTGTTATCGTTATATAAACAGTAAGTGCACAGTCAATGAACCCCAGCACTACGTCACATAAAACAGCAAAAATAAACACAAAAAGTGGTAAAAGAAATTATTTAAAGCATTTAGATTGTCATTTGCTACCTTATTTTACGAAAAGAGACGACATACATAGATTAGAATTAAGACTTAGTTACATCACGAATATAATTTCCATTACATTCATTCAGATTATCTTCCTTGTCACAAAATGCGCCTCACTGAAGCCAGTATTCAGAAACGCTTTGCTCTCTCACCACCTGTATTGCCGAAGAACACATAAATGATTAGCCTGATTCTCAAGAGTGTTTCTTCTTTCAGTAATGCAGAAAACTTGCTAATCTATTTATTATACATCTCGAAAAAAAGAAAAAGAAAAAAAAAAAAAACTGTAATTTCAACTAGGATCTTTTGAGTGCAGTGGAGGCGCAGCTATGCGAAGTAGAAGTGCTTTAGAACTCGCGCGCGCGTGCGTGTGTGTGTGTGTGTGTGTGTGTGTGTGTGTGTGTGTGTGTGTGTGTGTGTGTGTGTGTGTGCGTGTGCGTGTGTGTGTGTTTGCGTGTGTGTGTAATTCACCACGGTCGCCTGCTGGTTACCCAGCCAGTCTTCCCCATTACAGACCGAGCTCAGAACTCATAGACCGATCTTCGGGTAGGACTGAAACCACAACACACTCCACACACCGGGAAAGCGAGGCCACAACTCCTCAAGTTACATCCCGTACCTATTTACTGCTAGGTGAACAGGGGCCACATATTAAGAGGCTTGCCCATTTGCCTCGCCGCTTTCCGGGACTCGAACCCGGACCCTCTCGATTGTGAGTCGAGCGTGCTAACTACTACACTACGCGGTGTGTGTGTGTGTGTGTGTGTGTGTGTGTGTGTGTGTGTGTGTGTGTGTGTGTGTGTGTGTTTGGGCAGGGTAGGCCGGGCAGGAGAAATCATCCCGCCGCCCCCGCCCACCCACAGCTGACTAATGGTGCACCACATTTACTTGACTCGACGTAATATTTTCGAGAAGTCAATTAGCTTGTCACCAAAAAAAAAAAAAAAAAATATATATATATATATATATATATATATATATATATATATATATATATATATATATATATATATATATATATATATATATATATATATATATATATATATATATATATATATATATATATATATATATATATATATATATATATATATATATATATATATATATATACACACCAGTCAGGATGAAATAATGTAGCCTGCACTTCAGGTTTGATTTTTTTTATTTATTTATTTTCTTTAACTTTGTCAATATGCTCATTTTTATCTTGATATCAAGAGTGAAGAATAAAAACGCTAGCTTGAATTTTTATCTATTTTTAATATATTTACTTATTTGTTCGCTCAAGAGGGAAATATATATAAAGAAGTCACCATTAATATCAGAAATGAAAATTGAATGTTTTTAATTCTCTATAACTATAGTAATGCTTTTAGTCTTTCTGGCGTCACATGACGGAAACAAAATATACAAAACTGACTTTAAGATTCAGCCATTTCAACATTTGATGGGCATGCCCACCCCCTTTTCTTTTCTAATTTTTACCTCCTTTTATGTATGCAAGAATCTTAAACTGTCTCACTTCACATAAAAAAAAAAAACTAAAAGAGGGGCAAAGATATTGTCACTATTGAAAGAATCTGGCGAGCTACATATCTATTTCTCTCACTATCAGGAGGCTGAAGGAGAGTGACGCAGGTTGAAGGAGGTTGGGGTGAGGAAGGGTGAGGGAGGGTGACGCCGGCTGAAGGAGGCTGGGGTGAGGAAGGGTGAGGGAGGGTGACGCCGCCTGATGGAGGCTGGGGTGAGGAGGGGTGAGGGAAGGTGACGGGGGATGATGGAGGCCGGGGTGAGGGAGGGAGGCACGTGGAAAAAAGTGCATCATCAGGGAGACCCGCTAGGATGGTCAAACTTAATTAACTTTCCAGCCAGCTATGGGAAGGTTAGGGAGGAGGATTGCAGGGATCCTTGCAGTGCTCTAGGGCAGGTAGGGGCACACTGGCCCATATACCTTCCTGCCCTACACCCGCAAGAAGCCCCAAATCAGCCTTTTCTCCCGCCTTCCACTCCCTGCATCCCCAGCTACCCACGGCACGGCCCAAAATACACGTGGCTCAATGCGATTATCATAAATTTACGGTGTCATGTCCCTCTTATTTCGATTGCTGGTATTTTGTTTTGTTTCTCTATTAGCGGGCTGCCTCATGCATTTGATGATGAATTAATCTAGCGTTCGTAATGTTGTGGCCGCCCTCTGCCTCGTCCTTTGCATAGATTCAGAGATGCATTTTGTTTTGGTGATATATAGGAAACATGGTCAGATAATGGCCTTGGAAAGTTATTGGTACCATAGCAATGTTGTCAAAATTTCAATAGAATTTATGGGTCTTTATAAATCGCTAGAAAATTAAGAGATTTCTGAGATTCACTAAAGGAGCAGTGTGAGGAAGGAAGGAAGGAAAAGAATTGTCCTGAAAAAGGTATTGATAACACAGCACTCTTCTCAAAGTCTTATAAGGAAATCTGTTTGTCATAAGTTATCACTGGAGAGTTACCTATAGGTGATACTAAAAATGTCTAAACAAGGTAAGTTCGATGAATTCTTCGTATTCTGGAAAGAATACAAGTCTATACAGCGGTCATTCAAGCCTCAGAGACGCCTTAACTAGTTCTCAGAAAGTCAAGTTCCCAACATACTTCCTTTCTAACTCAAACCGAAACACTCTTCCTCTAAATAACTTCACTCTTGCTACTGTCAAATCGTCCTCTTATTAGGTATTCGAGTCACCTGCGTTCTTGGCTGCACACTGCAACTATTTCATTTGCACAAAAAAAGAAAAAAACATGCTGGGATTGCGGTTCTGTAATCCCGCGGCGACATTAAGAATTCAGATATTTATCATCCGAGAACAGTGAGTTCGCTCTCAGTTCTCTGCATGTCTTACATACTTTTCCGTGTGGTAGCCGCTCATGCGGCTACCACACGGCCATCTCCATCCGCCAATCGCTGTATGGCGGAGCGGGATCTCTGTAGCAAACCACTCTCTGCCTCAGGGTAATTATTGGAAATCCGGCATGATCATTGCAGCCCTGGAGGTGAGCATCAAGGCCGTGTAATGACCCACCGAGGCCTGCCAAGTAGGCATTTTACGAGAGCGGCGCCATAATAACCCCACTCACTGTGGTCACCGCGCCTGCTGGCTCAGGCGTATTTACTCCAACTCGCTACCCTCGTCAGGTGGTCACTGCATGGCCTCGGCGACACGCAACGCTTCGTAAAGAATGGGAGGCTCACACTCCCAGGTGACACGCAGAACCCTCACCTGAGCCTCCATTCCAACTCCCACTGCACGTCCCGCCACACAACACCTGCAGCATTTGTGTATCTGCTGAATCTTTCGTAAGTGACAATAAAGGAAGTCATAAATTAAGAAGGTATCTGTCCAAGGCGTCACCACGGCCTCTGCCAAGCCCCGCAGGCCAAGCCAAGGGAGGAGACGCCCCGACCGCCAGAATCTGAAGGGGGCCGCTGTTGCTGCCCCGCTGGTGACGGGCGGCGCTGCGTGTGCGATGTGAGGTGGAGGGGCGGAAGGGAGAAAGGGCGGAGGGGCGGTCCTGGAAACGGCTGAGTCTTGGGGGCGGTAAGGTAAGCCAGGTGGACAAGGAAGGCCCGCTAAATTCTTCCTCGTGGCTTTCAATGACGCAAAAAAATTACTTAAAGATGCATCGCTGATCCTTTTTTACGACAGTGAAAGGGTTATAAACACCACTGCAGGTCCGTCTCCAATTCGCTGTGCTACACTGCACACACGCAACTCCTCCCCGCTCCCTCTAACACACACACACACACACACACACACACACACACACACACACACACACACACACACACACACACACACACACACACACACACACACACACACACACACACACACACACACACACACACACACACAGGAACAAAATAAAAATAGAAATAAAGAGCATATAATAAAATATAATCACTGTAAGATAAATATCCTTCCGTGTTAAAGTTGTCGACGCGCTTTGCTTGCCTCGAGGAACCAAAAATACAAATTCATATTGCGTAGCGAAGCAGGTTTTTATGCGCCCAACCTAAGACTACCGGTGGGGGAGAGGGAAGGAGGTGCTGGTAGGGCCGCGGGAACATCTGGCCGCCTCCTATGGCTATCACGGAAGGCGGGTCCTGGGCGCCTCGCAGCTCAGGATTGTTCCGTTGTGTTCGGAACTCCTTACTAAGCTATCTAATGGCAGGACGCGCCATTGGCTCACCCTTCCTCCATAAAGTGCCTGGTATCAGCACACTGCGAAAATACGTGGTGTCATACTAACAAGAATGCACGAGTTTCGGAATGGCGAGGTGGACGAGGTCACTTGTCGCATGTAGATGTAAGTCGAGACAGCAAGCGCGGCAGCTTGGCTGCCCCAGGACTCATGCGAGGTGAAGCTTTGCCACAATAGCATTAAAACTGACTAGTTTATAAGCCGAGCATGTGCGCCAGACTTCCAGGCAGGGAGAGGGAAGGGAGCTGGCCCAGGCGGACATAATAGAGAAGCCATCGGCCGCCGCTACGCCGATTCCTCCAGATAGTATCACACTAGTGCGCCTCAGCCCGTGGCCTCCATATGGCTGATGCGCGGAGCCCCGGGAGGCCGGACAGGGCGAAAAAAACTCGTCGGGACGGGTTCCTCCGGGCAGGGAACTCTCACTCTTAGCTACTAGTGGCGGCTGCCATGTTGCAGGTTAGGCCTTCCCTCCAGCTTTATCACTGACAAGGGAGGCGACGCCCGGGTGACGCTATAATGGCCGCGGAATGACGAGTCTGGCCGACAAACGTCTCTGGGTCTGTGATGCAACAATCGGGACTGGGTTAGTAATTGCCGGGACACACCAGATGTAGATCACTGGACCAGCAGGTTACGTGGCACCTGATTGAGAGATCAGGTGACGTGACCCGCGAGCGATTCATGGAGGTCAAGCGTGGCTGTTTCCATGAGTGTGGATGCTGGACTCCAGACCGCGGCGGGGCTTTAGGGAGGCATCCCATGTGTCTCTAGTAAAGAAGTCCAAGTTTACAAGGAGCGTTTAGGCCTTAGACAAACCTAATACCGTATAACGTTCCAAAGCTCTTTGCTTTTTGGCAATCTGCTCACTTAGACGCCTCATTTAATTTCAACTTCTTGCACAGCTGCATTAAAATCTCGGGGAACCAACACTGGAAGCTTAGCAGCCTGCATGAAACGACACCGACAAGACAGCAGCGATTTGTTGCCCGCGCTACGGCCCTGAGGGGAGAGGAGGGGCGTCCATTACCGCATCACCACAATGACGGAGCTGCCACGGGAACAACACAGTACAACATGCATGCTTTGTTACTGTCTCTCTCTCTCTCTCTCTCTCTCTCTCTCTCTCTCTCTCTCTCTCTCTCTCTCTCTCTCTCTCTCTCTCTCTCTCGACGGGAATATTTGTCCAAAATATTATAATGATGAAAATAAAGAATACTAAATTATCTTCCACAACACTTCGCGTGACACAGACTGCTCATCCTAATCATCCTCCCTCCTCTCCTACATGCCTCTTAACCTGGGGACACCTGTCTCCCTCCCTCCCTCCTACAGAGGCGCGTCTCTTCCCACCGCCAGCCGTCACACACGAGCAGCCACGAGCGTCAAGATACGTCATCCGGTACAAAATGATGCAATGTAATGAGGAACACAATAATTGGTTCCTTTGTTCTCTCACTGTTGTCTACTTTTGAAAATGTTAGGCAGTGATTACATGACACTTGATACGCTATTCAATCGTCCTTGTGATTTGAAGATGGAAAGTTAACGCTCTATAAAGGGAGTAGAGGATAAGAACCACTCGATATCTCCTTTCAGTGCTTATGACTTCCTTCAAAATTATATCTTATATTTGAATCAGACTGTTTTATTAAGCTGAAGGCGATGTCACAATGGAAAAATAACACTACGAAAACTTACAGTTTTTTCTGTACGTCCATGCAAATAATTTTCCACAGTACTCTGAATGTTAACAAAGAAAGACTAAAGCTAAACAAGGGTTGGAATTGATAGTTGAGGCCCTACATATGAACAAACCAAGACTGACTGAGCCATTACTCAGTCAACATTATTAATGAGTCTTTCTTTACGTGGCGATAGGTCAAAGTACATTTTTAGGTCAGTAAACTACTCTGGTAACGTCACTTCACTTCATGCAACCGTAACCAAGAGAATAATCAAAATGCAACGTCGTTTACTAATTCTTATAATACTAATGTTATCAATTCTAATCCATATCGTTTTAAATTTGACTTTCACTACAATATGCAACAATTTACACCACTAAAATCAAGGCATGTAATATCTATAAACATCTACAAAGAAAGAATGGGAAAAGAAAATTTGCAATGTTTAGCCAGTATAATGTTTAAAGGTAAAAACAAAAAAAAAAAAAAAAAAAACTTAGCAAGGATAGTAATTAAGGAAAGATCTCCCGAATAACAGTGAAAGTGAAAGAATAAAAATAAGTGTATCTAATTATGTTTCATTTCAGTCTCACGCTTTTCATTTGTCACAGGAAGCTGGGAAACAATATTCAAGTATGTTGTTTGCCCGGGAAAAAAAATTATATATATATATATATATATATATATATATATATATATATATATATATATATATATATATATATATATATATCCGGGGAAAATATTATATATATATAATATATATATATATATATATATATATATATATATATATATATATATATATATATATATATATATATATATATATATATATATATATATATATATATAGAGAGAGAGAGAGAGAGAGAGAGAGAGAGAGAGAGAGAGAGAGAGAGAGAGAGAGAGAGAGAGAGAGAGAGAGAGAGAGAGAGAGAGAGAGAGAGAGAGAGAGAGAGAGAGAGAGAGAGAGAGAGAGAGAGAGAGAGAGAGAGAGAGAGGAAAGAAGATGAGATAAGAAGAGAGAGAGGAAAGGAGAGAGAGGGAAAATAAAAAAAAATGAAGCAGAAATAGATAAGGAAAATAATACAACGGAAAAGATAGAGAGAAAAACCATTACGAATGCTACACACACACACACACACACGACACGACGCACACACACACACACGCACACACGCACGCACGCACGCACACACACACACACACACACACACACACACACACACACACACACACACACACACACACACACACACACACACAGAGCTGACCTGACTCGTCATCAACTAGACTGGAGGAGTGACAAGGTCGTGGCCTCGTCATTGACTCCCTCGCGGCGCCACCAGAGCAGGAAATGTATCTTTAGCGGCTCGGGGAGGAAGGAATGTCCAGGAGATTAGCGGGGGACACTCTGCTTCCTGTGGTGAGAAGGGCGCTGGGGATCATTGAGAAGGAAAGGAGCAGGAGGGGCAAGGAGGAACAAGGTTATAGTTGGCGCTGGACTGAATGGGACAAGGAGGCTTTCGCGTGTTCTGAACATCTTATCTCTTATCTTCTCCTGACAGTTTGTAGCGGAAGTAATTATGGTTTTCTAGATTGACATACCCTCAGTGGAAGTTACTAGAGCATTCAAGGGCTTTTTTACCATTATAAATCTCTCCTATGAATAAGCATTTACAAAAATAAACGATGGTAGTAAGGAATTATCATACATTACTCCCCCAAATCATTCCTTCTCCCTTAAATTGATGAAGTCTGATCTAGTTGATTCCACTAACATCTAAAGGCAATACAGCATCTAGATACAGAGGGCATGACTGTAGGAGGAGGAAGAGGAGGAGGAGGAGGAGGACGAAAGGAGGACATCCCAGCACCAGAGCAATCAGGCGCCACCAGTCAACACGCACCCCTCCTTTGAGCAAACACGACTACCCTTCCCAAACTGTCTTAACCTTGCTTTCCCACGCTCATCTCCTCGCCCCCTGCACCGCTTTCCTTCACCTCATGGCTTCCTTCGGCTCACCTCACCTCTCACCCCCTTCTACCCTCACTCGATTTCCCTTCCCTTATCTTTCCCTCTCTACTGGAATTCGCACTTCCTCCATCTATTTCTGTGTTGCTGGTCGATGTACATAACACTGCAGGCCGGGATTTTTGTATAAGGTTGCCACACTAAAGCACAAAATATACACTCATATTCCCGTTGGTCTCCTGGTGGAAAGGCTTCGTCTTGTGGATAACTTTTTTTTATATTATCATGCTACTGAAACGCTGAAATGAATCAATCCATCAGTCTGTATCAACTAGTCTACTAAATTATCCACAAGTTTACCCCTTCAGTAATGGGACGCATTTTTAGGTACGACTAGACGATTTGATTTATATTATTATTATGGAGGACAGAAGATCAGTGGGTAGAGTCTCAACTGTTTTAAACCCCACATAAAGTTCTGAAGTTGTATGAAATCACCAAATAGTAAGCAGAACATATATGGTCATGGTACAGAATGGGTGAATACACATCTCATTGCCCCTTTCTCTTACTTCACCGCCTCCTTCCATCACGTTAAGTTCATTCCCACACGACCAATTCCTGCCCGTCTCTCTCTGTCTCTCTCTCTCTCACACCGCCCCACCACCTTGTGACTTGTCCAGCTCCCTCCCGTCCCCGCCCCAATCACAGCTTCCGCTCTCCGGTTTCAGGACGTCAGCTAATTGTGTTAAGGCTTCACTCACTCATCTCCTTACGAGTCTCTTCCTTTTCCTTTTCTCCATTTTCCTTTCTCTATCTTTCGTTATTTTTGTTATCTTTATTTTCTCTTTTTTTCTCCCACATGTCCTTACAAGGTTCTTTCTTCTCCTCTTCTCCGTTTTCCTTTCTCTATTTTGCGTTATTTTCATTATCTTCATTTCCTAATTTTTTTCTCCTTCGATCATTTATTTTTCTCTTCCTCATTGCCATTTTCTTTGACTTATTTTTGCCTTATCTATAATTCAGTTTACTTTTTTATACACCTAATCGTTATCATCTCTTGTTGTTAAGTCTTTCGTTTCTTATTTACATTTCCTTCATACCATTTTGTCATTTAATGGAGTGCAGTATAAAATGAGACATGGGATAAGGAGAAACAATGAAAGAAGGAAGAAAGGAATGAGGAATAAAGAAATGAATACGAAATAAAGGACAAAAGAAAACCAGAGGAAGGAGAAAGGAGGAAGGGAAAAAGGCGAAGGGCTTAAGGAAAAGAAGGAAAATGAAGGAAGAAAAGAAGGCGAGAAGGGATGTGAGGGAAGGACATGAGAAAGAAAGGGAGAAAAGTCAATGAGTAGCAGGCAAGGTCATCTAGGGTCAGAGGTAAGCCGGTGAAGACAGTGACATATGTACACACGCACACACACAATCTCTCTCTCTCTCTCTCTCTCTCTCTCTCTCTCTCTCTCTCTCTCTCTCTCTCTCTCTCTTTTATTTCTCACCACCTTATCTTTTCCTCATTTATTGTCGGATTACATGATAAGTTACAAATTAAGACAGATCTCCAGGACACTTCAAATGCTTCAGATGATAATGAATTAAATGACTTACCAGTTTGTATCCTGGTTTTGTAATTACACAGGTATCGCGCACCTGGCTTGTCGTTAGTTTCACCTGTGGATATAAAATACTGTACGTTAGTATCACACACACACACACACACACACACACACACACACACACACACACACACACACACACACACACACACACATAAAGATCACTGCAATATGCCAAGAATCAGTTTACCTCAGATGCACATTTCCATAAAAACGATAAAAATGCTAAAATCACTGGACTAAAAACTTCTTTTCTTTATGTATATGTTCTCAACAACCACATAAACCACAAACACAACAGAGCCAACAGTTAAGTAGCCCTTTTTCTTTTAATTCTCTCTGTTGCTCTTGGCCAGTTTTCCCCTTTTACATACAAGAAATAAGACGACAATGACATAAAACATAATTAACAACAGCACAACGAAAATATAAAGCTTCTGGAAGACTCGGAAATGCTTGGACCACATACTTCCAAATTTCGGTCAGTTGGTGAAGGAAACACAGGGTCAGGAGGGAAGGAGGTGAAGGGGATAGGGATGGGTCAAGGAAAGGAAGGCAAGGTGGGAAAGGGAGTCAAGGGGGATAGGGAAGGGTCCAGAGAGGGAAGGAGGAAGAGGCAATGGGGCAACCCTTCTCATTAAGCCAATAATTGAACATGACCTGCACCAGAGGCCCGCCGGGTGCTGTGTGTGCGCAGGTGGCCTCGCAGGTGTAACAGATGTCCTTGAGCACACCTGTGAGGAGGAGGAGGTCTAGGAGGAGGAGGAGGAAGAGGAGGAGGAGGAGGAAGAGAACGAAAACGAAAACAAGAGCTGAAAGTAAGAA
This sequence comes from Portunus trituberculatus, assembly GCF_017591435.1. Lineage (NCBI taxonomy): Eukaryota > Metazoa > Arthropoda > Malacostraca > Decapoda > Portunidae > Portunus > Portunus trituberculatus. The sequence goes on along the minus strand of NC_059271.1, from coordinate 19,068,068 downwards.
TAAAAACAAGAACAAAAATAAAAAAAATAATAGTAGTAGTAGTAGTAGTAGTAGTAGTAGTAGTAGTAGTAGTAGTAGTAGTGGTGGTGGTGGTGTTGGGGGTGGTGGTAGTAGTTATAGTAGTAAAAGTGGTAACAGCAGCAGCAGGAACAGCAGTAGAAGCAGCAGTAGCAGTAGAAGCAGCAGCAGTAGCAGTAGCAGCAGCAGCAGCAGCAGCAGCAGCAGCAGCAGAAGCAGCAGCAGCAGCAGCAGTAGAAGCAGGAGCAGCAACAGCAGTGGTGGTGGCAGTAATAACAGCGGTAAGAAACTCAACCGTAGCAAAAAAAAAAAAAAAAATAAAGATGAATAAGTAAATTAATTAACAAGCTATTAAAAACAACTGAAAAATAGAGAAAGAAATAAAACGCAATATATTGGTGACAAACTAGAAGAAATAAAACAAAAATAAGAGTAGAAAAAAAAACATTGAAGAGGAAGAAAGAAGAGGATGTATACCCAAAGATAAGGAGGATGTAATATATGGAAAAATAAAGGAAGAGAGAGAGAGAGAGAGAGAGAGAGAGAGAGAGAGAGAGAGAGAGAGAGAGAGAGAGAGAGAGAGAGAGAGAGAGAGAGAGAGAGAGAGAGAGAGAGAGAGAGAGAGAGAGAGAGAGAGAGAGAGAGAGAGAGAGAGAGAGAGAGAGAGAGAGAGAGAGAGAGAGACAAAAGGGGAATATAGGAATGTGAGGAATGGGTGTTCATTATGCAGATGAGAACAGTGTGTTTTGTGTTGTGGGGACACGGATGTGAAGGCACCTTTTTATGACAAGTGTGTGTGTGTGTGTGTGGAGGGGGGGGGGAGATGAAGAATATCAGGCATTATAGCTGTAAACTCCTTATTGTCACAGAAGGAAAAAAAAAAAAAAAACGATGAGCACAAAACATGCAAAAAAAAGTACAAATAGAAAAATAAAGAAATAAATGAATAGATAGAAGGAAGCAAACATAAAAAAAAAAAAAGGAATCCAGTTGTCATATACTCATCAAAATCTTAATAACAAATTCGACTAAAACTAACACAGCTGTAAATAGAACCACGCACACATGCACACACACACACACACACACACACACACACACACACACACACACACACACACAGCTTAGTAGGAATGTGTCCCTATCTCGCTACATTATCTATTTATGTATGAGTTTTCTTCACAGCACGAGCGTCACACGAGGAATGATGACAATTACTGATATGTGAGGCAGAACATTTTTTCCAGCCATCTATATACGTTTATGAGAGAGAGAGAGAGAGAGAGAGAGAGAGAGAGAGAGAGAGAGAGAGAGAGAGAGAGAGAGAGAGAGAGTATTGAATCGGCTACAAAGGTAAGAAAAAAAGTTTGCATTTGACTGGACCTACTCTTATTTCCTATTCCATATATTGACTGACTTTACTGGAGAAGGAAAGCAGAAGATTGGCTTTGCTGCTGAGATTGCGTAAGGAAACTACTAAAGACGTTATTGTGGCAGTGGAAAAGTGTACTTGAAGTTAATGTGGTTTACCAGAAACTCTTTGATGTTATGGATGTATAGAATCATTGGATTGTTGGATTTTTCTCACATTTTTTTCTAACATTTTTTTTTTCTAATTCCTCTCTCCCCTCCGCTACATTCGCCAACAGGAGCACTGGTAAATCTGGCATGAGGAGGAAGGAGAGGAGAGAATATTAGGTGAATAGTAAAGGTGTATTTTTGTCTCAGTTTTATTTTTTCCTTTAGTTAGAGTTGTACGAGTAACAAAACCTGACATACTTACAAAAACATGCAAAAATTAATATCAAAGTCAAGATTTAAATACCAAACACGAGATATTTAGTGATGGAGGGGACGGGTTCTTTATAAAGTTGCTATGATAATGGCCTATAAAAGAAAAGAACGATGTCACTTCCCGCCCCCGCCATATATATATATATATATATATATATATATATATATATATATATATATATATATATATATATATATATATATATAAAATAGCAAAGACAATCTGATCGAGGTGCTAGGATTAACGTGGGCTTATAACAGCAATCCAATATAACGACCTGATATACGGAAAAAACATAATTAATCCACGCGTAAAAATATAAAAAAGAAAAACAAAGTCAATACCAAGAGCTTAACACGAAAGAGTCAGACAGAGGTGCTGGAGTGGACTTCGGTCACACATTTGGAACACTTCACACCTCCACCTTTCGTATGGACACTGAATCCATTACCTGACCCGGTCACCAGCGGAGGAACAAATTCACTTCCCCTTCAGCTTTTGTGTCGGGGGAGGAGGATATTTTAAGGCTGGTTAAGTTTGGGTGATGTTGGCAATCATTAGCGAGGACGCAGGTTGGGAAATGAAGGGGGAATAAATCATTAATCTCATATTCTGAATGATGGCGGTGAGGAGGCAGTCAAAGGGCGCCACCAGCCACCGCCAATTACCGTTGTGAGGGACCAGCGCGGCTCTCACCTGGCCACACCTCCAGGTTATTAATGTTCCCGCGCAGTACAGGTGTGAGAAAAAGTGTTGTTTTGCTTGCTTTCCCTCCCAGAGTCGACATACAGATTCCATTGTGGATTTGTAAAGGTAGCCTTTCATTCTGTTTCTCTCTCTCTCTCTCTCTCTCTCTCTCTCTCTCTCTCTCTCTCATTAATCCGTTCCACATGGTGAGTCTAGTATCTGCCTTCTTCTTCTCTGCTTGAATTCCTGTTTCTTTTTTTATGGGAAAGCTGCGAACAAGTCCCTCGTCTCCACATCGACAATTATCACCACCATCTCTGTTCCCATTAGCGTTACTAGTGCGCTTGACTCGTGATTAAAATATACGCTGATCTTATTATCAGGCTGTATGTTCTTTTCACTTTAGCGAGGAGGAGTACAAAAATATACGAATTCTGAATGGCAGGTGCGAAAGACCAACGTTTCTTTACTGTGTGTGTGTGTGTGTGTGTGTGTGTGTGTGTGTGTGTGTGTGTGTGTGTGTGTGTGTGTGTGTGTGTGTGTGTGTGTGTGTGTGTGTGTGTGTGTGTGTGTGTGTGTGTGTGTGCGTGCGTGCGTGCGTGTGTATGTGAAATTCATCTCGGTCGCCTGCTGGTCACCCAGCCAGTCTTCCTCATTACAGAGCGAGCTCAGAGCTCATAGACCGATCTTCGGATAGGACTGAGACCACATCAACACACAACACACACCGGGAAAGCGAGGCCACAACCCCTCGAGATACATCCCGTACCTATTTACTACTAGGTGAACAGGGGCCACACATTAAGAGACTTGCCCATATGCCTCGCCGCTTACCAGGACTCGAACCCGGCCCTCTCGATTGTGAGTCGAGCGTGCTAACCACTACACTACGTGTGTGTGTGTGTGTGTGTGTGTGTGTGTGTGTGTGTGTGTGTGTGTGGACTAAATTACGGTGCTATTAAGACAATATTATATAGAACCAGGAATCTAGAAACTACATCAATAACTAGCAAGAGAAAGCAAAGTTCCAAATCTGCTCTCGACTCTGGGCGGAAAAGGGGCGGCGAGGGCGAGAGGCAGCGGGAGGCAGAGAGGGTGGCAGGCAGTAAGGACGGGAGGTCTCAAAGGGGCCGAGCTCGAGACAAGACAGAAGCCAAAGCGCACACACCTATGACAGTTCTCACAGGTTACAATTGCCAAACGTTACACGCCCGCGCAGTTCCAGGGAATTCGGAGACCCCGCAGAGACAGAGATGAGGGAAGCTGGCAGTGCGTGGGAGGAGGCGCGGGGTGAGAGCCAGAGACCAGGCGGTGGCTCGGGATGGGGACTAAGGTGGTTTAGACGGGGGCGGCTCGTCAGCAGGTACAATGTGGCAGCAGCAGGAGGTTCCTCGCCTCACCTGACGACCCAACGGTAACTTTTGTCTCCACGTACACCCCCCACACCTCCCTGTTTCCTCCCTCGCTCCCCTCCCTCGCACCCCAACTCACCCCACGCCTCTCATTCCTCAGCTTTGTTTACTGTCATTATTTCCTGCTATTTACCCAACTGCTTCCTCCTGACGGCGATGCGGTGCGCCAAAACACGCCGGGCACCCACACAGAGTGGCCCGATCCCGTGAGAGAGAGAGAGAGAGAGAGAGAGAGAGAGAGAGAGAGAGAGAGAGAGAGAGAGAGAGAGAGAGAGAGAGAGAGAGAGAGAGAGAGAGAGAGAGAGAGAGAGAGAGAGAGAGAGAGAGAGAGAGAGAGAGAGAGAGACTGCTGGCTCCCCGGAAATGCTCACTGAATACCAGGAAAGACAACTATGACAAAACACTAGATGATTCCACCTCACCGGACGCAAGACAAGCTGGCAGGTGAATGACGTCCGTGCTCACACAACGCACCACCCCAGTCACTCAGGCCCCGGGAGAAGCAAAAGAAAAAAAAAAAAAACACACACACACACACACACATACAGAACTATCCATTTAGATATCAAAAAGAAAACATGATATACTGCTTCCACTGTTCTCCCTTCGGCGGCGTCTTCCCAGCCTGGCAGACACACCAGATGGGAGCATGAAGTATAAGCAGCAAAGGAGGAAGTATAAAGACAAAGAGAGAATGAAGAGGAGGCGGGGTGTGTACATTGAGTTACGATGAGAGGAATGGTCAGGGAAGATGAAAATAATATGCAAAGGAGGTCAGGAGGAGGAGGAGAAGGAGGAGGGTCTGGAGGCAAGAGGAAGTAAAGGCAAAGAAGGTAGAGAATAAAGAGGAGGCGGAGTATAAAGGTTGAGATATGAGGAGAGGAATGGTCACAGATGAAAATAGTATGCAAAGAAGAAGACCAGAGACCACAGAAGACATCGTACACCGGCGAGCAGCGGCAAAGGGATCACGAGTGGCAGGAGAAAGCAAGGAGACACAGAAGTGGACACGAGTGACAGGGATCAGCAGGTGGAGGAGGACAAAGTGGGGAGGCAATGGCAGGTGTGAGCATGGGTTGACAATGGGGTGGTCAGAAGAGGGAAGTAATGGGTGGGAGTGGCGAGATATGGTGCTGGTGGAGGCAAGAATGGGCTGGGGATGAAGACTAGGAGATGGGGACTAGGGGATGGAGTGAGGAGGTACAGGGAAGGCTCTTCAGGGAGGTAGAGCTGGCCAGTAGGCGGCTGAGGGTGGCACGAGGGAAGAAAGACAAGACCGAGGCGCTGTATGTTGCGAGCTATGCCACCGGGAAGCCTCAGGACCACCCAAGAGACGCTCGTTGGGCAAGGAAGACCAAGGGAGGCAGACCAGAGGGTGAGAGGAGGACAAGGGCGGGAGGCTGGACCAGAGACATTGGGAGTGGAGGAAAGTGAGAGGGAGAGGATGGGGGGCTAGGCTGGAACAGAGGGACACTGGGTTGAGAGAGAGAGAGAGAGAGAGAGAGAGAGAGAGAGAGAGAGAGAGAGAGAGAGAGAGAGAGAGAGAGAGAGAGAGAGAGAGAGAGAGAGAGAGAGAGAGAGAGAGAGAGAGAGAGAGAGAGAGAGAGAGAGAGAGAGAGAGAGAGAGAGAGAGAGAGAGAGAGAGAGAGAGAGAGAGAGAGAGAGAGAGAGAGAGAGAGAGAGAGAGAGAGAGAGAGAGAGAGAGAGAGAGAGAGAGAGAGAGAGAGAGAGAGAGAGAGAGAGAGAGAGAGAGAGAGAGAGAGAGAGAGAGAGAGAAAGGAGGGGGATGGTTCGTGATGTGAGGCTTACGATAATCTTCTATCATCAGATGCTGTCAGGTGTCACATTGTATTGATAAGGAAAGGGATTCATCGTAGTGTTAGGCCAAAGAAGTAAGAATGTTTGTGTGTAGAGGACTATAATAAAGGATATTCACTGCTAAGGAAACTAAGTGTGAATCGCTGTTTCTGTGTGTGTGTGTGTGTGTGTGTGTGTGTGTGTGTGTGTGTGTGTGTGTGTGTGTGTGTGTGTGTGTGTGTGTGTGTGTGTGTGTGTGTGTGTGTGTAGTTGGTGATTTCTTTTCTCGTATTCCTCCCTTCCTCCATTCTTGATTAGGTTGAGATATTTTAGAAGTATGTAACCTACCCACATCTCTCTCTCTCTCTCTCTCTGGGCGTGGCGATGCTGGTGGCGTTATCAGGCTATCGAGGAACATCTCTTCTCCCTCTCCAGGCGTTCCCGGGGCAGCTGACTCACGCGTCACTCTGTACTAGGGGGGCGAGACAAGACGATTCCCGCTAAACAAAAGCCTTCGTGCGTGTCTGTCTGCCTGACGGACGGCTATGTCGCTACGCGGGGTGGCGGAGTCCTGGGCGCAGTGGGTAGGTAACTGGAGGCTTGTTTATGCCACAGTAAGAAAGAAAGAGAGAAAGGGGAACAGAAAAGGAAAAGAACGTGTATTTGAACTGGACGTTGTAGTGGTTCACCTCGAGAAGAAATAAGGTGTGTGGTGTAATTTTGTTTTCTTTTAGTGGGAAAACAGAAGTGTCTTGCAACAAAAGGTTGTTTATGCCCTAATGAGAAAGAAAAAAGACAAAAAAAACCCCCCAGAAAAAAAACGTATTTCATATGGTAGTCTTTGTTTTCTCTTTTATTGAAATGACGTGCATTGCAGCAGAGGCGATGTCCGAAAGTCGCACATGCTTCAATTGGGATCTCTTGGTTAAACTCCGGTGAAGAAAAGAGAAATAGAATAGTTCAAAACAAAACTATTTAAGGGTGGTGCAGTGATGGCTTGTTTTTGTCTGACTGAAAAAAAGACGAATAGTAATAAAAAAAAAAAACTGCACATATTTCAATTTAAGTTTCAGAGGCATGTACACCTTCGAACAAGAACAAAAAGGTTAAAACAAAAGAACAACCTCCAACGAGAACATAAGTAACGTTACGTAAGCGAGAGAATGTAAGAATGTTTCACTAACTGCCACTGCCATGAATACCAACAAGCCACGTAATATACAGGAAGCAGCAACAGCACCAGCAGTGACCACCACCTTGCCTTGCCTCGACTCACCCGCCTTGCCCTGAGGAAGCAGCCTGCGTCCTCCATCAGCCACGCAGGCACGAGCGGCCCGAGGAGCACTGCGGGTGTCCAGGTTGCCGCGGCCACTCAGGGATGCACGGCCACGTCTGCGTACCGTCATTTTCCACGTCCCTAGTGCGTTTCCGGCCCGCCATTAGGAGGCATCTGGTCAGGTGAAGGGGGGAGGGGAGGAGCGGTGACCCTCGCCTGCCGCTCCCTGGGCTTCCTCGCACCTCCCACAAAGGTAAGTTCCTTCTTCATTAAGACCAACGCTAATTATCCTTTTAGGACCATCCAGCCCTCTCCCGCTGCCCGCCTCGCCGAGTGGAATGCAAACCATCCATCCCGAGGGCCTGGCCACGAGCCGCCGCAGCGCAGACAGACAGGCGGGACGTGCGCGAGGAAGTCAAACATGAATAAGTGGAATAGAGGGTTAAGTATGACAGGTAAAGATATGTATTATCTCTTCTTTCCGCCCCCACTCCCCTCTCTCTCTCTCTTTCTCTGTCTGTCTGTCTTTTATTCTTTGATTCTTTACTTCTTCATCCCTTTTACTGTCTGAAATGTTTTCTCTATCTCTAATTTTCTCCGTCCCGCCACCTGGACGTTCAGTAATGAACAGGAAGTCATCTCCGAAAGATAGTCCGACTCTTGAATTTTTCCCTCTCGTGTTCAAAATTCTGTAACTTGAAATGGTAAGTACAATGGTGTTCAAAAATTTAAACTTGATTCAACATTATTAACGGCTATACAACAGATTACTTTTACTGTTTATTAATTATTACAAATATTATCTAAATTAAAAAAAAAACAAATACACATTTCTATAGCATAACAACAATGAAATTCAATATATATTTCTGTTTCTCCCTCCTTGTCTATCCAAACAATACATTACAATGGTGTCAGTGTTATAAAAAAGACGATCATGGCAGCAAGAAAATTATTAGATGTGTGTCTGTCTGTCTGTCTGTCTGTCTGTCTGTGTGTGTGTGTGTGTGTGTGTGTGTGTGTGTGTGTGTGTGTGTGTGTGTGTGTGTGTGTGTGTGTGTGTGTGTGTGTGTGTGTGTGTGTGGGTGGGTGGGGAGGGTGGAAGGATATGCTAGGACGGATCCTTTTGTCCTGGATTTCCGTCAGATCCTTCCATCCGATGAGCTGTGACGCGTCCACAAAAACACTTCTCTCATTGTATTGCGAGGCGTGACACTAAGGACCACACGAGGAGGTCGAAAGGCACTGGTAAGATTTGACAGGAAGGAAAAGGCAAAATTTAAAGATCCTATCGAGGTAACGTGAAGATAGATAGGCAGATAGATAGATAGACAGAAAGATAGATATAGAAAGATAGGTAGATAAATACATAGATGGATGGATAGATAGATAATTAGATAGATGAATAGGTAGGTAGGTAGATAAAGTGATATGTAGATTAATAAATGCATGGACAGGTAGATAGATAGATAGAAAGATATATAGATAGATTGATAGATAGGCATATAGATAAATAGAAAGATAACAGGGACAACGGCACAAATGTAATAAGAAAGCACACAACCCACTTACTTTTCATAAAATCTTTTCATCTCTTTCTTTGTATGGCAAACTCTAAAATATCTTCTTATTTCTGCTTCTATTCATTTTCCCACGGTTAGAACTGTTTCATGGGCGAAATGTAAAGACTATCTATATTACCTTTTGAAATCGTCTTTGTAATTAACTTGACTTTTTTTTTTTATAATAGCGTGTTGTATGTTATTTTTTTCCGGCATTGTTGGTGGGACGGGGTCAGAATTCTATTTTCCTCCCTACAATCCTAAGAATTCCATATAAGAAGATTTAAGCCATCTCAAAAAAAAAAGGGTAAAGTTTCTGAAATTCTCTTTTATAATCAATTCTATTTAATGGTTAATTGATCGAACTTTATGTACTAACTTTTTATATACATTTCTACCTCCCCGCTAAACTTTCTTCCACCTTCCCCACCTACATGGCCAGACTCCTTGATGAATAAATAGGAGTGGAATATAAAGAGACAAAAGTATAATAAAGACAAAAGCAACATCCGCTTCTTTACATTCCCTCACATGAACTCCAATGTGGTGACCAATGGAAACACTTATACTCCTGACATTCTCTTGGCAATGGGAGTAATATTGATGATGATGGCGATGGAAAAGATGATGCATAACGCTTCCCACAACGTCATCGGCATCTCATAGGGTGCCATCTGGCGGGCATTGGCAGATGATGCCACGCCAGGAGTCCTCGCCCTCATTATTAATCTTCTTCCTCCTCTTACCAACCTGATCAAGGTGAGAGGCAATAGGAGGGTGTAAGAGAGGCGGGTGTATGGGTGCTGTGATGGGTATAGGGTGTAAGGTGAGTGTAGGAGAGAGAGTCAGGGAGGGGTGAGGTATGGACTGAGAGGAGAATGGAGGGGATGATAGAAGGATGAAAGTAAGGCAAAAGAGAGCTTTAAGGTGATATGAGGAAGTAGAATAAGAAGAGTATTATGAGTGAGAATATGGGAAGGAATGGAGGGTGGAGGGGGTGAAGGATAGATGGATGAAGGATGGAAGGTGGAGGGATAAAAGTGAAATTTGTAAATGGGATATCGGGAGTGCGAGTGGGATTAGCGAGGGTATTGGTGAGATAGTGGAAGGTGGAGGGTGGAGGGATGAGGGGTGGAGGGATGTAGTAGGACCCACGACTGCCGAGTGGTGTGGTGTTAGGGCGCGACTAATCCCGGCCAGTTCTGGGGTGTCGGAGTTGGGTTTCAGGAGGTGACTCGGTCCATTAACTTCGAGAGCGAGACGCGGGAAGACCAGGGAGCGAGGAAGGGAGAGGAGCAAAAAAAATGACAAAGAAGTATGTCAGCTAATCGCATCGAGGAGCCGGTCCGGGAGCCTCCAAGCGGAACACGGAATGCAGAGGCGAGACCTGAGGAGGAACGGAGACCTACGCAGGGCCAACACGCCGGGGAGGAGCAGCATATTTACAGAGACGGGCAGCATCGCCAACCCGGGCACACAAACACCACCAATATTACCATCACAGGCACACAGACACACAGGCACCACCATCACTACCCTCACCGCCTGCAGCAGGATCATCAAGGGCATTTCATGGGAGGCACACTGGTGGTAATCCGGTGAGCGTGGCTGCTGACCGTCGCCATAACGAGCACGGCGCGTCTTTGTTGCCTCACCAACACATGCACTGGAGCGACGCATTTTCCTTGATACGCCCATAAAGGCGGCTATAAATGCTCAACCTCCCTCGGGCGCGCGCAAGAACGAGCCTCAGTCAGTTTTGGGATGCGACCTCCCGCCCTCGCAAGATCGCGGTGGAGAACCAAGAGGCTTCCGAATTCCGACGAGGCAAGTTTATTGGGAAGTTTACGCGGCGACGACGTCCACAGGTTAGGGAGCAGCCATGACCGTGGAACCGATTAGGAAGAGGCTCTCCACCTGACCGGACAGGCTGGCGGCTCCGAGACGTGCGGCGCGGCAGGGACAGAGGATCCGGTGCTACGCGGGGCACTCCAAAGACAGCCGCCCAATGCCGCAGGAATGCTAAGCCATCTCTCTCTCTCCCTCCATGATTGAGTAATTTGTTACGCACAAGATGATATTTTCCTTCATGGATTTATCGTTGTTCTTCTTCACATAAATGTTGTGAATTCGTAACACTCTTCCCAAAAACACATTTTCCATTGCAAGAACTACGTAGCTGGATGATGCATGGCAAACGTGGCGTGGGGTCGGATATGAATTGTGGCTGCGAGGATGCCGGGGCAAGGAACGGATGAATCGTGTGTGCTGCATAATAAAGTAAACAGTTATTGAGACTTGCACCAGGCTTTCATATGGCCTGGTCTGTGTGCATACGTACATTGCTAGTAAGGAACAGTACAAGAGAAAACAGCTCATGTGTAACCTTCAGAACGGCTTCTTCCCACGTCTTCCTCATTTACTCTCCCTCTCATTCCCGTGTGTCTCCCCCAAAGCTAACCCTGGAGACCAGCAGTGTCACCTCCTCAAACAGTATCATCTGCATACAACAACAATCTGGAGGGTGTGTGGACTGCGGCGGCCCGTCACCCCACACCACCGTCTCGCCTCGCTAGCACCACGCACCGCTTAATGCCCAACAAGCAATGCAGCCCACGCTCGGCACCCACGCACGGCCGCCTTGCTCACTCCTACCTCTCCGCCAACCTCCTCCGCTGCCCACGATCTTACTGCCTATTATATTCTCGAGGTGATCTCGCCGTGGTGTAAACAGTGTGTGGGCAGCGAGGCACGTGGCCTGGGAAATATTTGCTGGGCGTCGGTGAGTGCCCTTCTGCATAAATAAGTAGGCGATTGTGGCTGAGTCATGCGAGGTGAAGCAGCGCCGACCAGCACCTGTCGTCCTTCGCCTCCACCCACCGTGGCCCTCATCCCCGCCTACCGTGCCTCTCGACTCCAGGCCCTCCCCATCATAGTCCTCGTTCCCCGCCCGCTGAGCCCCTTCACACCTGGCCACCGTGACCCTTTAACCACCGCCCACTGGAACGCTAAACCTTCACTTTATACTCCGCTACACTCTGCCTTCATTTCCACACTACCAAGAATATAAGCCAAAATACCTTCCGTTACTTGTCTGCTCGACACAAAAGTGATACAAATTCAATTACCTTACCAGGAAAACAACGTCAAAGTACAAGAGTTCGTAAAGTAATAATAAAAGAAGATAATAAACTACTGGCATACTACAAGAGCAGTGCGGCGGGGATACGTCCTGCGTGGGGATGAGCTCCAGGACACAAAATACCTTCCCTTTTGCAACTCGCCCACAATAGACAGTTAAATTCAATCATTCACAAGAAAAAAAAAAAAAATAAATAAAATAACGCTAAAATTCAGTCGTTCGTGAGATAACAGCAAAATGAAATGATAAAACAGCTGATATAATACAAGAACAGCGCAGTGGAGAGACATGAGGCGGGAGGAGATATGCAACGTAGTACACAAACATGGTAGTGGAAGAGAGCCAGCCACGTGCCAGCAGCCTCCCGGGGCCTTGCTGTCCTTGGCCTGGGTCGTCACTCTTTCCTCAACAGGTTTGCGCCAGTGGAAATGAGCTGGTGTTTATGAGGGAGTGGGTGGAGCGGGCTGACAGGAGGAGGCGTGGATGAAGCATGTGGAGGGAAGAGGGGAGCGGCTTAGCAGAGTAGAGAGAAGAGAAGTGGAGAAAAGGCAAAGAGGGATAAAACACGAGAAAGGTAAAGAAACAAGGACAAAAATATAGCTGGAGAAAGTTTATATTGTAGAAATAACAATGATAAGGGAAGAGAAAGAAGAATATCTAAAGGACAGAAAGACTGAATGGGATGGCTGAATCATGAGTCACGGAGGTTTTAGGGTCAGGAGGATGGATGAGAGATGGTGAAGATAGGAATACGTGTAGAATAGAATAAATTAAGAAGAGTGCAACAAGGAGAATAGTAGTATCAGTATTAGTAAGAATAGAGGTAAGAGGAGAAGGAGGAGAAAGAGGAGGAGGAAGAGGAGGAGCTGGAAGAAAAGTAGAGGATCAAGCCGGAGCAGAGACGAGCAACCCAACAGCAGGGTAGCACAAACATCATTCAATTACGCTTATCACAATAATAGTAGTTACATTTTCAATTTAACTCCACCTGATGGGATAATGTTTCATATTCTTCGGCTTTTAATTTCTTGGAACCACGACTACAACAACAGCAAATATTAACAAAAGCGGCACTAGTACGGACATCTTTGAAAACAACACGACGAAAATGTATTAAAACTTTCACACACGACAATTGCAGAACATAGATAAAAATGAAGTAAAAAAAAAAGAGAGAAAAAATAGAAAACAAATAAAAGAAAGAAGGAAAGAAGAAAAGTGAAAGCAAGAAAGGAAGAGAGAATAATAAAACAAAGAGAAAGGGAGGGAAAAAATGGAGTTAACGGAGGAAATTAAAATCAATAAAGGAAGAAAGAATAATAGAAGGAGGGAAGGAAAAGAGTGAAAAAGCAAACCAGAGTGCAGGAATTCGAATGAGGGGAAGCGTGCGAAGGAGGTCAAGTAGGCAGGGAGGTTGCACGCGAGCCACACACGCCGCGACCTCTCACGGCCACAGGCGCTGATGATGTCATTACTATTATTATTATTATTATTATTATTATTATTATTATTATTATTAGTAGTAGTAGTAGTAGTAGTAGTAGTAGTAGTAGTAGTAGTAGTAGTAGTAGCTGAAGTAGTAATAATAACAGTAATAATAGTATAAGTAGAAGACGTAGTAGAAGTAATAGTAGACGTAATAGTAGTATTTCTAATAATGGTAGTAGTAGTAATAGTAGT
>NC_059271.1:19037199-19047199 GCF_017591435.1 Portunus trituberculatus | reverse complement strand
CGGTGAGGCGCGGCGCGGGGAATGCACCACGTGGAAGCAACAATGTTTATGACGGAGTTATGAGAATGTTTTCCTCTTACGCTCGCTCGCCTCTCGCCTCACTTCTCTCTCTCTCTCTCTCTCTCTCTCTCTCTCTCTCTCTCTCTCTGACCGCATCCCTTTCATTTTCCTTTATTTCTTTCTGCGATCTAACTCCTAACATCATTAGTGGTGGCGGTGGTGGTGGAAGTATAAATATAAAGGTTAAATAGGAGTCATGGATGTTATGTATGAAGGAGGACAACGACCTCCCGCCAAACAAAAGACAGCTGGGATGCCCGTAATTGCACGCGGCAGGTGAAGCGAAGAGGCGTCCACCGAATTGTTATTATGAGGAATGGTCTGCGCCACCTGCCCCATCCACGCCCCACCAGCTCAGCTCAGCGCCCCTTCCATCCTCCGCCTCTCCCGGGACGATAAAAACTGATGACACCAGTGATTGACTCGCCGTAACTCGCGCCGCTGTGATTAAAGGAGAGGCCACGGGAAGGGGAAAGCCAAGTCCAGTGGTTCTTAAGTCACAACACCCACCACCAGCCTCCTCCTCATCATCCTTCTCCACCTTGTTGTTGCAGCATCATGATAGCTGCTCACCGCTTGCCCCTTCTTCCTTATCCTCCTCCTCCTCTACCTCTTCCTCCTCCTCCTCTTCCTCTTCAGAGGCTGCAGGTGAGAGGCGGGAGAACCGAGAACACGACCACGCGGAAAACTTTACCACACACACACGACAGAGGAACATTGTGCCTTGTGGGTGGGCCTTGAGAGGGACGAGGGACGCGAGGGGCAGGCGCCACACACACACACACACACACACACACACACACACACACACACACACACACACACACACACACACACACACACACACACACACACACACACACACACACACACACACACACACACACACACACACACACACAACACAAACACACACACACCCACACACACACTCCAACCGCCCATACATACAACACTGCACAGTCACACGAGTCATGGTCCCGAATGAACGCAACAGCAGCAGCAACAGCAGTAGGGGACGTCTATGGTTCGTTCAACATTTGGTCATGCCACCTTGACACCACCCAACCAACCCTGCAGACCACCACCTCTACCTATACCTCTACAACTTCCCCGCGGCGAGTCCCTCCACTTGACCGGGCACTTCCTGGAGGGGGGCCTGCGAGCCTTACTTGGCAGGGAGGCCATCTGGTAGGGGAACCAATGCGCAATAAAGTGGAGTTGGTATGGAAAACAGGCGACAACTTGTCCTCTCACTTCTGCGTCTCGCGTTTAACAGGAGGCAATTATCGAGGAAGGCGGAAGTTTGGGACTGATTAGCAAACTGCAGCGACGCCTTGAGGACGGAGAGGGAGGGGCGCTACAGGAGGAGGAGGAGGAGGAGATGGATAAGAGTGAGGGCGGAAAGGGAGACAGACAGAGATAGATGGGGAGTTAACGGGGAGGAAGAAGAAGAAAAAACTGGTCAGCGAGGGTGACTGAATGAAGAGGCAAGAGGATACCGATGCAGACGTGTGTGTGTGTGTGTGTGTGTGTGTGTGTGTGTGTGTGTGTGTAGAGAGAGAGAGAGAGAGAGAGAGAGAGAGAGAGAGAGAGAGAGAGAGAGAGAGAGAGAGAGAGAGAGAGAGAGAGAGAGAGAGAGAGAGAGAGAGAGAGAGAGAGAGAGAGAGAGAGAGAGAGAGAGAGAGAGAGAGAGAGAGAGAGAGAGAGAGAGAGAGAGAGAGAGAGAGAGAGAGAGAGAGAGAGAGAGAGAGAGAGAGAGAGAGAGAGAGAGAGAGAGAGAGAGAGAGAGAGAGAGAGAGAGAGAGAGAGAGAGAGAGAGAGAGAGAGAGAGAGAGAGAGAGAGAGAGAGAGAGAGAGAGAGAGAGAGAGAGAGAGAGAGAGAGAGAGAGAGAGAGAGAGAGAGAGAGAGAGAGAGAGAGAGAGAGAGAGAGAGAGAGAGAGAGAGAGAGAGAGAGAGAGAGAGAGAGAGAGAGAGAGAGAGAGAGAGAGAGAGAGAGAGAGAGAGAGAGAGAGAGAGAGAGAGAGAGAGAGAGAGAGAGAGAGAGAGAGAGAGAGAGAGAGAGAGAGAGAGAGAGAGAGAGAGAGAGAGAGAGAGAGAGAGAGAGAGAGAGAGAGAGAGAGAGAGAGAGAGAGAGAGAGAGAGAGAGAGAGAGAGAGAGAGAGAGAGAGAGAGAGAGAGAGAGAGAGAGAGAGAGAGAGAGAGAGAGAGAGAGAGAGAGAGAGAGGAAGAACAGAGAGATGGTCAAACAGGCAAGTAATAAAGCGAGGATCCTTGGCCCCCGGCGGCACCATAACCCATGTGGGGGAGGGGAGCACTCGGCAGGGGGCACGCTCCTCGCCCGGGGGATGCGGCTGCTTTGCCCCTTTTGGACATGGGTAGTGGTGCTTCTGCCGCGGGAGGGCGTCTAGTGGGACGGCGGCGGCGGCGGCAGTGTGAGGAGGCCGTTGGGAACCACTGGCAAACTTGTTAGCCTGAGGTGGCAAACTGTCTTCTTGAATTCTGACCCGGCTGAAGGTTTTGTCTTTGTCCGTGTTTATCTGTCTAATCCGTCAGTTGTATATCTTCCCCTCTCTCTCTCTCTCTCTCTCTCTCTCTCTCTCTCTCTCTCTCTCTCATTTCTTTCTTTCTTTCTTTCTTTCTTTCTTTCTTCAGCAGCAGCATCAAATCATAAGGGAACTACAAGACCTCCGCAAAAAACAAAACAAAATAAAACAATACAGGTCGTCACTGAGGCTGAGGTAAGGAAGGAAGAGGTTCCAGAAGACATGATAGGATATGAGGAGACATCTGCTATGAGTACCAATGACGGAACACAAAGAAAGAACATGAGGAAGTACAGGGAAGTGTGAGGAGGCAAATGAAGGGGGCGAGTGAACGTGACTGGGAAATGAGGAACATGACAAACAAAATATGTGAAAGAAACAACAGGTAGTGAACATGGAAGGTGAAGATAAGAGTGAGAGGGCTAGAGACAACATGAACGGGGCTGAGGGACTTGATTTTAAGTGTGACAGAAGAGTTACTGGATATAGCAAGAAATAAGAAAGAGGGGAAAAAAAGACGGAAATTGAGACATGGGATAGGACATGAGGGAACAGGAAACTAAGTGAGGGAAGAAAGAAGAAAAGAAGACATGAAAGTGACAGAGAGACATAATTAGGAGTATAATACAGAAAATGGCAATCAAAATATGAAGAGAACATACAGTTTGAGACATGAGCTGGGACATCAGAGAACAGAACATAAGGGGAGACAGAAAGGAGAAGAGAACATGAATGGAACAGAGGTACATAAGATAAGCATGACCAAATAAGCAAGAAACATGACTAGCAATAGGAATAAAGACTAGGAATTGTGGGGGAGGAGTTAGCATTGACGAGAAGGGGCAGGAAAGGACATGAGAGGAGGAGGTGACACACATGAGGAGCGCAGCAGGACATGAGCAGCAGTAGTGAGTCACAGAGAGGTCCTGGGGGATGTGAGATGAAGGAGGTGGTTGGGGGGGGATGGAACTGGACAACATGTTTATGGTTAGCCGGTGGAAGGAAGACGCGACCACACGGTTTACTGCCAGCACGCGCTACTTGGCTTGCCCTGCGGTATTTGGCCTCCTCCTGTGCCGTATTGCTCCTCTTCGTCTTCTACATACATTCCTTTCCTACTCACACTTTTCTTTAAAATTTTAGTTAGTTTTATTCCTTACTGTACCAAATTAGCTTCAATCTGTGCATTTTTTCTACTTTAATTCATCTCTATTATCCTCTTCCTTCCTACTCCTTTTCTACCTATATTCTCCTTTGCCTCCTCCATTCCACAGCCTTATCCAAGCGTCCATAATCCTGACACCTTCTTACTAATTAATCCTACTTCAAACACTTATGATCCCTCTTTCATCTCCACTCCCCCACCACCACCACCACCACCACCGCCACTACCTCCTACTGTTCCTCCACTCCATCTAATCCACAGAGTCCCTTCCAAGCCACCTCCTCCTTGACACTTCTGAAATCAACCGCCCGTTCTTAATCACTCTCTCCCTCCCTTCTCACCCCGTCCCTCTCCGTCCCTCCACTCCCAAATCCGTCGTTATCTCCAAAAGCATCTTTGCCACTGTTATGGTCGGCGGCAGTGGCGGGTAGAAGGGGTGAGGAGTCCTGGAGGTTGAGGTAAGGTGAGGTGGAGAAACGGTTGGAGGATGAGGGATGAATGGGACGAGTGCTGGGGAGGAGAAGGCAAGGGAAATGAGAGGATAGGAATGGGTAATAGGATGAGGGAAAAGGGTAAGGTAATGGAATAAGGGATGAAAATGAGGAGAGCAGGTGAGGTGAGGGGCGGATGAGTCATGGGAGACGCGAGATGAGACAGCAGTGAGGAATATGAGAGTGAGAGAAGAAGGGTGGTGGGGGAGAAGAAGAGGAATTAAAGAGAAGAGGGGGTTAAGGAAGAGCAGATTAAGCAGGTTTGAGAAGAGTGACAAGTGTATGTAGGTAGACGAAAAGAGGAAGAGAAAGAGGAGGAGAAGGAAATAAAGCAACAATGTGATAAAGATCGTGTATTGCAAGTTAGTGAAAAGTTCAGTGGTTGAGGTTAGATGGGCTATAAGGTCAGAAGGGTGAGGGTGTGGGAAGGAGGCAAGGGATAGGACGGAGGGGGACGGAAAAAGGAAGATGAAAGGACGCGAGATGAAATTCAGCAACCCTTTTAGAACTCCTGCAGGATTCCAGATTCTCCACGGGACAGGACAGGCTGTGTGAGCAAAAGAGAAGGAGGAAGGGGAGGAGGAGGAGGAGGAGGAGGAGGAGGAGAAAAGTCTTTCGGATAGTGGTATGAAACGCACCTTTTAAGATTTTTTTCTCTCTGCAGATGAATATGAAAAGAAGAACTGAAAAAAAGAACAAAAATATCAAAAGAATTATAAGAAAATGAAATGGTAAAAGACGAAAAAGTACCAACTGAAGAACGTAAGTAATAAATGCAACGCAAAAAAAAAAAAATAGTTACAAAAAGAACGAAAAAAAATAAATGGGTAACAAAAAATGGGAAGACATGTGTAGGAAAGAGGAGAGTGAGGAAGACAAGACAGCAAGGGGAGCACCACCACCACCACCACCACCTCCACCACCACTACTACCACCACCCCCACCACCACCTGCTAACCTCTCACAGGAATAAAAGAATAAAGAGGCAGACACTTCACCTGCAAGACGTTTTTAAGAGCCACTGAAGACGCGTTCTTGAAACTGAATAAAGGAAACCAGAATAGATTTACCTCTTGACTTCTTGTGATCCTTTCCCTTATGGTCTTGTAAAGGCTGACCGTGGTGCATTGAAGAGTGTGTAAGTGGATCCCAGGAAGCGAGAAAGAGACGGTTCTGATTCTAACTACGACTCCTTATGCAGATTCAAATTCGAAATCCTAAATTCCTACTAAAATTCCAGTAATAAGTTTTGAATCCTGATGCTATTTTTTTTAGGTTTTAATTCTCTATTGTAGTATACGCAATTCATGTAGGTTCTGATTCGAAACTGGATTTTCTAAGGTAGCTCTGATTTTGTTTAAGACTTCTGATGCTTTTTATGACTTTGGAGGTAGCATTCATTCCTCTTGTGATTCCAAAGGCAGATCCAATTCCCCGTGTAATTTCTTTGAAGGTTTCTTAAGACTATTTTGATCCGGTATACACAACAGTAGCAATTTCTTATATGATCTTTACCTGCTTCTCTTATTAACCTACCTGCCTATCTTCTCTCCTGCCGCCATTTCCCCTTCAGCCTTTCCTCACCTGCCTGCCTTCTCTCATCACCCTCATTCCCCCTTCCTTTTTCTACACCTTTCACCTCTCCCTCTTTCTCCATAGACATGAATGACCAGGTGATTACCCTCTACCTGTGTGGCCAGGTAACAAGAGGAAGACCTGACCCGCAACTCTACCGGGACCAGGCCACGGACGCCCCTTCAGGATCACCTCTGGTCGCCATCTGATAACCTGACTTTTAATTAACCTGGGGAAGTTACGGCGTCTGCGGCAGGTGTCAGTAATTGGCTCTCAGGTGTGACCAAATCGGGTGACGTAATTAAGTGTGTGTGGGCCTCTTTCTGTTCATCGCTCCCCCCTACCTCTCTCTCTCTCTCTCTCTCTCTCTCTCTCTCTCTCTCTCTCTCTCTCTCTGCCGCACCTTTTAGATTTTTTTTTCTAAATCTCTGAGCCTTCACAGTTTCCTCCTACTCCCTTTCATTCCCTCCATTCCGACTCGTCTCCTCTAAGCACCTCTCTTCGCACCTGGGACAGAGAGGATCAAGTTTCAATGGGATCTCACACGCCTACCTTTATTTGACTTCCAATTAGGGATTAGTGCTACAATAAAAACGTGTGTGTGTGTGGCGGGCTGGAGGAAGGATGGGGGACGTGTATATGTGTGTGTGTGTGTGTGTGTGTGGGCGTGGGCGGCAGGCAGGCTCGGCGACCACCATCCTCCATCATCATCATCAAAATTCCACGCCGGCCTCCTTCACCACCCACCCTCACCACCCTCACCATCCTCACCACAACCTGAAGATCTGCCTGCCTGCCCCGAACAACCTCCCAGTCCTCCGCCCATTCCTTTTCCTTCCCTTTCCTGCCTTGCCCTTTCTTTTCCTCTCGTCCCTACTGTCCCTTCACCCACCCAGTCCGTCCCAAAAGCCCTGGACTCATCAACAACTCCCTCGCACTCGTAGCAACTAAAAGAATAAAAAATAATGATACTTGCCTTTTTTAAACCAATTCCTTATCCGGCTTATATCTCAGTTTTCTTTATCTTAACTTTCCTTCTGTGCAGTTTCTTCTCGTCAGCTGCTAATAGTTCTTTTTATCTTTTTTTTCATTCCTTCTGTTCAGTCTCTCCGCCTCGTTATCTTACCAATTTTTTTTTTTTATCTGGCTCCATCTCCCATTCCCTATCTTTATTTCCCTTCCTTCTCTGTCATTTCTCCACTTCATCACCCCCAAAAATACTTCCTGTATCTTCTACTATCTCCTATTATCTTTATTTGCCTCTCATCTGTCCATTTTCCTCACTCGTCATAGCCAAAAATAGCTCCTACGTACGAAGAAGCCCAAAGGAGCACAAAGAAAAAAGTGAAGCACGTGATTCTGAGCTTTGGAGAAGGAGAGAGAAAAAAAAAAGGAAGAGCAGGAGCAGGCAAGTTTGAGCTCTACGTTCCTTCAAGCATTCAATCAAGAAGTCAGATAAACACGGGGCGTTGCGGAGGGGAAGAGGGCGGGCCTGGCGGGAATTAAGGGATCATCACACCACTAGGGAACCCAAAAGGACCGCCCGGTTTCTCCTTTAAAGGCGACATTCCTACTTAAAGCATACATTTCCGTCACCCTTAAGTTCCCGCCCCTCACCCGCGCCGCCCACCCAGCGCCCCAAGACCTCGATTTATCCTTGTCTGTGAGTTATTGCGGGCGCTGCTATGGGCGGGGCGGTGACATTAACCATCTGTGGGTGAGTGGGTGGGTCTGTGGGTGGGTGGGTGGGTGGGTCGTAGACAGATGGGAGTAAAAGTGATGCTCTCAAAAGTCACGACTCAGGATTAAGGGGTAGAAGAGACGAGTAGGAGGAGGGTATAGTGTCAGAACATCACCTGGAGGGAGTGACTTTTATCCTGACAGCTGTGTTTGCTCTGGTCGTGGTGGTGATGGTGGTGGTGGTGGTGGTGGTGGTGGTGGTGGTCGTGGTGGTGGTGGTGATGATGCAGGCATTTTTAGTTCTTACGAGTACTTTGTTTTTCTTTATTCATTTCTTCTAGCTAGATTCAGGTGTTTGTGTGTGTGTGTGTGTGTGTGTGTGTGTGTGTGTGTGTGTGTGTGTGTGTGTGTGTGTGTGTGTGTGTGTGTGTGTGTGTGTGTGTGTGTGTGTGTGTGTGTGTGTGTGTGTGTGTGTGTGTGTGTGAAGGATGGAGAAAATATGATTACAAATTCAATTTCCTTGCTGTAAGTAGAAACAAACGCAACACGCACGCACGCACACACACACACACACACACACACACACACACACACACACACACACACACACACACACACACACACTCAACTTTATCTTAGTGATCACCAGCGCACACACAAAAAATAAAGTGCATTTCACCCTCACCCACTTTTCTCTCCCACACTCACACTCGTCCCTCACCCTCCTTCCCTTCTGCACCCTGGCCACTCCCGACACCCTCGCCACTCCACATCCCACCTGCAAGAGTCACGAGTCGAGCGGTGCCCTTTTGAAGCGGAAGGTGCAGGAGGTCTTTCAACATACGCTATTCTTCTCTGATGCAACGACGGTCCTGTTGCTCAAAGGGACTTTCTCGCTACCCTTGGTCCTGTGGTTCGCACCTGTGTTACCTCCCCCTTGCTCAGCCGTGTTGTGTATTCAAAAGCTACCGTGATATAGGAAACAAGGAAGGTAGTGAACTGTGACTAAAATAAAATAAATAGATGTTTTTTGTTGCGTGATGTTTGATGTGTGTGTGTGTGTGTGTGTGTGTGTGTGTGTGTGTGTGTGTGTGTGTGTGTGTGTGTGTGTGTGTGTGTGTGGTGTGTCCCTCCTGACGCCCCCCAGGTCGTAACTTCATGCAAGGACGACCCTCAGATGACAAATATGAGGCTGCACTTGCCACAACACCCAGAGCTAATTTGGGTACACATTTTACAGCCGGAAACCTGCTAATGTACAATTACCACAACTCCTGAACAACATGAGTTTGCTATTTTTCTTTGTTTTATCTGCGAGGACCTCTCTTTGTTAGGTCACTTTACGCTGCCACCTCTCCAATCCGGTGCCTCCAGAGTGGTAAACCTTGAGATCTTGAGATATTTTCTCCCCAACTCGCGAAAAAAATAAAGCATTCAGTCCTCTCCACCTGTGAGTCTGGCCGGCAGTTGGGTACCTGTGGGAGGGATGATGCACCTGCCTGACTGTGGAAGGCAAGGGAATATTATGCTTCCCTTCGCCTCCTCGTTATGGCGTATTCAGTAAGTACACAACACAACCCGCTCACCTTCAGGACCCGTTCGTTCACTCGTTCCCCGGACATACCTCCAGCTGAGCACTACGCCCTCGTGCCGCTGGGGCGTAGTTGCTGCTCGCGGCCAAAGCTCGCCCACACCCTCACGCCCATACTCCTCCCACGTATCGCCCGCGCGGCTGCCTATTTCACGGTCTTCAAATCAGGTCCCGGCAGCCGTAGTGAGGTGAGCGGACACACCTCCTCCAACCTGACTTTTTGGTGCTCTCGATTATATCTAATGACACGCGGTTGAGATAAACTCCCTCGGGGCGCTCCTCTCCCCCGGCCCGCCCCCTCCAGTCTTCCACAAGCGCTGTCTCTCTCGGGAACACACCTGTGCGTGGGGGCTCAGGTGGGGGATTAGATCGAAGTCTAATTGGATTCTCGGAGTGGTGCGTCCCGTCTCCTCTTTCTCTGGTCTCAAGGTGCGCCCTTCCTCCTCCTCCTCCTCCTCTTCTTTCTGCAGGCATGTCCTCTCCTCGCCTGTTTGTTTGCTGCCTCCACGAAATGCTCCTGATTTGGTGGTATACTGCACACCACTACTTAGAAGATCAGCGGAAAATAGTTGTGTTTCATCTGTACTAGTTTTATTATTTCATTTGCTAGTCAAGATAAACAGCTGTGAAAATACTAAAGGTAATACATACGTGAAGGTTAATGACTATTATGCACTGTAGTTCATATAAGATGACAAACAGACACTGGTTTTAATCTTTATTTCACTTTAATGACTAAAAAAACAAGGAAAAAGGATGGAAAAACAAAGTAACAATGACTATATATGATGTGCGAATTCCTATATCCAAATACGAAATAGGAACGAATTGCCCAGCCAAAAAAAATTTACAAGATACGTGACTCATCAGAAAACAAAGAATAAAGAAATG
>NC_059271.1:18999699-19032199 GCF_017591435.1 Portunus trituberculatus | reverse complement strand
TAATAACAATAATAACAAAAAACAATGAAATGAATAGAAAACAAGTGGAGGAGGAAGAGGAGGAAGAGGAGGAAGAAGAGGAAGAGGAGGAGGATGGAAAGTGGAGGTTAGTATATATATATATATATATATATATATATATATATATATATATATATATATATATATATATATATATATATATATATATATATATATATATATATATATATATATATAAGAAGCGTAAAAACAACAACAACAACAACTGCAAATTTTCTGAGATTACGAGAAAAAAAAAAAAAATGACGTTATCTTGTTCTCGCTTCCCGACTGACTCAAATCACTATGATATGATAAGGACAAGAATGCTATTTGTCACACTCCGCCTCTCCTCTCTGTCTCTCAAACATTTCCGGGGTACTCTCTCTCTCTCTCTCTCTCTGACTGCAGCAGGAGGGAAAAAAGAAGGTAGGAGAAAGGAAAGCACAAAAGAGGAAAGATACTGAGAGAAAACAACAAGAAGGAAAGAAGGAAAGTATCAAATAAAATAAAAATAAGAGAAAAAAGGAAGGATAGTCAGAAAGAAAACAGAAAGGGAAGTAAAAAGAAGATGAAACAAGAAGGTAGAAAGGATGAAAAGAAGGGCAATAAAGGTTATAGGAAGTGAGGAGAGGAAGAAAGAAAGAAAGAAGGAAAAAGAAAGGTAGAAAAAGACTGACAGGGAAAGAAGGCTTATTAAAGAAAAAGAAAAGGAGAGAGTGTGGGTAGGCAAAAGAGGACGAGAGCAGGAAGAAAGGGAGAAAGAAAAGATAGATAGCGAATGAAGGCTCATGAAAAAAGAGTGAAAGACTGAAAAGAAACAAGAGGAGTGAAGAAAGCTGTAGGAAGGAAGGAAGGAAGGAAGGAAGGAAGGAAGGAAGGAAGGAAGGAAGGAAGGAAGGGAAAGAAAGCGAATCCCAAGCGATGTAAACTAAGCTTCAGAGACACCCACTTTTGAGAACCCTCGGCTATTTGCAGGATAAACTCTGGGCGGACTTGGTAACTTGAGCCGCCACCCTGAGGACACCACCACCACCGCCATCACCACCACCACCACGCGGCAAATATATATAGGATATTGAATGACCCGAGAGTGAAGGCTGGAAAAAAAGAGACCTGGAATAAGAAGACGAGGAGCCGAGGTACCGAAAAAGAGAGGCTGTGGAAGAGAGGAGAAGGGGAACACACTCTCAGTTTGCAGGTTACTCATACAAATCTCATGAGGATCTGCCAAGTTATGTCTGTGTGTGACAATGACCTCAGCAGCAGCAGCAACAGCAGCAGCAGCAGCAGCAGCAGCGGCAGCGGCGGCGGCAGCGTGCGATTCCCTCTCTTCCCTCCAGCATCTAGTCCTCTTCTTTCGCTCACTCAGGACTGTTCACTGCTAAATCTATTCCTACATATATTCCACCGCCTTCCTGTCATTCCTCACGCAGACACACCACAGTTTAATAGCATCTGTAGGCATTAGACTGTGAATTTGATCCCTGTATGTGCAGATGGCGGGGGCAGATGGCGCAGGTGGACGAGAGAGCAGAGTGGAAAGGAACGAAGACCAGTGGGTGGTGCTGGAGGGGAGGAATGGGATGGGGCGAGGGAGTCGGGCAGAGGCACACGACAGCTGGGCACCGACGCGCGCACTTCATAGTTTTTCTCCCGACAGTTATTTTTTCTTTGCTACCTCCTCTCTTTCTCTACCTTGCTCTCTCTCTCTCTCTCTCTCTCTCTCTCTCTCTCTCTCTCTCTCTCTCTCTCTCTCTCTCTCACACATCTTTGTACGTGTGTGTATGTGTACGTACGTGTGTATGTATGTGGGTGTGTGTTACGAGTACTCTTCCCCCCAATCCTTACCCACCATCCCCTAACACACACACACACACACACACACACACACACAGTTCCAGAGATATACAGTACAACTTAAGCATGCGCACACAAACGGCGGTGCGGCACGCGAGGTTTGGTATACGTACACTAGCGTCCCTTCCTCAAATTGCCCCTCAGATTTACATACACAACAGGCGTCTCGTGGGACCACCTTCTGGCGGGCTGAGAGTGAGGCATTACGAGCCGAGGATGACGAGCTCGGTGTGATAACTCTGCGGGAGGGAAGGAGGGAGGGAGGGAGGGAAGGTTAGGGAGGGTAGGAGGGAGCAGGTGCCCTTTTAGCAGCGGTCAGAACACAGGTGCTCAGGAGGGAGGGGAGAGGAAGGGGATAGGGAGTGAAAGAAAGAGGAAGGGAGGAGTGGTTGTGTAGGTGGGTTCTTAAGAGGATGATGTGATATAGGGAAATTAGCATGAGAGAGAGAGAGAGAGAGAGAGAGAGAGAGAGAGAGAGAGAGAGAGAGAGAGAGAGAGAGAGAGAGAGAGAGAGAGAGATTTTCAGTCACGCCCTATCGAGAAGACACTACATAAAGGAGGAGGAGGAGGAGGAGGAGGAGGAGGAGGAGGAGGAGGAGGAGGAGGAGGAGGAGGAGGAGGAGAAGGAGGAGGAGGAGGAGGAGGAGGAGGAGGAGGAGGAGGAGGAGGAGGAGGAGGAGGAGGAGTAAAAGAAGGAAGAGGATTTCGAGTGCAAATAAAATCTGAACGCAATTTCTCTCTCTCTCTCTCTCTCTCTCTCTCTCTCTCTCTGCCATTGCTATAAATCATACACTCCTTCACAAATCACTACCAGGACTCCCGCTGCCTGCAAAATGTACCGTCCACTGAGAGACAGACACGCTACTGTGCTGGTCCTGCCTGCGCTCACTCGCCTAATGAATCGTGTGGCTAGACAGCTTGCGAAGAGTGTGTGTGTGTGTGTGTGTTTCTTTTTCTAGATTCTTTTATATTAATTGTATGTTTGTCTGTCTTTATATTTCTGTTTGTTTATTAGTTTGACTGCTTTATCTTGTTTATTTATTTTGCTTCTCTGTCTCCGTCTGTTTTCCTTTGTTAATCTACCTAACTGTCTTTCTTTTGACGTTTATAAGTACATTTGTGTGTCTGCTTGTTATTCTGTATGCTTCTCTATTTGCTCTCTTTCTTTTTTCGTTCGTCTCTCTCTCTCTCTGTCTCTGTCTCTCTCTGTCTCTCTCTCTCTCTCTCTCTCTCTCTCTCTCTCTCTCTCTCTCTCTCTCTCTCTCTCTGTCTGTCTGTCTATCTCGTCTGTCTCGTCTGTCTGTCCTCTTCCTGTGCGTCTCCAGGCTGTCTCCATCAGTCCATTCATCTATCAGTCCGTAGAGCCTTTTTTCTATCTCTATACATCGCTGCTGTGACGGAAGACAGGCAGGAGAAGGACGCAGGACATCGCCCACCTTCCCCCTTCCCTTCCCCTCGCCCTCATCTGGCAACTGTTAGGTCTACCTGCCAAATGTGTCTATTTTTTTCCCTCACTTAATCGGCCATATCCCTTTCCCTTTCCTCCCGTGACCCTCCACCCCGCGACCCATCAATTTCTTCACCGAGACGAAGGTCACACGCTGGCTCATGAAGGTTAGGAGGTCACTGTCTGGCTGCCGCGCTCGTTATGTTGGTGTTGTCAAGAAGCTTAGCGAAGGAGGGCGTCCATCGATCGGTCTACGTAGCTTGAAATAACTTTACGGATCGGTGCTTTCTCTTTTGTTTTTTCTTTCTTTCAAGGGAAGTGGGTTAAGTAAAAGTGCTTTTTAATTGGAAGGCAACGAATTGGATGAGGATTATAGTGGTGTATCTTAGGTTGAAAGGAATGCTGTAATTGACGTTTGCTTTATAGTCTCAATAATGGCTCTCATAACTTTGTTGTCGTAGCAGTAACCAAGTTGATGCGGAAATTCTAATCGTTGAGTCAAGTGAAGAACCTGGCTAGCTTGTTACTATAGGAAACACTGTACCGTGATAATGTATGTGTTCCCGAAATGATGAAGGTCCATGGTTTGCAAGAAAATGTTTATGAAATGAGCTCAGGGTAAATTGGTACATGAATAGACAGTGAAAAAGCTAAAATGCTGAATAGTCTTACAATTACCAAAAGAAAGACAACAAAATCCCGCAAGACAACCTAAGTATCTACAAATACTTTCGGTAACATCCCTGAAATATCAAATTACCTAGAAAAAAAAAAAAAAAAAAAAAAACACCAGCTAAGTATTCCTTATTTAAAGTATCAAAACTCTGAGTTATTCTCCCAAAACCTGTCAGTAAATGTGAAACTGATCTTCACACAACACGTAAAACACACGATGAACTTCACACAACACGTAAAACACACGATGATATTCACACAACACGTAAAACACACGATGATCTTCACACAACACGTAAAACACACGATGATCTTCACACAACACGTAAAACACACGATGATCTTCACACAACACGTAAAACACACGATGATATTCACACAACACGTAAAACACACGATGATCTTCACACAACACGTAAAACACACGATGATCTTCACACAACACGTAAAACACACGATGATCTTCACACAACACGTAAAACACACGATGAACTTCACACAACACGTAAAACACACGATGATATTCACACAACACGTAAAACACACGATGATCTTCATACAACACGTAAAACACACGATGAACTTCACACAACACGTAAAACACACGATGAACTTCACACAACACGTAAAACACACGATGATATTCACACAACACGTAAAACACACGATGATCTTCACACAACACGTAAAACACACGATGAACTTCACACAACACGTAAAACACACGATGATCTTCACACAACACGTAAAACACACGATGAACTTCACACAACACGTAAAACACACGATGAACTTCACACAACCCGTAAAACACACGATGATCTTCACACAACACGTAAAACACACGATGATCTTCACACAACACGTAAAACACACGATGATCTTCACACAACACGTAAAACACACGATGATCTTCACACAACACGTAAAACACACGATGAACTTCACACAACACGTAAAACACACGATGATCTTCACACAACGCGTAAAACACACGATGATCTTCACACAACACGTAAAACACACGAAAGATAAAGAAAACTGAAGAAAAAGAGAAATCCTGCAACTCCCGAACAAGACAGAAAATTCTTAAAAGTTTGCCGATTTTTCCAAGTTCCGGATTGCGCATGTGGAGATTGAGGACTATCAATACACAGGTAGTTTTTTTGCTAATGGATGATGTTTGAAGGTGGTGGCTTGGGATTACTGGGAGTTAGGTGCTGTGTCGTACTAGCGTGCTAACTGGTATGTGAGTGTGCTAAGTAATGGGTGCTGGGGTGAGTGGGAGCAGCGATGCGTGAGGTGGAGTGTCTTGAAGTCAGAAATATCTTGGTTTCTTGGCGTCATAAAGTGAAAATATATATGTAAGTGAAAAAAAAATATAATATGATCAAAATTTAACTGACGCGAGTTTCCTGTATTGTGTAAAAGCTTTAGTAGGTATGAAAAAAATCCCAACAGAACAAGAGTTGTCACCTTCCTCCTTGACTGCCTACCTCCACCGTGTTATCGGAAAAAGGAAAGTAAAATAATACAAGAATTGAAAGTATCACCTTTCCATTAAAAAAATAACTATGAAACAAAAAAGGTATCAATAGTAATGATGATGATAATAATAGTGATGATAATAATAATAATAATAATAATAATAATAATAATAATAATAATAATAATAATAATAATAATAATAATAATAATAATAATAATAATAATAATAATAATCATGATAATAATAATCATGATAATAATAATAATGATAAAAATAGCAATAATAATAATAATAATAATAATCATAATAATAATAATAATGATAAAAATAGCAATAATAATAATAATAATAATAATAATAATAATAATAATAATAATAATAATAATTATTATTATTATAATAATAATAAAAATAATAATAATAATGATACTACTACTATTACTACTACTACTAAAAGTATTAACAATAATAACAACAACAACAGCAGCCAGCAGGGTATCGTTAGTGCTAAATGTTAGATTATGGATGTTTTAGTGGCAGCCTTGTGAAGAGACAGGCGCTAGATGTGAAGGATGGATGCTGCAGTGATAGTCTTGTGATGACATTAGAGATACTTAACGTTCAACCATGAATGCCAGACTGATGTGCTATGAAATAATGAAAAATTTAGTGCTTGAGTGTGAATGGTAAAAGTGTTGAGTGCTTCATAATGAGTATCTAATTGCTGAACACCTGTGGATACCAGATGTGCAGCTGTGGTTATCTGAGGTACTGCACGTAGGTTGCTTAAGTGTTGAGGTACCACTCGTAAGGCGAAGAGCAGGCCAGCGCCCTTAGAACCTGCTCCGCCTGCTTCACACTGCTGCAGGACCCACTCCTTGTCTCAGTAATTGTGGAGGCGGCAATGTAAAACACGATTCCGGTCCGTTTTCCTTCATAAAGATATTTTTTTCTGTCAACATGATCCTTTTATATATCCTTTCTTTCATCAAACGCTCGGTTCTTATCCTTTCGTGTCTCTCCTCCTTCTTCCTCCTCCTCTTCCTCCTCCAGATACAACTACGCTTTATCGTCATTCTCCCTTCTCCCCCTCCTCCTCCTCTTCTTCCTTCTCCTCCTCCATTCCCTCAGCGTCGGACCACAGCTGTCGCCTTACTCAGCTCAAGGTTATTCCAGGTTAACGATCCTCACAACAAACCGCCGTCTTCCTTGATCTTGGCCTCAACGCAGCGCGGCCCTCATGCACCAAGCCACGCCACGCCACGGCACGCCACGCCACGCAATGACATGGATGCACATTTGTAAAGGAGAAATAAGATAGGAAAGATAACACTGATTTTCTCTGACACACACACACACACACACACACACACACACACACACACACACACATATTTACTTATACACTTTTCTTTGGTCTTTCTAAAATTGTACATCTAAAATGAGAACAGAAAGATGTGTTACGTATGTTGTGTTACATGTATTACACTACCACACAATTTCCTCTCTCTCTCTCTCTCTCTCTGCCTGCATGTAAATTCTAAAAAAAGAGAGAGAGAGAGAGAGAGAGAGAGAGAGAGAGAGAGAGAGAGAGAGAGAGAGAGAGAGAGAGAGAGAGAGAGATGGTGTAAAAGTAAATAATAACCTCATCCAAATCCAGACTCGCTGTACAAAGAGGACAGGCTGTATTCGAATTAAAGCAGCAAATCAACAGGACAATTGCAAGCTGGAGTTAACTAAGGAAGGCACCGTCCCCTGGTCTGCGCCCTCCGCCGGGGAAAGGAGCTGCTAAGGGGGCCGCTGTGATGATTGTCTTTGTGTTCTTGTTGCCACTAAAGGAGAGGTGTAATGGATTTGTGGTGGTGGTGGTGGCGGTGGTGGTGGTGGTGGAGGGTTTGAAAGCAGTGTCATGTGTTTTATGAAGTATGTATGTATGTATGTATGTATGTATGTATTTATATCTTGCTATCTCACTCTTGTCTCATTTAAGTACGTATTTACAGTCATCTTCAGCAATTCTCTCTCTCTCTCTCTCTCTCTCTCTCTCTCTCTCTCTCTCTCTCTCTCTCTCTGCGGGAGGATGCTTCATTATGTGGGCGAGAAACTAGTATTCAAAATGCAATCACCTTCTGCTCCTGCTCGCCACATCCAGCCCCTGCGCTCACCTTGGTTCTGTCCTTTGCCCACAAGCCCCAGGTCTTTCAATCCCCTTCACCACAACTCTTGCTACTCTTGTACTTACCCACGTGGGCTGCATCTCAACACAGACCTTCACATTATCCCCTCAACACGTTTTTCACTTCACTAATAACTTTTATCCTACCAAACCCACTCTGCATGGTTACAAACTCCTTCAGGTTATCAGTTTCCTTTCGTCACTTCACTCCTCTTCATCTTCTCTTCGTCATTATTCTCCTTTTCCCATTATTCCATTCTCTAAGGTCTTCGACTCCTCTAGAAGGTCACCCACCCTTTTCTTTTTCCCTTAGTGTGTCCTTACTGGCCATGTTGCGAAGCCCAGGTGTTGGAGAATGACAGGTGTTTCCCCGGGACGGCAGGTGAGAGGTGGTGGTGGGGGGAGGCCAGAGGGGGCGCCCCGGGGCCACCTCGTGCTTCCCATCGCTTACTGCTTTACGCAAGTCTTGTTTTGGTACCCGAGCGTTCACCCGTGTCTGACCTTGAGTGTGTGTGTGTGTGTGTGTGTGTGTGTGTGTGTGTGTGTGTGTGTGTGTGTGTGTGTGTGTGTGTGTGTGCGTGTCTCTCTCTCTCTCTCTCTCTCTCTCTCTCTCTCTCTCTCTCTCTCTCTCTCTCTCTCTCTCTCTCTCTCTCTCTCTCTCTCTCTCTCTCTCTCTCTCTCTCTCTCTCTCTCTCTCTCTCTCTCTCTCTCTCTCTCTCTCTCTCTCTCTCTCTCTCTCTCTCTCTCTCTCTCTCTCTCTCTCTCTCTCTCTCTCTCTCTCTCTCTCTCTCTCTCTCTCTCTCTCTCTCTCTCTCTCTCTCTTCATCATTAGCATCAGTGTGTGTACTGAACGATGCTCTCATTTAAATTGATATCAATGTTGTATATCAAACATAAAACACACTCACCCACACACATCCACCTACCTATACACTCACACACACACACACACACACACACACACACACAGGAAGAACCAATAATAAAAACAAGTATCACAATGCCAGATCAGATTTCAAGACCAGTACATTAATTACACCAAACCTTTCACTCTTTCACAAGCGTCGGTGCGAGCTGGGAAATTTAATGATGTATTCTGACACGCTACGTAACAAGGATCTCTCTAAAAAACCTGTTCGCACACAAGCAACCTGGCAATCACCACCGCACTCGTATCCACAGAAACTCGCTTTTATCCCGTGATACGTAATGGCAAGGTAGTATTATGCTGCGAGGTGTGAGACAATTGGAGGAAAAAGATAGAAGAAAAAGGTTAGTGAGGAATGCGATGGTAATGTGAGGGGGCAGGTGAGAAGTAGGGGTGTGTGAGACTGGATGAGTGGATGAGTGTCGTATGAGAAAGGTTATGTGGATGGGGCACGACCACAAGGGCAGGTGTGAAAGTGCTGTGGTTTTTTGGGGACTTGGTGGTGGTGATAACGTGCAGGTGAGACGGTGAGGGACTGAGGTAAGGTGGCAGGATATGTTTTCGTGTTTTTTTTTTTTTCCTTATCAGGAATGTGCAAATTCGTTTTCTTTCTTAAATAGAAGATGGAATAAAATTTTGATGTTTGTTGTAAATTTAGCGAAATAGCGGCTTCTGTTTTATTCTCATACGTTTTGATAGCATTAATCTAAATCACTGATTGACCTGACTATTGACTGACTGATTTACTGTAATAATGAGCCGCAACAATATTATATGTAGCGGAAATCTGCAGAGAGTGATGAATGGAATTAAAAGAAAATACAATAAAACAAAATAAATATGTTTGAGATATCAATGCACAATACAAACTGGTCTATTTCAAGCGTGCTCAGAACTTTTTGTAAACCTTCGCAACTATATATCTTTCATACAATGGTAATGACACAAGTGAATACAATACGCTGTGGTTTTTGAGAATTCGAGCAGCCGTGGTGAGGCGCAGGTGAGATGGCAAAGGACTGAAGGAGAATGGAGGAATATGTTTTCCTGCTTTTCCCTTATCAGAAGTGTATGTTGTTATTCCTTAAGAGTAAAGGCGAGGAAAAGATAACATTCTCCTTTCTTCCCTCAATTGTCATTCACTGTTCTTGTGTTAACTGTCTTCATCTTCCGCGCATCATCCACTGTTTGTAAGTGTAATAGTTTCTTCTTTTCTACTTTTCATCCACACTTGACAGCTTAGTATTCTCCCTTTCCACTCTCCTCCACTTCGCGTAGGTCACCTGTGCCTCTATCTTCCACCCTTTTCACATTCTTTATAAGTCTACTAGTTTTTATGTTCCACTTGACAGCTTAGTGTTCTCCTTTTTCCACTTGTCATGCACCTATTGTACATCAATCGTGGTTTTGTTTTCCACTGTTCATCCACCCACACTTCACAGACTAACATCCTTCTTTTCCATTCTCATCCACCTTCATGAATAAAAAATACCTTCGTCTTCCACTCAGCTATTCTCTCTGGTGGCTCATGGGATGGCGAGGTGGCGAAGCACGGAGGGACAAAATAAGGTCAACGGAAGGAAATGCAGGTTACGTGTCCCACGCCTCGGGCACCTGCATACCCTGCCGTGTCCCTTTTTTCGCACCCTTACCGCCCCTCGTGTCCCCCTTAACCTATATATGGGACGAGGACGGGTACATGGAGTCCGTTCTAAGCTTCCGGGCAGCTACGAGTCCTCTGTCTCATGCCCTTCGACGCTTCTTCAGTCAGTCACGCGAGGCTGACCCACCTGACCCGCCGCTGATTATCACCTGCTGTGCCCGTCACCCCTTGAGAAGCTTTCGTTACGCCCCTTTTTTCTCCTTTTTCGTCGGTTCTTTTGTGGGATTTTTCCTCATGTTGCTCGGAGCGTTTTGCGTCGGTGGCGTGTACTGTCACTGTCACTGTCCTTTCCTTCTACACGTCTTGGAACATGTAAGGCTATCACTTCTTCCGCGTTCCGACAGATGGCGCGCTCTTGAGTGTATTTCACATGTTACAAGATTACTAACATTTATTTCCTCACTTACAAGACATAGGAATTTTAAACAGGATGATAAGAAATAAGATCTGAGTAATGAAAGCACAACAAGGACAAAGGTGAGAAATAAAGATGATACAACCACTGATATAATGAACCAGAACTAATGGTTTTCAGGACGCCACTCACGACACGCCCTCTTTGTTCTTTATATCACACCTATCCTATAATTTTCATATCCTAACCATTTTTTTTCCTCTCATGTCTGTAACTCTCCTCTAGTCGTTCACGCGTAGGCCTACACAGCTGGAGTTGAAACGAGGTGGGCGGTGGCGGTAGTGGCGGCAGCGTGGGCTCAGGCAGCTGGTGTATAGGTATGGTTGAGCTGCGTGACCAAGATGGGAAGCCTAATGAATCCTCCACCTGGAACACCTTCACCTGCCGCGCCTTCTTCACCATTGATCACTTTCATATGTTGCTATTTCTCTCTTGGCTACTCATCGCCTTTGTTCCTTCCTTTTCTCTCTTCATGTAATTTTTCTTAATGTTCGTCTGTTCGTAATTCTTCCTTTTCTGAATAAATTTTTGTTTTTGGCTTATCTATTCTTCAAATCGATGTCCATTTCTTATTCCTTCTCTCCTAACTCACTTCCTTCTTCCTTTTTTTCTTTATTTAGTTTCTTCCATTTTGTCTTCTTACTCGGTCTTTCTAAATCTTTCGTTTAATTTTTTTTAATTGATTTTTACGTCTTATTTATTGAACCGATCGATGTCCATTCCTGATTCCTTCTTTCTTTACTCTCTTCTATCGCACTTTCTTCTAGTCTTAAAATTTCTAACAATTTCTTTCTTTCGTAATTTATTCTAACTTTTATCTTAATTATCCTTACTCTCTACCGCCTTTCCTCATCCTGTATCTCACTTTCCTTCCACATTCCTTCCCAACAAGTAAATCTATTTTGTTTATCTTCCTCTCTCATCCATTTCTATCTCAATTATTTTTGGTCAACTAATATTCTATGCTTACTCTCTTCGTATTTCAAACTCTACTCACATTACATTTCATTATTCCCCGCAGGTCCCTTTAATTCAACGCTTCTCCCTCTTACATCCTCCAATCAGCTAACAGACCCTTCTTACATATCATCGGTAACTTTTACAACTCATCTGTACATTGTTACAAACTTCCACAGATGGGAGTAGATAAAAAAAACCAAACAAACAAGAAACAAAAGACTACATTCCATAATAAGAAAGACAAGCTTCTACAAGGGAATCGAATTTCTAACACACATCCATCCACACACACACACACACACACACACACACACACACACACACACACACACACACACACACACACACACACATATCTAGAACAACAACACCAAACACGACAGGGGCCGAGGGAACAGAGACAACGTAACAGCAAAAGGACAAGACAGGAGGACAAGAGGACAGGAGAGCAGGGGAACAGGATCGGCCACCCCATCACCACCCGACCAGTACCACTACCACCACCACACCCCTTATCGTGGTCTCGTAAAGTCAGCGACAGGACCCCGGGCAGCTGTTGAGTGGCAGGGAGGTCACAGCCGACGGGGCCTCAGACTCCAAATTAGAACTAGTAAAAACAAATTACCCTCCCGGAGCCTAACTAAGCGGAGTCATGTCAAGGGGTGTATGTACGGCTGGTTTATGGGGCTTCTATCGTCCGTAAAACACCTGTGAGTCGGGAGAGGCTCAGGGTATGCTATTATCTCCGCCTCTTCTCCTATGCCCTCACCTATACTCGTTGTCCTCCTAGTCGTCTTCACTCTACTCATCTTCCTTCTACTCCTATTTCTAGGCCATACTGTTGCGGTCTTGTCATTTCTCTTCTTCCATCTTTTGTTCTAAGGCCTCCTCCTGCTACTCGTCCCCCTCGTCCTTACATTATTTATCTTCCTCCTTCTATTCCTCTTCCTCCTCCTTTTCCTCCTTCTGGATCCTATAATGTGGTCTTCTTCTGGTTTTCCTCCTTCTTATTACCCATCTCGTTTTCTTTCTTCTTCTCCTTCTTCAATTACTAATATGACCTATATGTGGTTATGGCTTAACAGCTGTGTGTGTGTGTGTGTGTGTGTGTGTGTGTGTGTGTGTGTGTGTGTGTGTGTGTGTGTGTGTGTGTGTGTGTGTGTGTGTGTGTGTGTGTGTGTGTGTGTGTGTGTGTGTGTGTGTGTGTGTGTGTGTGTGTGTGTGTGTGTGTGTGTGTGTGTGTGTGTGTGTGTGTGTGTGTGTGTGTGTGTGTGTGTGTGTGTGTGTGTGTGTGTGTGTGTGTGTGTGTGTGTGTGTGTGTGCCGTAAAGGAGTCATACGACATAAAGATGGTGAGGAGGGGTGTATGGAAGGAGAAGGAGTGGTGCCGGGGTGGGGAAGGGTGGAGAGGAGACGAGCTGTGGTGGAATGGAAATGCAGTGTGGACGATGCGAACAGATGGGAAATGCGGTGGAGAAATTAGTAGTGGTGGAGGTGGTGGCTGAAGGTGGGTGGGCGTGGATGACGGGGGATGGAGGTGCATGGCGGGCTAAAACATTCAGGTCACAGGAGGGGAGGTAT
This sequence comes from Portunus trituberculatus, assembly GCF_017591435.1. Lineage (NCBI taxonomy): Eukaryota > Metazoa > Arthropoda > Malacostraca > Decapoda > Portunidae > Portunus > Portunus trituberculatus. The sequence continues at coordinate 19,018,985 of NC_059271.1, read as the reverse complement.
GAAAAGGAGGAGGAAGAAAAAGAGGAGGAGGAGTTGGTAGGAGGAGGAGTTGGTAGGAGGAGGAGAGGTAACAGAAGCACCATGAAAGAAAACGTCATCACAGCACAGGCTTATCTTAGTAACAATCTCGTTTTTTAGTTCCGAGAATCATAAACTCCTTAGCGCGTTTTGCCGTCTCCTAAAACAACATCGTTTGCTATCGTTCCCTTTGTGTCATGACGCTTTTTGCTCTCCACGCTCAATGGGACACGTTATCACACATTTGCAATCCGTCACAGGTGTCCGTATATCAGGTGCAAGATGTCCCACATCAGCACATATGTTCCTGCAGGATGCTCCACCCTCTGTCGACTCATCGCCTGACGTCCACCGCCCATCCTTTACGTCCTCGCAGGCAGCCAGCAGCGTCCCCTCCCTGTGACTCGTCGGTATCACTTGGCCTGGGCGGCACCCTCACCTGAGCGCCCCTGGCAGGTAATGATTGGATTATGATAGGGTGTGACCTCAGTCCTCCTCCCCGCCCCTACTCGCCCTACACACCTACTCGAGAAACATGCAAGAAGCGCACGAGGAGCAGATTGTGGAAAAGATTGGCGTATTCTAGCATTGTTCAGCGGGATGGTGCGCAGTGGAAGACTGAGTACGCAGTTCTTTGTGAGAGAGACTGAATAAGAGTGTTGCGTGCAGATGACATGGAAAAAGGGAGGGAGGGCGGAAGGGCAGGGTCGAGGGCATGCTACACTGTCCTCTCCGCCTCGAGTTAATAACAGTACTTAAGCTTCTCTGACTCAGAAATCTCAGGCCACAGTCATGCCTCTCCGGTTTTTGAAATACGACTCCCAGGGATCGTCGCGCCGCTAACCCATAATTAAAACCGGGCAGGCCTGGACGGGCGCCAGGCCGCTCCCTTTTGAATGTTAATGACGCCCAAGCCCGCCCTCGATGCGTGTTCGCCATCAGGATAAATTACGATCATAATGGCGTGGAAACAAGATCTGAATTAGTTATGTGCACCCATTTAACCGCCTTTATTATGCCCGGCTCGAGCGGCGAGGCGCGGGGCCTTGGTGGAGTCACGTCAGACTAATGAAGTGCTGTTCCGGGCAGCACCGCGTGCTGGTGTGATAGGCAGCGGGGGCAAGCACGCTGCCCACCACGTCAATGCCACGTCCATGCAGCCAGGACATGTTGTAAAGAAACGCTCCTAGTGTAAGTACGGAAAGACGACCACGGTGGTGGCGCGGAGCTGTCGTGTGTCCATCAGGTCAGGAAAGTTCGAGGCAAAAAGCGTGTGGCACGCAGGTGGTCCGACTAGTGAAGTTTGGAGTCATATGGGAGACGACGCTGCGTCTCGCCACCATTCAACCTGGCAGGTGAGGCTCACTAGTGGGCCTCTTGCTTGTTTATTGGCGGCTTGAAGAGTCGTGCGGTGGGTGCGGTACCGAGAAACCCGTGTTGGCCGTGTTCGCTTGTCAGCCCGCGGCCCACTCCTGCAAGTTATTGGCGCGGAGATGCTGCCCTTAACCTCAAAACAGCGCCGCTGTCGGCATGTCTGATATAATCACAACTTTGAGGGAATGTCTCCCGGGCATGTTAAGGGGAATCGATTTGAGTGAAACTCTATGGAGCGAAGAGGCGGGCGGGGCGTGGAGGCTTCAATGCTGTTGAGATAGAGATCCTTACAGGTCCGGTGTTGCCGCTACCGCCATCACCACCCATCCTCCTTGCAGCGGCAAGAGTACAGACCCACACGACTGCATGGGTCATCATGAGGCAGGGGAGGAGCAGAGGGGCGTGGTACTGGGCACTGTGCAGGTGATGGAGGCGCCCTAACGACAGCTGTGGTCCCATCACTCTTTGGCAGATGGCGCGCCTTACTTCTGTATGGTACAAAAGTCCCATCACTTGCTGGTGCTTCGTATTCATTGGTTGACCTGCTACTTCTCATTATTCATTTCCTTGGCCACGGTCTGAATTATTTAAAGAGTAGAACAGTTGGTGACAAAAACAGCAGCACTCCCTGTCTTGACCACCCAGATTTGCTTAATTCAGACTCTCCATTCCCGCCGTCCATCGTCTCGCTCCATCTCGGGCGGCAGCGGCGAGGCAGGTACACGGGCGTCTCTGGGTAATGATAACCCGCGACGTGGACCAACATGCCGGCCGAGCTGCTCCTTCCCGCCCACACGGAGGCAACACCCACGGGTCGTCCCTACAACACCGAAAAACACCACAACCTCCTCTTGGCGTCCCCAGTAACCTCCGTTGCTGCGCCAGATTCCTCTAGTTCCTCTGTACTTTCTATTTTGAATGCCATATTTGCAAATCACAGAGCAAAAGATGATGAAGCTTATGTACAGAAAAGTTACATTAGTTAAACAACGAGTGGAGAACAACACAAGAAGTTTCTTTACATAGGCTGAGTAGCAGTGAGAGGTAAAACATTAAGTCAAGGCCATCTCAGCCACACGGTTAGCTAACTATATAACACCTATCCATACGCAAAATTTACTATAAATATACACTTTAGGAAATAAGGATGCCTGCCGGCCATATTTCGAGACGCCATCCAGCGTATCATTAACAATTTACGGGCTTCCTCTGCTGCCGTGGCTGCTGCTCGGGAGGCGTCGTGATGCAGCCCTCATTTGCAGCTACTGAGCCCCACATTAAGGCCTGTCGCCGCCGCCGCGCACCATCGCCTCTCCAATTCATTACCGGAGCGTGGTGTTATTACCAATTACTGTGCACGGGCAGGCCGACGCGCCGTGAGATGCTCCAACTTGGCATCTCCTCCTCCTCATGCTAATACCTCAATTTAGCTCTCAAATACAAAGCTTCCACCTGCCCTTCTCATCTTATCTCTTCTTCCTCCTCTTCCTTCTTTTCTTCTTCTAACTCCTCCTCTTCCATCATATTGATATACATCCTTCTCCTCTTTCTTTGACTACTTTTTACGAGGTAGTGATAACTGGAACCTCTTCCATCTTCCGAACTACTAAACTTCCAACAACTCCTCCTCCTCCTCCTCCTCCTCCTTCTTCATCTCCTCATTCTCTTCTCTCTTATTTTTGTCTTCTCTGCTCCATCTCTTCTTTACACGCTAAGAGTTTTTTTCCTTGTTTTTTTTCTTTGTGGTGAATAAGACTGAGAGCAGCAAGAGACTATAACAGTCACGTACGTACTGGCATACCTCTGCTAAGTGGCGTTTTAATCTGATTATCTTGGGCATTTTGAGTTTTTGTGTTTCCCAGAGCAGCGAGTCGTTGGCGCGTGAGTCATGAAGGGTTCAGGGTGAGATACAAGTGCGTAGGGAACAGGTAAAAGATAAGGACAGATGGGTGTGTAGGTTACAATAAGATTTACTAATCATAAATGGAGAGAAATTAGTAAAAGCATGAAGAATCTAAGAACATATGAACGAACAGATCATGTGTAGACATAAAGTGCAGGAACATAAACTAATTATGTAAGTATTGGATGCTGGAAAAAAAAAGAAACACAGATAAATTATAAAGACGTTATGAGCCTGAGAATATATGAATGATAAACACACACACACACACACACACACACACACACACACACACACACACACACACACACACACATACACACACACTCCACGGGGCCAAACAGATAAGGTCACATAGAGCTCTATAGGAGTTTACAGGAGTCCGCTTCCTCTTCCATTAAGTGACGCCCCACCGAGGCTCTAACCCATAACCTTTAGATAACAAGTCAAACCTTCTACCGCCGCGCAACCAAATCCAGCGGGAAGAAAGGAGGACAAGGGTGCTGTGAGTTACTTGCCAAAACGTAAAATCGAAGTAAAGAATGAAAGACAAAAACAAAATGAGAGGAAAAGGAAAGAAGAGGGAAAAGGCTGAGGGAGATTGGGAGGAGAGGGAGAAAGGTAAGGAGAAAGGAGAGGAAGGATATGATAAGATGCATTTAAAATAACCACAACGAAAGTAATCAGTGGTAAGAAAGGGGAAGGAAGGAGGAGAAATGAAGAATGGGCTTAGATTGAGAGAGTCTATGAGAAGAAAATGCAGTAGAATGACTGGGAGGAAATATGAAAAGTGGGAAAGGGTGAAAGAGGGACGGTGATTGAAAGTAGCGAGAAAGTGTAAGAGGAAAAGAAGTGCGGAAAGAAATGAGACAGAGGAAAGGAGGGAATGACAGAGGATGAGGAAGGAAAACAATAATAAAAAAGGAAATGAGAGAAATGATAAGGAAAAGAAGAAAGATGAAGGAAAGGGAAAAGACAAAGGGAGAGAGAGAAGGCGAGAAAGGAGAGGGAGATAGAGGGAGGGATGGAGGAACTGAGGGAGGGAGAGGCCTGAAGGAACTATGAGAATAATGGCGAGGCAGGGCGTGTTTTTCCTGAGTCATAAAGAAAATTTACAGTCTCTCACTGATTTTCAAGTTCGTTTATTGATCATAAATGTCTTTAGTTATAAGGTGGAAAACACTATTGTACTTTTATTGTTATCGTCAAAAATACTACTGCAACTCTTGTTATTATTATTATTATTATTATTATTATTATCATTATAGGCACTGTCATTATCATTAATAATAATGATAATAATAATAATAATAATAATAATAATAATAATAATAATAATAATAATAATAATAATAATAATATAATGATGATAATAATGATAATAAAACAATATTGATAATAGTAATAATAATGATGATATAATAATAATAATAATAATAATAATAATTATCATTATTATTATTATTATTATAATATTATTATTATTATTACCTATTACCATTATTATTATTATTATTATTATTATTATTATTATTATTTATAATTATATAATTATATAATAATAATAATAATAATTACCATTATTATTATTATTATTATTATTATTATTATTATTATTATTATTATTTTTATTTTTATTATCATTAGTATTAATATTATTATCATTATCATTATTATTATTACTGTTATTATTATTATTATTATTAATATTATTATTAATAGTAATAATATTATTATTAATATTATTATTATTATTATTATTATTATTAATGATAATATTACTATTATTAATAATAATAATATTATTATTATTATTATCATTATTATTATCATTATCATAATTTTTCTTTTATTATTATTACTATTACTATCATTATTATTATTATTATCATTATTATTACTATTATTATTATTATTATTATTATTATTATTATTATTATTATTATTATTATTATTATTATTTTCTTACTAGTAGAAGCAGGAGTAGCAGTAGTAGTAGTAGCAATAGTAGTAGTAATAGCGGTAGCAGTATCATTATTATTATTATTATTATTATTATTATTATTATTATTAGTAGTAGTAGTAGTAGTAGTAGTAGAAGTAGTAGTAGTAGTAGCAGCAGTAGTAGTAGTAGTAGTAGTAGTAGTAGTAGTAGTAGCAGCAGCAGTAGTAGTAGTAGTAGTAGCAGCAGCAGCAGCAGTGGTAGCAGCACCAGCAGTAGTAGCAACAGCAACAGCAGCAACAGTAGCTCAATCTCAATCTCACTTAGCGATCCCCGTTTAACCTTCACATGTACTGTACATCTGTAAGCTGGAAGTGCAAACAATCATACAAAGAGACAGGTGGAGGTCAGAAATTCTCTCTCTCTCTCTCTCTCTCTCTCTCTCTCTCTCTCTCTCTCTCTCTCTCTCTCCACACATCTAGGTCACAGAGGCATCATGGCGCACCCGTCGACCACCCAGGACTTAATAAAAACTGACAGGTGGAGTGGGCGTGTGTGCAGTGACGGTGTTGGGTGCGTGGCTGCCCCAGGGAGTCATTTTATTACCGAGTTTTCTCCTCTTTAAGTTATCTCTTTCTCGAACCTTGGTTTGGATATGTTTAGGTGCTTGGGCTTGGCAGTGGTGATGGTAGTAGTGGTGGTGGTGGTGGTGATAGATAGCACTACTTTAACTTCTTCATTGTTTTCACATTCATCCTGTTTACTATTTGGTGATTTCATACAGCTTCAGAAACTCATGTGGGAATTAAAATGTGAATACTGGCCATTAGTCTTCTGCCCTTCACAAACTCTTTCTAATGTCAATAAAATGGTCTAATTGTACACAAATCTCAAGGTAAAAAATGTGTCACAATATTGAGGGGGGGTTAATTACCAACCCAAAATGATTTAGTTTCATTCTCAAAAAAAAAAAAAAAAAAGCAGAATCCAAAAATGATTTTGTTTCGTTCTCAAAAAAGTATAAAAGTACTTCAATAAGTACAATACCAAGTTATTACTAAAAACGGAAAAAAAATAATCGTAGACTTCAGCATGATGTTAAGTTTTCTATCAGACAATTATACAATGCCGACGTGCTTGTCTTAACTCATGTTCAATGGAGACACGTGGCGAAGAAACTAGAAAAACAGCGGAGGAATTAAGATTAAAGGCCTGAAGCTGCGTATAAGACTGGGGCGATAGAGAAGCAAGGGTGACGGGAAAATATTAAAAGATACTTGAATGTTAGGATGAGAAAGCAATGTTAGAGGAGGGAGGCTGTTGCTAGAGAGAGAGAGAGAGAGAGAGAGAGAGAGAGAGAGAGAGAGAGAGAGAGAGAGAGAGAGAGAGAGAGAGAGAGAGAGAGAGAGAGAGAGAGAGAGAGAGAGAGAGAGAGAGAGAGAGAGAGAGAGAGAGAGAGAGAGAGAGAGAGAGAGAGAGAGAGAGAGAGAGAGAGAGAGAGAGAGAGAGAGAGAGAGAGAGAGAGAGAGAGAGAGAGAGAGAGAGAGAGAGAGAGAGAGAGAGAGAGAGAGAGAAAGACTGAGGATGGAGGAGAGTCTAAATGGAATGAGGTAAGAGGCAGAGTGATTGTTGGGAATAGGAAGGGCAGGACTTGAGCGTGAAGGAATGAAGTTCTGAGGAAGAAGGAAAGGGGTGAAGTTTAAGCGGCAAAGGATTCAGTGATTGTCGAGAAGGAATGGGAGGAGTGCATGAATCAAGGGGTAGAGGTGTGGATCAGGGGCAGGGTTGGGTTGACAGGGGAAGAGGGCTGGAGTAGGAGTGGGGCGGGGCAAGTGTGACAAGTCTATTACCTGAGCCGTCACAGGCCTCACATTATGTTTTGGCCACGGACGCCCACCGAGCAGCGTTATGAGCACCAGGTGTCTTAATTACTACCTTCCAGGACCAATGCTGTGATACCTGGTATTCCTATAGTTAGGGACGAGGGGCGTTATCACCCTCGTCACTATACACCGTCACCATCACGCCGCCTCACCTGCCACGCAGCCTCCTCCACCACCATCACCACCACCACCACCGCTACTGCCACCTTTCAACCAACAGCTGCTGAGGTCAGTGACTTCTGGAGCGTCAGGTGAGATACGTAAAGTGACGTGCTTGGGGCAGGCAGGCAGGAGAGGGAAGGTAGCGGTGGAGGAGAGGGAGCGATGGACCCAATCGACGCGGCGCATTGTGGTGTGCGCCGTGCCCCGGGAGGAAGGATGGACAGAGAGAGAGAGAGAGAGAGAGAGAGAGAGAGAGAGAGAGAGAGAGAGAGAGGGAAGAAAGGTGTGGCGGCGGGTACAGGAAGCACACTGGTCTGCTGTTGTTCGCCAAGTGGCCGTGTCACTGACCGAAGGGGCGAGTCTCCACGACGAAAGACAAGGCGGGACCGGGTATTTCATACGACGCACGTACGCAAAAAGAGCAAATAAAGACCTACCCAACAAGATTCACATTATTGGTTGATCAGATATGAGTTTTGCACTAATTGTAATTGTAATGACATATGCAGGTAAGCATATGTAAAACTTGCCTGACCTACAAAACGATTCAAGTGAAGAGACAAGCAGTCAGCCGTTCGCACTTACTACACTGGTTTTCTTTGCCCAACCACCTGCCGTGCCCCACGTCTATACTCTGCTACCTGTCTCTCCTAACTGTCTTTTCTTCATACACACTGTCTTACCTCGAGGTGTTGATTTTTTTTATCGACAGTCATATCAGGATTTGTAGCAATTGAGTTTGAGCGGGAATTTCTGTTTTACATCCTGAGATTATAGTGTGTGTGTGTGTGTGTGTGTGTGTGTGTGTGTGTGTGTGTGTGTGTGTGTGTGTGTGTGTGTGTGTGTGTGTGTGTGTGTGTGTGTGTGTGTGTGTGTGTGTGTGTGTTTGTGTGTTCAATTTCAGGAGAATAAGGTTTCAATTTCCGCTGCATTCTTTTCAGTAGTTTTACCTGATGGTATTGCGCGCGCGCACGCACGCACGCAGGCAGGCAGGCAGGCAGGCAGGCAGGCAGGCAGGCAGGCACGCACGCACGCACACACACGGCTCTTTTTTCCCAAGAGGACATAGTGACGGAACGAGACACACGGACGTTACGGAGTATAAACATTTTAATGAAACATGAAACTTAACAACCCCACAATATATTTCGCTCCAAAAAATAATAAAAGGGAAGTCATCGTCAATTTCCTTTTTCTTTTTACCGAAGAAAAACAAGAAAGCGAGGCGGGCTGGTTTTTGTGCCTCGTCGTCTGCGTGTTGGCGAAGAGAGCGACAGTGGCATAGTATAGCGGCGGCGTCCTCGACCACACCGCACACCACACACCACACCACACCACACCAGACGAAGCCGCCCGCTGTGTCCATCCTGAGGCACTATGACCACCGTGTTTATGCCCCGTTTATAGCAGCCGGTTGCTTTGAATATTGGTAGTGACTCCGACGGCGGCGTGTCTGTGGGTGGCGTGTCGCAGCGGAGGCGGTTGTGACTCAAAGCGGCGCGACACAGGGAAGGGATTCACGGTGCATTTTGTTTTGGTTTTCACCGCGCGGCAAAAATACGCGGTACGGAAAGGTAGGCGCCGGTAGGGAGCGTTGGGCTGTATGGTTTGATGGAGGGGCAGATGTGAGGCCGGGTGGGTGAGTCTTTACGTGGTGTGTGTGTGTGTGTGTGTGTGTGTGTGTGTGTGTGTGTGTGTGTGTGTGTGTGTGTGTGTGTGTGTGTGTGTGTGTGTGTGTGTGTGTGTGTGTGTGTGTGTGTGTGTGTGTGTGTGTGTGTGTGTGTGTGTGTGTGTGTGTGTGTGTGTGTGTTGTGAACTTGTAGGGGGGTATACAAGTGGTTTGATAGGGATATGATAATGAGAGAGAGAGAGAGAGAGAGAGAGAGAGAGAGAGAGAGAGAGAGAGAGAGAGAGAGAGAGAGAGAGAGAGAGAGAGAGAGAGAGAGAGCGCTTGCGTGCGCTCAATAACAACACATGTGGAGGTAGGAAAAAAATAGAAAGAAAACTAGCTCCGTTATGCTGATGTGTTGAATGCCTCGGTGTAACTGGTCTCTGTACCTTCATCTCCAGTTTCCTTTCCGATCGTTCTATTGCTGCTGTAGTAGACGGTCACTGTTCTTCCCCTAAAACTATCAACAGTGGTGTTCCACAGGGTTCTGTCCTATCACCCACTCTCTTTCTATTATTCATCAATGATCTCCTAAATCTGACTCAATGCCCTATCCACTCCTATGCTGATGATACCACCCTGCATTATTCAACAGCGTTCAACAGACGCCCAACCCAACAACAATTAAATGACTCAAGGCGAGATGCTATAGGACGCCTAACTTCTGATCTTTCACTTGTTTCTGATTGGGGCAGAGAAAACCTGGTTTTGTTCAATGCCTCAAAACTCAATTTCTACAACTATCTACTCGACATAACCTTCCAGACAACTATCCTCTCTTCTTCAATAACACTCAACTTCCCTCTCCTCTACATTAAACACACTCGGTCTATCCTTCACTAAAAATCTAAACTGGAAATTTCACATCTCTACTCTTGCTAAATCAGCTTCCAAGAAGTTAGGTGTCCTATGGCGTCTTCGTCCATTTTTCTCTCCTCCCAGCTGCTTGCTCTGTACAAGGGCCTTATCCGCCCGTGTATGGAGTATGGCTCTCATGTCTGGGGATCCACACACACAGCTTTACTAAACAAGGTGGAATCTAAAGCTTTTCGTCTTATCAACTCTTCTCCTCTAACTGACTGTCTTGATTCTTTAAGTCACCGCCGCAATGTTGCATCTTTATCTGTCTTCTACCGCTGTTTTCATGCTGTCTGCTCTTCTGAACTTGCTAACTGCATGCCTTCCCCCTCCTGCGGCCTCGCTGCACAAGACTCTCTACTTCTTCTCATCCCTATTCTGTCCATCTTCCTAATGCAAGAGTTAACCAGTATCTTCACTCCTTCATTCCCTACACTGGTAAACTCTGGAACTCTCTACCTGTGTCTGTATTTCCACCTGCCTATGACTTAAACTCTTTCAAAAGAGGAGTGTCAAGACACCTCTTACGTTAACTGGACCCTCCTTTTAGATTTTTTTGTTTTTTCTCTTTATACTATTCCTCTTAACAGGGCCTGGCAACCAGCGGGATTTTTTTTTTTCCAACTTTGTTTTCCCTTGGCCAGTGCCCTTGTAATGTAAAAAAAAAAAAAAAAAAAAAGTTTGAGCCTCTGAATGGGATATGCAATTATTCGTAACAGACACACACACACACAAAAAAAAAAAAAAAAAGTGATTTATAAATAAAAGGAATAGAATTCGCAATTTTAGGCTGGTACAATATTTGGAGGAGGCTGTATAACACAAGGAAATGTCTCAGTTAGTGGTTGACGGAAGACGTGCGAAATAGCTGTGAAAGGTTTAATGATAATGATAATGTTATCTTAAGTGTAACAATTATAACGTCCAGACATTAGAGACAGACCTATGGTATTATCTTTATTTATCTATTAATTTGTTCTGGCATTTAGCATTATATTTTGAACGACTTAATTAAGGCTTCGTGGAGTGATGCGTCTGATTACCTTTAAAATCAAACTGGTTATTTTCTTTTTTTTAATTCTTCTTCCAGACGATCTCTTTACGATGCAACATTTTTATGTCTGCACTTTTTTAACGTATTCCTATTTTTTTTCAATTTATTGTCTCTCTTGTTTAAAGCACATAATGATGATGATGATGATGATGATGATGATGATGATATGATGATGATAATCACGGTAATAAAGGAAGTCTTTAAATGAAAACTTCCACATTTCAAAATCTCTTTTCTTCTCTCCACCACACAGCCGCCATGTTCCACCCATCCAGGCATACACGCTGCCACTTCCCCATCCTTCCTTCAGTGAAGTCCCATGCCATCCACACAGCCACCCATTACTCCTTCACCCTTGCTCCTCTAAAATAGATTATTTCCTCTTCTCAGTGGCATTTTAATCTTAAATTTGTTGATCATCATATCAGAGGTGGGTAGCATAGACAGCTGACAGACAGGAAGGATTATGAAAGTGCAAACAAGACAAGATAATTAAGGACAAGACAGGACTTGGCACACTAAAGGAAAACACACATAAAGAGGCCTGTTTGACTAACTATCATTCAAGTAAATTTTGAATGCAAAGCTGGAAGACACGAGACTAAAAAAAAAAAAAAAAAAAAAAGACAAGGCATAAACACTACAGAATAAAGTACATCAGAGGACAGACAAAAAGACGCGTACTTGACTGACCATCTCTAGAAAATTTGGATGCATGGTAAGCAGAAACCCAAGGCAGGACAAAACACACGAACAGACTAATAGACAGAAAAACACAGACACGCCTCCTTGACTCCCTCTCCGTCAGGTTCGCCAAGTAGCAAGCATTACTAAGCATGACGACCACATCTGTGCTGCCGCGCCGACCACCCACCGGCTACCGTCACTCCTGCAAGACCCACACGGCAGGAGATTAGCCCCTCTCGTTGCCTGTGTGTGCTGCCCATGCCGCCGCCGCCGCCTTCCCCGTGTAGTGGTGCCCTCATTCCTTAACTAAGGTCGGAGGGGCAAGTTTCACCGTCAGTACGTTAAAGAGTCATTATCCAATCTTCGTTCCTCCAGTGTACTAAGGACTCTCTCTCTCTCTCTCTCTCTCTCTCTCTCTCTCTCTCTTTCTGGTGCTTGTGGGTGCAGTCAAAACTACTCTCTGCCAAACGTCTGGAATGCCAAGTGTGTGACTGAGCCGCTCTTTGCTGTACCCTGTCGCTCCGAGGCTCACAGCGGCACACCTCAAACGGAAGAAGAAAAGAAGAAAAAAAAAAAAAGAGAAAGAAAAAGAACATTCATGGGTGACTCAAAGGATATGCGCGACGAGCTCGAAATAGAAAACGGATGCTGCGATGTTTTATGGAACACTGAACAATAGCATCGCGTTTTCTATGATGGGAAAAAGTCGACGGGAGAGTGACGTATTGTTTTACGGCGCTGTGCTTGCTGGTGTTGTGGTCGTGTGTGTTGCGTTTGATGAACTACTACTTATTTACGATTTCACCAATGAATATGACTATATGGGCGTGATATGATAAAAAAGAGAAAAAAAATTCCCGGACATTTAATATATGTTGATAGAAAACATCTACCTGTGAATATTACTGTATATGCACATGGGTAAGCACCTACACTTGCTAAAACCATAATGTATAAGAAAAAGTGAATGTGGAAAAGCCTACATAGTAAGCTTTGACGAAAGATATTCTAGTGGTGGGCAGGGCAAGAAAGGAAGAGAAGGAATTGGAGAGAAATAACTATGTTGGAGGGAGCTGTGGTGGAGGCTCGTAGAAGAATGTGAGCTGCAGTGTTGAGGAGTGCAAGAACTGCAGAACACGATCGTCATGTCTAAGCTTAAGTTGTCACAAGAGCGTGCAGGCGGCAGCAGGCCAGGCAGCCTCGCCACGTGGGCCCCGGCTCTGTCTCTCCTTTCCACGTGGGTGCCAGCTTCCCTGTCTACCGCCAGCCAGCCTATCAACGCAATGACTCACAATTCCTACACCGATACCCGACCCCGATTGGACAAAACACTGATGACGCAATATACCGCTCGCGTAGAGGCGTGGCCTGCTGTTGACGTCACCGCCTCACTCCTTGGGCTTCATGCGATGCGGCGTTAATGCAGCTTTGCAAGGAACATTTAATTAAGAGAAATTATAAAGCGTACATGTAATTGCTTTCCAGAGTATGACGAGAGATTATTAGGGAAGCGCCGCAGCAGGGAACCAGTGAAGGTCGGGATGTCTGGCAAGCCGGCGGGGTGTGCCTCCTGAGTGAGGGTCGCGCGCCGCGCGGGGCCATCAGTTGACGTCTGGCAGGCGTGTGTGCGGGTCGCGGGCCCAGGCTGGACACGCGACTCCCTCTCTGACTGAGTCGTCGCTTCCCGGGCCGTCAGTCCCGAGCGCGAATCGGGTGGAGTCACATCTCAGTGCCTTTGATAGACACCGCCAAGGATACAAGGAGTGTTACTGTCTGTGAGTCGCGGGTGATAACTAGTGGTGTTTAAGGAAAGCGTCCATGGCCGATGCCGCCCACACATTGACTATTGCAGCTCCTGTGGATATGTGCAGCTCCACCCCTTCCACCATGACAGACTCTCAGAAAACAAGAAGAGTAAGTTTCGCGGCAGTGGGTCTACATTTCTTTCTTTTCCACAAGTCACAGTTCGAGTGTACGACAGACACGTATTTGTGTTTGCTCTTCATGTAAATACCGAATTTTAACCATGTCATTTGATTATTACTAGACGAAATTAAAGTCAGTAAATGTTTGAGTGCTTCTTTTGTTCACTGTTGACTCAGCTGATCATGCGTTTATGACGTTAATTTAGTGTGATATATTTTGATTACACACACACACACACACAGAGAGAGAGAGAGAGAGAGAGAGAGAGAGAGAGAGAGAGAGAGAGAGAGAGAGAGAGAGAGAGAGAGAGAGAGAGAGAGAGAGAGAGAGAGAGAGAGAGAGAGAGAGAGAGAGAGAGAGAGAGAGAGAGAGACTGTCTTTAAAGGGCAGATATACAGACGGCGTAGCACGAACGCAAACTAGCTAAAATCAATAAAACTCCTTGACACACGGAACACACGTAACCTTTAACGATTGGTGGGCGAGGTGTGAAGTAATGAGGGCACGTGAGTGGCGGGGAGGGGCTGTGAGGAGCACCGTTGAAACACCTGTTGAAGGGAATGGGTGGCAGGTGGTGTTTCCCGGACCCTCCAGCCCCGCCCCATACAGCTGTGCCCCACTCTGCCCCGCCACACCGCACCAAGTCACACGAAACCTCATAATACTGTGATTTTTTTTTTCTACCATATCTTGTTTATCGATTTCTGTCAGACCTGAGGTTAATGTAGACTGGGGCGGTAAAATGAAGGGAAATCTCTGTGGATGGTTGTCATACATAGGCAGATAAAAAGGTAAAGATCCCTCACCTGGTTATCCTGCAATGATTGTACGTGCACCTGGCGCGTCGTACCTGCTGAAATAGAAGAGAGGGCGATAGTATATCATTGCTCAGTAACACAAACAATCAGAAACACACACACACACACACACACACACACACACACACACACACATATTCTAACCTCCGCCTTTTCTTCCTACAGAGCAACAAGCCTCTGATGGAGCGTCGCCGGCGGGAGAGGATCAATACTTGCCTCAACGAGCTCAAGAACCTCGTCCTCACCGCCCAGAGGAAAGACGTAAGTATATTGGTCGTCCTCGATCTCTTCTGTATCACCTTGATAGTGTACAAATCATACAAAGAGTTCTAGATAACCAAAACCTCGTTAATAATACTGAGAAAATTGTAATATGGTGTTACTAAGGTATATCAGCTGCATATATTTCATAGCGGATAATGATGCTTTACTTATAGAGGTTATATTCTTAAATTACAGCCCAGCCGGTACAGCAAGCTGGAGAAAGCAGACATCCTGGAGATGACAGTACGCCACGTGCAGGCCTTGCACCGCCACGAGGCCGCCACGAGCCGCTCCCTCAATTCTGACTCCACGGCAAAGTATCGTGCAGGTTTTACTCAGTGTGCTGCTGAAGTAAGCAAGTTTCTGGCCGGCGTCAGTGGCCTTCCTGCTGACCTTCACACCCGCATCCTGTCCCATCTTAGCTCCTACAATTCTCCTGAATCTCAACCTGTGAAACCTGAGGCCTCAGCAGTAAAGGCTCTCACGCCCAGTGGGTCAGCACAGCAGAAAGAGGCCCAGCAAGGCCCGACGGCAGGGGTGCCTCTAATTCAAGCGAGACTGACATCTGGACAGCTTGCGCTAGTGTTGCCATCATGGACGGCTCTCCCCACTGGCAGCAGCCCTCCCACGGGAGCAGCGTCACCGGAATCAGCTGGTGCCCCGTCATCACCCGAGTCAGCCCGA
The DNA here is from genome assembly GCF_017591435.1 of Portunus trituberculatus. Lineage (NCBI taxonomy): Eukaryota > Metazoa > Arthropoda > Malacostraca > Decapoda > Portunidae > Portunus > Portunus trituberculatus. Next base: position 19,003,743 of record NC_059271.1, on the reverse strand, counting down.
GGCAGTCCGCATGTTTCACCTGACTCCCACGAGGGACATCCCGCTTCTGACGTTTCTCCTGTTGTTGAGATGCAAACTTCTTCTCGCCTTCATCCCAGTCTTGGTCATACGAGCCCGCCTCTGGGCACGTCAGACTCCCAAACCGCACCACAAGTGGCCCCACTTGACTTAGCGACACCCCACCGCCGCTGTGACCCCACGTCCCTCCACACAGCACGGCAACGGCCAGCGCCAGAGTCCAGAGGGGAAGAGCCTCCCCAGCCAAGTAGACTTGAGGCGCCCGTCACCCTCCCTCGGCCCCCTGCTGCGATGGCACCGCTTCATCGAGGACTGAAGTGCCCCGCAACAACCTCGAGGTCACCTGGCCAGTGCCAGGAATTTCGTACCAACCGCCACGCCCCGTACCCCGCCCACAGTGTTCGGCCTCCAAGCCATCACCAGCATCAGCAAAACCCCCACTGGCGCCCCTGGTGATTCTCATCACAATGAGGCGCAGGAATGTGACGACCACCGCCGCGCAGGACATAGCTGTGTGATCGGTGGTATATTATAACTGTAAATACTGTAAATAACAAGAAGACTACATCCCATCTTCCACTGCTGTCGTCTGTGATGCCCAGTGCCTTGAGGCGTGCCTGAGGGCCGGCCACTGTCCCTTTCGCTTTCTGTCACTCAGAAAAGACTAGCACTGTTTTTTTTTATTCTTTTTGAAGAAATGTATATATCACTGTAGTACATGACGCTTCGTGTTCCTAATGTTTATGGTGCTGTGACGCGTGATGACGAGCAGTATGCGAGAACAACGTGTGTGTGTGTGTGTGTGTGTGTGTGTGTGTGTGTGAGTGAGGACAAAAGCTTTTTTTCTCTTAAACCAGTGAAGAACTCTAAGCACAGGTATGTCCTGACAGCGTTACCGCACAAAAAAAAGGGGGACAGTCCAGGAGGAAGCTTTTGGCAGGAAGGGAGTGGTGAGTGGCAAGTGCCTCCCAGCTGACAGTGAACAAGTGACTCACACACACCTGCTGCCTCACCCTGCTTGTCCGAGGGGAAAAAAGACACTTCTATTTCAGTATTCACTAGAGTCAGTACAAATATGACTTATATATGTTTATATTTCTGAATAAAGCAGTATGAAATAACGATACTTTTCCTCCACCACAAAGAGAGAGAGAGAGAGAGAGAGAGAGAGAGAGAGAGAGAGAGAGAAATTGCAACAGCTTTTCAAAAGTTCCGCCTGGATGTTTTATGAAGAGAGACGACAGGAAGTGTTCATTCTACACCGCGAATAAATCCAAGGCGGCCTGAAGGAGGGAGAGAGGGCAGTAACAGGCGAGGTGCACCCTTCCCCGGCCTCTCCCGCCCGTGATGTACTAGAGGAGGAGGAGGAGGAGGAGGAGGAGGAGGAAGCTGTTGGTGATGGTTGTGGTGGTGTCGGGTGCTCCCTAACAAGGCGGAAACGGCTGCCCAACTGTGGCTCCATTTAAACTTTCTTGCATTACACTTGTCTTGGCATGTGTGGAGCAGGAGGAGGAGGAGGAGGAGGAGGATGAGGAGGGATGAAAGAAGGGCGAAAAAGGAAGGAAAGGAAAAGCTGGGAAGAGTAAAGTAAAAATTAAAATATAAAAGACTGTAGTTTATGATAACGCAGGTTACAAAAAGATGAAAATGAACAGTTAGCCAGACTGACATATACAATACACATACAATTCCTTTCCATTGCATCATCTCTGTGTCATGTCCTTTGCCACAATTAGTTTCCATTTTTCTTTTCCCTGTCTGAATTTCCATCTATTTCCATTGTGTTTCAACCTTACCCTTCTATCTCCACTTTATTCCCCACACCCTATTCCCGTTCCTCAATTTACTCTTCTCTATCCTATTCTCTATCCTTCTCTCTCTGTTTCCTCTCCCTCTCCCTTCCTCTCCCACTCTCCCTTACGGGCAGAGGTGAGTACCAACAACCGCCAGCATACCGACTCCCATACACCGCTCTCCCCCTCAGTCCCACTGCCACCTGACACCCTGTGCTGGACCCTGTAACCGGCAAGTGTGTGTGTGTGTGTGTGTGTGTGTGTGTGTGTGTGTGTGTGTGTGTGTGTGTGTGTGTGTGTGTGTGTGTGTGTGTGTCTGTGTGTGTGTGTGTGTGTGTGTGTGTGTGTGTGTGTGTACTTTCCCTCTCGAAATTTATGAAAAAAAAAAGAAATAGGGAGCATTTGATTTCTGATTTGGTATTTTATGGTTTCTTTTTCACAGTCTCTAAATATTTTCTTTTTCTCTCTCTCTCTCTCTCTCTCTCTCTCTCTCTCTCTCTCTCTCTCTCACTCACCCACCCACACACACACACACACACACACACACACACACACACACACACACACACCCCAACATTGAAAAACACACGTTACAAGAACTATCTCTTTCTGTCCTTTCCTGTCCCCTAACCACCGACAAACTCACACGCAAGCACTGCACTGGTGGACACGTAAGCACCAATCACTACCCCCTTCATAGCACACGCCCCTTTACTTCCCCGGATACACCTGCACCCGTTTGTCACTCGTAAATAACGGAATCGTACTCATGGAAAGAACAAATACAACGCTGCGGGAATATAAACAAAAAAAGCACACGGTGGCATATACACGTAAGCATTGTTCGGTTCTATCAAAGCAGGAGCAGGACAGACTGAAACAGAGTAATTTATTGGGATTGTGTTGCATGTTGGGGGTTTCTCTCAATGCTATTCGTATGAGCACGTGATGTGTGTGTGTGTGTGTGTGTGTGTGTGTGTGTGTGTGTGTGTGTGTGTGTGTGTGTGTGTGTGTGTGTGTGTGTGTGTGTGTGTGTGTGTGTGTGTGTGTGTGTGTGTGTGTGTGTGTGTGTGTGTGTGTGTGTGTGTGTGTGTGTGTGTGTGTGTGTGTGTGTGTGTGTGTGTGTGTGTGTGTGTGTGTGTGTGTGTGTGTGTGTGTGTGTGTGTGTGTGTGTGTGTGTGTGTGTGTGTGTGTGTGTGTGTGTGTGTGTGTGTGTGTGTGTGTGTGTGTGTGTGTGTGTGTGTGTGTGTGTGTGTGTGTGTGTGTGTGTGTGTGTGTGTGTGTGTGTGTGTGTGATATAGTGTCCTGCATAGAAGATTTACACATGTTTGTTGGCTTGTTTTTGTTTGTTTTATTGTTGTTAGAGAGAGAGAGAGAGAGAGAGAGAGAGAGAGAGAGAGAGAGAGAGAGAGAGAGAGACATAATTTTGTACTTGCCTACACACATATGCAAACACACATGTAGACATCTCTCTCTCTCTCTCTCTCTCTCTCTCTCTCTCTCTCTCTCTCTCTCTCTCTCTCTCTCTCTCTCTCTCTCTCTCTCTCTCTCTCTCTCTCTCTCTCTCTCTCTCTCTCTCTCTCTTTCGCCATCAACTGAAGTCTCCAACCCAAATACACCGCAAGACACAGCACGAACTCTTCTCTAGTTAACACACAATCCTTTCCCCTAAATACACTTCCTTATCAATTCTTTCCTCAACATACTTATTTTCTTTTTCCTTCCTTCCCCTGTGAGGTGGTGAAGGGGTGGGTTCCCAGAGGCGGACAGCGAAGGCCTCTCCTCTTCTATCGTGTCCACTTTTCCTCGTTCTTCTTCAGCTTCCAGAGTGTCGCCTTCCCTCGCTCTTTGTTGTGGTCTTCCTTCTCTTTCTCGGCGGCACAAAGGGAGGAGCAAAGAACATGTTTTTTTTCCTTTTTCTTTTTTTCTCGTGAGGGACAACAACGGAAAGTCGGTGTTTGGATTTCCATTTAACAACAATTTGTGAGACGGGGGAAACGCTGTGTGCCTGAGTAAGAGATAGATAGATAGATAGATAGAGAAAGAGAGAGAGAGAGAGAGAGAGAGAGAGAGAGAGAGAGAGAGAGAGAGAGAGAGAGAGAGAGAGAGAGAGAGAGTGAGAGACGCCCACACATAAAATATCACCCCATCCTGTAGTCAAATTAACCTTTATGAATAACTATTAACAAGAGAACCAAAAAGTTACACCATGCTCTACTGAACAGCACCTCAC
>NC_059271.1:18982199-18994699 GCF_017591435.1 Portunus trituberculatus | reverse complement strand
AGACATTGATTTGATTTTTTCTAAGCTTCATATCTATTCATGAGTCTAATGCTCCTCTAAAAATGATATATGTAGTAGTTGTGGGAGATTAAGAAAAAAAAAAAAAAAAAACGACTAGCAAGGAAAAGACCAATTAATGCACGAGCTGGTATGCAGTGATGAAGAGATGAAGGAAGGGAGGTGACATGACAGTGCACGGCTTAGGCAATGAAAGCACAAGACCTAAATTGTTTGGTGTAATGAGGAATTGGCAAGAAGTGGCACGAGGCAGCAGGGCACGCTAACCTCCCATCACATTTACTTCCCCATGTTATTACAGCAACCACTGCCATCACTACCACCACCAGTACCGCCAAGGCTGCCAAGATCAAGACTATACGACGCTTGGGGTCATATTCTGAAACGCTTCTGTGGTGCATCCTGATTACTTTCAAAGGACTTTAGTTGAAGTTAACGGGTTTTTAAGGTTGTTTTACAGTTCTAGGGAAAGATGATCAAGATTTATTTTTACATTATTAACAGGGGAAAGACACTTGAGAATCCTGCTAATCACCTATTTGGCATTTAAAATTAGTCGTGGTGCGTGGATCTATCATCATTACTAACGACTTAAACCTCTATCAAAATACTTAACCCTTTGTCCGGCTCTGGCATGCCCTCAGAACCTTGATAAAACGCTGTGGTGTAAGTCTAGTTCTTAATATCTTAACCCCTTCAGTACCATGACGCGCTTCCATATTCCTTCTGGTTAAATTTTTGATTATTTTCTACAGTTCCAGAAACTCATGTGGGGATTAGAATAATGAAGACTGGCCATTATTCTTCTGCCCTCCATAGATCCTTCCCAATGTCAATAATATGGTTTAATGGTACACAAAACTCAAGGTAAAAATGTGTCCCAGTATTGAAGAGGTTAATAATCCAAAAATATGAGAGATCTAGGTTTTCAATATTTCTCACTTGTCTGTCTGTCTGTCTGTCTGTCTCAGTCTCTCTCTCTCTCTCTCTCTCTCTCTCTCTCTCTCTCTCTCTCTCTCTCTCTCTCTCTCTCTGGGCTCTGATTAATTGCCTTAGCAATGATTAAGATTACTGCAGGACTTTTATAGATTTGAAAGGAGCCTTTGACAAAGCCAACGGAGAGATGAGTATGTATGTATGTATGAGTACGGATGTATGAGCTCGCAAACCTAGGAGTCTCAGGAAAGCTACTGCAATGGATAAGCGACTATCTACACGACAGACGGGCTGTAGTCCGCTATCAGGGGGCGGAGTCTTCAGAAATTTGCATGGAATTAGGCACTCTACAGGGAGGGGTACTCAGTCCCACTCTCTTTAATGTTTTAATGAATCGCCTAGCAAGAACAGAGTTGAGCCCAGGAGTAAATGCTACATTCTATGCTGATGACATTTTACTTCAAGGAAAAAAAATCGAGAATATGCAAAACGCGCAAAAAAAATTTACTGATATATCAAACAAACTTGGCCTTGTTATCAATGAATCAAAGACAAAATTTATGAGTCGCTCAAAAACTAATCACGACCTGGACTTAAGCGGAGAAAAACTGGAGCGTGTCAGGAGCTACAAATACCTCGGGGTATATGTAGGGTACACGGCCGAGAGCAAAGAGGTGGAGGTGAGACACCTGACAACACAAGTCTGTGACCGGCTCAAGGCAATAAAGGAGCTGGCTTGGAGTGGGCGGGGAGTTGGTGTACCAGTATTTCGAAAAGTGTGTATGAGTATAATAAGATCTCTAATTGACTATGCTAGCCCGGTCCTCTCTTATTTCGATGAAGGAAGGCTACCCAAACTAGAAACGCTACAAAATGACGCGATGCGAGTCATTTTAATCTGCCCCAAAAATACCGTGGTACAGGCAATGAGAGGTGAACTAAATCTTGGCACCATCAGGAATAGAATAAAAGAAATCAATGTGATACCAGCTGTGAGGCACATCAGGGGACAAAGGGGGACTCAACTTTGTGACAAACTTAGATGTATGGAGAGTAGAGACCGAAGCCCTCAGGGTGTTAGGAAAGATTACACCTACAAGTTGGCTGAAAGCATTCGTGAGTTTAACATGAGGTCCCCTGCACTCCCTCTCTGGGAGGGTAAGGTACCTGAGGTCGTCATTACGCCGTTCCCACGTCACAAACAAACTTACGGTGCACGAGAACTAAAATATCAGTACGAAATAGACATAGACAGTATCACAGTGGCGGGAGATACACATGTGTACTGTGACGGCTCTGTGATGGATGACGGCAGGGCTGGATGTGGAGTGTTAGTGAAGAAACACAAGGAAAACGGGAAGTGTGATGATGAGGGTCACCCCTTTAAACTCAGTGACAACATATCTTCCACACAGGCAGAACTGTGTGCTATTTGGTCTGCTTTAAACTTACTGCAGAGCGTAGTTGATGATGTACGGCTCTTCAGTGACAGTCGTGAGGCTTTACAGTCTTTAGTGAGCGGTGACCCAGCTCTTGGTAATCTGGTGGCTGAGAGTAAAGCGGCTTTGTGTAAGCTTGACCCCGACCGACGTGTGAAGTTCGTGTGGGTCCCGTCTCATGTCGGGATCCACGGCAATGAGAAGGCAGACGAACTTGCCAAGACTGGGGCAAGGAAAAGTTACATAGACAATCAGTGTTGTCTTACCATCCAACAAATAAAATCCAAAATCAAGCGCGTAAATGTAGAGAACGAACGCCATGAAGTGCAACAAAGATGCTTAACAAGTGAGACACTGAGGCACTATGTACGGGTGGCAAACGAGACTCACTTCACATATGGACGCTTTCGTGTGCCATGGAAAGATCATATATGCATCAGACTGAGGCTGGGTTATAAGTATTATTGGCAACTAGGTGTGGAGGTGAGTGAGGCGGCCAGGCGGTGTAGACTGTGTGGCGAGACAACGGCCACTCCCTGCCACACTACATGTTACGATGCCCTGCGCTGGCACACGTCAGGCATCACCAGCTCTGCTCCGTCACAGACCAAGTAGTACACATTTTCAATAGCCTCAACATTAAAAACATGCTAAAGTGTGACAAAATTCAAGAAATCGTCTGAGTTCCTCATAATATTATATGTACATACATATTAGATAGGCTTATATTCAAATATTTTATTAACCACTCGCTGGGATATGCAACTTTATATTTGTAAGACAATCTATAAATATTCTCCATTATTCCTCATGTAAATAGTTTTCATTATCACATCCTTATTTTAGTGTAAAATGTTGCCTACTAGCTATTTATATACATTTATTATGATGAGGGTAGTGGATACTTATGTACCGCCACACTTTTGAGATAGGGGGCATTATCTTTATAATGTTACTTGTCTTAATAAATGTATCAAATCAAATCAAATCTCTCTCTCTCTCTCTCTCTCTCTCTCTCTCTCTCTCTCTCTCTCTCTCTCTCTCTCTCTCTCTCTCTCACACACACACACACACACACACACACACACATTTCAAGCTTGCATTCACGTAAGGAACCCACGAAGGAAGCGCATGACTGTGTAAAGAAGAGCAGGAGGAACCAAAAGAGCAGACTCACCATAGAGAACAATGCGTGGTAATGAGCAAAACCACACCGGGAGTCACCACGAGTCAGGCGATCAGTATCCAGGATTTGTTTCTTTCTTCTCCAAAACAAATCCCAAACAAAGCCTCAGCAGGGATCATCTCTCGCCCCTTCAGGAGTAGCATGCCTTGAGTGCGTTAGGTTTTGTAGAAAGCGGCGAGTGATGTTTTCTTTTCTCCTGCAGTACCAAAAATAAACTGTTCCATGAGTGCTTTGTCACATGCAAGCGGAAAGTGTCGCGTTCCTGTGATTGTTCGTTAAGTCGGATCTAATTACTAATGCTCCTCTGAAAAGCATGTTCGACTTAATATTTCTGTAATTTATTCTTCGATGTTCGTATTTTTTCTGCTGTTTTCGTCATCATGAAATTGTGTTACGTTGATTTCTTTGTCTATTGTCTTGAAAAGAAGTCGTGATTCTTTCCTTTCCTTTCTTTGTTTTCTTTTTCTGTTCTTATCCTCTCTGTTAATGTCTGTTTGTATGTATGTAGGTCTTCTCATTTTCCTGCTTGGTTGTCTGTCTGTTTTATATGTCTCTGCCTGACTGTATGTATGTTTAGTTGTCTTACTGCCTGCCTGCTTATTTGTTTGCCACTTTATTTATATTCCTAAAACAAGCAAATACACACACACACACACACACGTTCTCTCTCTTTCTCTTTCTCTCTCTCTCTCTCTCTCTCTCTCTCTCTCTCTCTCTCTCTCTCTCCAAGCAAAAATTTCCTCATCCCAGCATCACAGTAACCTTCTTTTGCCCGTTCCTCACCCTTCCCTCCTCCTCCTGCTCCTCCTCGCCTTTCCTTCACCCTCCTCACCTCTCCGTCACCCTTACCCCCCACGCCTCACCTTTCCCTTACCCCCCTTCTCCCCTCCCTTCACCTGCATTGTCCACCTGGCGTACACAAACCCTCAGGTCCACCGGCCAATGCAGTTCGGTAAGAAAAAATTAGCCTGGAATGTGGATCAGAAGAGACAAAAAAGCGATGACTTGGCGAAGGATTATCTGGGCCTACCGCAGGGTGTGTGTGTGTGTGTGTGTGTGTGTGTGTGTGTGTGTGTGTGTGTGTGTGTGTAATTCACCTCGGTCTCTTGCTGGTCACCCAGCCAGTCTTCACCATCACGAAGCGAGCTCAGAGCTTATAGACCGATCTTCGGGTAGGACTGAGACCACATCAACATACAACACACACCGGGAAAGTGAGGCCACAACCCCTCGAGTTACATCCCGTATCTATTTACTGCTAGGTGAACAGAGGCTACACATTAAGAGGCTTGCCCATTTGCCTCGCCGCTTACCGGGACTCGAACCCGGCCCTCTCGATTGTGAGACGAGCGTGCTAACCACTACGCTACGTGTGTGTGTGTGTGTGTGTGTGTGTGTGTGTGATTAGAGGCTACACATTAAGAGGCTTGCCCATTTGCCTCGCCGCTTACCGGGACTCGAACCCGGCCCTCTCGATTGTGAGTCGAGCGTGCTAACCACTACGCTACGTGTGTGTGTGTGTGTGTGTGTGTGTGTGTGTGTGTGTGTGATTGTGTGTGTGTGTGTGTGTGTGTGTGTGTGTGTGTGTGTGTGTGTGTGTTTGTTTGTTTGTGTTTGTGCGTGTTTATTTTTTTGTTTTTTACTTCTAAATGGCAATTAGTGCTGTTGTTATTACTACTACTGCTACTGGTATACTATTACACTACTACTACTACTACTACTATCACTACTACTACAACCACTTATCAATACTATCACTAATAATACTCTCAATAATTTTTCCTTATTTATAAGAACAAATGCAAGGATTTAACGGGACACGATTTTATGAGCATGTCACTTGATCTCACTATCCATCCTGATTAGTAAAACGTTGCCATCAATAGACTGGTGCGCTAAAAATCACCATCATCATTATCATCATCAACTTCATTATCATCTGGCTTCGTTTATCCAGTTCCCTCGCCTTCCTTTCACTATCACATTGACTTCTTGCACCTCATCTTTAGCATTATCATCATCATCATCTCCTCCTCCTATTCCATGATCTTTTTTTCACTATTACTTTTGCTTCCTTCTCTCATCTGCGTCAGCATCGCCGTTAGCAGCCTCTAGCAACCCTCTGCAAGACAAAGGTTTCCCCTGACTCATTCCATCCACAGATCTTATTTATGTTCATCTATTCACGCTCCAACTTCCGAATTTACTGATCTCGTTACTTCACCTCACTCTTCCAGTCTTCCATTCTTCCTACTGACAGGCCAAGTATCTTACATCTTCCACTCTGCTCGGTAATTTCTTCTGCTCGCAAACTGGTTCTCTTAGTCTGTCTTTTCTTACGTTCACGCTCTGAAAGTTTCGCAAGGATGTGTTTCAGGATGGAGGAACACAGGGCTATAGACGTTCTCTTTGTATGCATGGCTGGTAATGAGCTGCTTGATAAATCGACGCTTTCATATCAAGCAAATTGCATTACATGGTCCTGATGGTTCTTCGTGCAGCAAGGAACGTCTTAATTTCAGGTAATTATTCCCCTCTGGATCAGGGAGGGTTTGCGTACACTGGTTACATTATACCAGGCAGACAGTAACTTTATTTAATATATTTACTTCAGATAGTGAGACAAATTTCCTTAAATTAATCAAGGTAATGTATCAATTGATTCATAGGGTAACTGCTATTCCTACAAGTCCCACTCCTACTATTACTACTGCTACTACTAATACTATGATTATTACTCTTAATCTTAATAATCTTTAAGCATTTACTACCTTTTAAGCATTTCACATCACGCACCTCTCATATTTAGGCTAAATCGCAGACAGCCTCTTAAGGGCCAACAAATCTGCTGTTATTTGCTCCTCATTTGCATTTCTTTCTTAACAACGACCAACACCACCATCACCACCACCATTACCATCACAAATATCGTAAAATCTAACATAACAAATCAAATCTGAGACTATTTTGATCCAGCATCACCTCCATTACCATCGCAGGTAGACTCACATATAAACAAGCAGAATCCAATTCTACCACCAACACCACCATTACCACTTCCATTACCACAACACAATCACATACAATAAACAAGCAGAATACAACACCCTCTTCTATTCCTCCATCACCTCTCTGACCACAACACTCATAATCACATAACATAAGCAATAGAATCCAATACCGTCTTTTGATCTCCCAAGGCAGGTCTCGTCCTCGGTAGCGGGTTTGGACTGTCCCTTGGAGGAGCCCGCGCCGGTGAGCTAATGGGGCTGGAGACGCTTAACTCCAGCTCGAGCCGTGAGACATACCATAGCCATTGTTACTCGATCCCATCGACAAAACCCCTCAAGGAATCCAGAGCCTCAAAAGGGAACACTGGACGGATGGACGGACAGACGGGCAGACGCTGGGAAATCCGTTGATAAAGGTGAAACTGGAGTGTGTGTGTGTACCTGTCTCTGGCGACCCACCCGTCAAAATTATTGCTTCGCCCTACACTTGCCGCCACGCCTCCTCTTCAAACCTCTTCCCCACTCCGTCTCTCTCTCCTCTCTTTTTCCCACCCACATCTCTCTCTCTCTCTCTCTCTCTCTCTCCCCTGTCCTCGTTCTTCTCGTTCTTACATCACCTCCACACCTTTCCACCCACTAACCTCTGTCACCTCTCCGGTCATTAAGTATTGTTGTCACCCTCGGTTGTTAGATATTACTCTCTCACACTGTCTAATTCTTCCCCTTTCTACATACTTTCGCTTATTCGTCTTTCATTCAGTTTTTCTCATTACTCTCACATACTCTGTTCTCTTTCCTTTCCTTCCTTGTCTTCCTTCACCTATTCCATTCATTCTCCACACAGGTTTTCGGTCAATCTGATTCACGAACTGATGGTAAGAGAAACTTCAATACCACTTGCTGCGGTAATGAAGGGAGGAAAGATTGTCGTGGTAAGTATCTACTGTTTTTTTTCCCCTCAGTCTTTCTTTTTAATTTTTCTTAACTTTCTTCACTTTTCCTTTCTTTTATCTCTTCTCTTTCTCTTTGCTATTTTTCCTTTCTCCTTTCTCTACGTTTACCTCTCTTTCATATCTCTTCTTCTTTCCCTCCTGCTTCTCATACTTCTCCTCAGCTTTCTTTTCCTTTTTCTGCCTCATTTTACTTCTTTCCTTTTTCCCTCCCTCCTCCTCCTCCTCCTCCTCCTCCTCCTCCTCCTCCTAAGATCTAGTGCTGATGCGACGAACCTCTGTGATTTTCCTTCTTAAATGTATTTTCTTCACGTCGACGGGAAGATTTCAGGTGGATTACCGTCAAGAAATTAGTGATCCGAGGAAATGCGACTCTGAGTGACCAGTTGGGAGGAAGAGGAGGAGGAGGAGGAGGAGGAGGAGGAGGAGGAGGAGGAGGAGGAGGAGGAGAAAGAGGCGGGGATATGGGTGATGGTCTGAGGAACGGTGAGAAAAATAGTGGCACCTTCTCTCCATCTCTCCCTCCTTCTCACCATCTCCCTCCCTCCCTCCACCCATCCCTCGATCCTTCCCTGATCCCCAAGACATCCAATAGTCCGTCTTCCTCCCCACTTGCATGGCTACGTAGCTTCATGTGAGACAAAAAAAAAAAAAAAAAACGGAGGGAAAGAATAACTAACGCAAAGAGCACGCTAGTCACGGGAGCTGCGAGGAAATTGAAGAGTAAACACAGGAAGGGAAGGAGCTGCTATGGTTGGTAACGGTGCTGGTGGTAGTAGTAGTAGTGTTGGTGGCGGTGGTGGTGGTGGTGGTGCCTTGCCTCAATGGGTCCCTTGTCGCTTAAAGACTAAAGCCCCACATTCTTCGGCTGGACACAAGAGGCTATTGATACATAATACGTGTCCGCGGCTCTCACCTTCCTCTCCTCCTCGTTCCTCTCCTCCTCCTCCTCCTCCTCCTCCTCCTCTTCGTTTTCCTTCTATCCCCCCTCCGTTACCTTTCCGAATACAAAAATAAACTGTTAACTCACCTCGAGGCTAAATTTAGTGACTCTTGCGTCAATGGATGTCAGTTAACGGAATCACTTAAGATAGAAAGAGAGGGAGAAAAGTATATCAACTCTTTACATTCCCAGTAGGAGAATAAGACGCTGCATTTGACTTCCCTGATCACTACGAAGGATTACAATGGATAATTAATAGCAGAGATCATTTAACACTATTAGAGAAGCAATAAAAGGTTTTGAGTCTAGGAGGGTGTATATTTCTCTCATCTTCATTATAAAGGGTTATAGGAGTCACAAATGAAAACAAGTTGGCAGAGATATTTGATGTGCTTTCTCTCTGGTCTGATCACTCCACATTAACTAAAAACAAGACAAAGAAGAGAAAATAGAATAGTAAACGAGAGAGATAGTGTGAGATACAGTTGAGGAGTTCAAGAGGATAAGAATAACTAACATCGAAACAGCAAAAAAAAAAAAAAATAAGAAAAGAAGAAAAGATAAAAAAACTAGCAGAGAAGAAATAAGATTTAAAGGTATACTAGATCAATTACATAAGATTACAATAAATAACTAAAAAACAAAGCCTTGAGGCCTTTTTTATACTATTTATTCCACATTAACAATTAAAAGAAAAAAATAGAAAAGAATATACGATGGTGGAGGAGAAAGACAGAAGAATAGGAGGCAGCAAGAGCGGTTCGCCTGCCAGATCTCGTCCCACTAATCCACAAGTTTACAAATAACGCAACAGTCGCCGGCCAACACAGGTACAGAGGGTGTCACTGTCCGGGAAGTGAAGCTCAACGAGGGGGGGGGGGACAGGACAGTGCTACATTGGGAAGGCAGGAAGGGCGAGGTTCCCATGTTGTATGAAGGGCATTGTGAGTTTTCCCTGGTTTCCCGTAAGAGTGTTAAGAATGAGTGACACTTTACTGAGGCAATGTGTGTTAATACGCCCTAGAAATCCTGCTGAAGGGTCATGTAAGAGCGCTTGAACTTGATATATTTCACGCCAAACACTACACTTTAATAGCAAAGGCAAATAACACCTTATATTTTACCCCTTCGCTAGTAAAATTAACTAAGAAATATCAGGTTTTTGATAAGGAGTGAAGTTACCGTGCGTGTTAATTTATTCAAGCGTTAATGTGCTGTAATCGATAATTTAGTGGCGAGAAGGAGAGTGAGATAGAAGGTGATGGATGACGGTAGACGCATGGAGGATGGATGGCGGCGGCAGGTAGCTCGGACACAGGCACGCAGGCGACAAGGGGTGGGACGGGCAGGTATTTTCCCACACTTGTCAACGCCAGGCACAGTGAGGGAGTGTGAGGTGAGGTGGACACTGCCAACACACCAACGCCAACTCGGTACGCCAACACACACACACACACACACACACACACACACACACACACACACACACACACACACACACGGCCCGGTAGCTCAATGGTTAGAGCGCTGGCTCCACAAGCCAGAGGACCGGGGTTCGATTCCCCGGCCGGGTGGAGATATTTGGGTGTGTCTCCTTTCACGTGTAGCCCTGTTCACCTAGCAGTGAGTAGGTACGGGATGTAAATCGAGGAGTTGTGACCTTGTTGTCCCGGTGTGTGGTGTGTGCCTGGTCTCAGGCCTATCCAAAGATCGGAAATAATGAGCTCTGAGCTCGTTCCGTAGGGTAACGTCTGGCTGTCTCGTCAGAGACTGCAGTAGATCAAACAATGAAACACACACACACACACACACACACACACACACACACACACACACACACACACACCCGCGTAGTGTAGTGGTTAGCACGCTCGACTCACAATCGAGAGGGCCGGGTTCGAGTCCCGGTAAGCGGTGAGGCAAATGGGCAAGCCTCTTAATGTGTGGCCCCTGTTCACCTAGCAGTAAATAGGTACGGGATGTAACTCGAGGGGTTGTGGCCTCGCTTTCCCGGTGTGTGGAGTGTGTTATGTGGTCTCAGTCCTACCCGAAGATCGGTCTATGAGCTCTGAGCTCGCTCCGTAATGGGGAAGACTGGCTGGGTGACCAGCAGGCGACCGAGGAGGAGGTGAATCACACACACACACACACACACACACACACACACACACACACACACACACACACACACGTACACGCACACGCACGCACACACACACACACACACACACACACACAAAGGTAAGAATAGACACAATTATAATTATCATTTAGACACCATGTGATATTTCTCTCTCTCTCTCTCTCTCTCTCTCTCTCTGAATAGTTCATAAGGTCTCACTCACTGGACAGACAAAGCACCTGCCCTTCCATCACATAGCCTCCCCTGCCTCGCCTTCATAATGCACAGAAAAGAGAGACAAAAATCCAGCCTTGACCGTCGGGGCTGAGGGGAAACCTTTGAGGGACCAGCGCCCCTTCCACGTTTTTTTTTCTCTATGGCGATGGGGGGCCTTGGCACTTTTAACACTATCATTTTGTGAGACATTTAAACTGGCTGGCTGCTTAGTAGTACCTAGTCACCTTTTAAATTGAAGCAGTCGCCATGAATCCCCTTATTGATATCATGCAATTTTTCACGGCCGAGGAACAACAGTAGGCTTAGAGAAGACTGGAATGTTGCCACCACGACTTCCTTCTTATTCACATATGCTCTCAGCTTCCTCTGACCATTGTTTCGTCACAGAGGCAACACGTATAGACTCCAAGTGGACTCTAACCGTACCTAGACATCTGGGTGGATGTATATGGGAGGTCACTGCACGAGGAACATACATAACGCAACGGGGTTCACCAGATGGCAGCGCGGCAGGCGTCCAGCGGGGGGCCAGAGCAGCGGCGTGACGCAAGGGGCGACGCTGGGC
Source organism: Portunus trituberculatus (assembly GCF_017591435.1). Taxonomy (NCBI): domain Eukaryota; kingdom Metazoa; phylum Arthropoda; class Malacostraca; order Decapoda; family Portunidae; genus Portunus; species Portunus trituberculatus. The sequence goes on along the minus strand of NC_059271.1, from coordinate 18,983,292 downwards.
CTAACTTCATTTCACGTACTTTTAACTATCAATCAGAGGATGAACACTGCGACGTGGTCACCCCCCGGCCACTGTTCTGTTTTCCCACCTGGACCAAAGGGCTGAGGTAATATTCAAGCCAGTCGACTCAAGCCTGGGAAGTCAGGATGCCGTGTCATGCTGTGTGGTGCTGCGGGATGATTTTGAATGCTGTGTGGTTTTGTGGGATGTTGTGTGATGCTATGAAATGCTATGTAAGGTTTCAAGATGTTGTGTGATGCTGTGGGATGCTTTCACCTATTTGTGACTTTTACTGAAACATAAATAAAACAATATATTTCGTTTTTGTTCCTTGATATTTCAAAGACTATATTAGCAGAATTCTTAAAATGAAGAGATAAAAGAATAAAAACCCTCAAGGGACTCAGGCAGACACGTATGACCAACAGGTGGGAGCATCGGAGGGGGAAAACATTCCACCCAGCAGTAACACAACGTCCTTCACAATTTATACAAAAACACGCCGGCGACTTAGAAAGTGGACCGCCGGGCTGCCCTCGCCACGCATTGTCTCGTCTCGCCCACACGCCTCATTCTCAATACGTCGCGTAGACAAAACTCGACCTGGTCTGACTTACTGAACTTTTACAGACACCCGGGGCTCATTGAAGGCGAGGGAAGAAGTCAGTGGGCGGCAAAAAGACGGGTAGAGGATAACCTGGATTAAGATAAGCTCCGAAGTTGGATATGAACGCCGTTTTAGTTCTTATAATGGCAATCTTTCCATGCACGTGCGAGAAAAGAACATCTACAGACACGTGAGGTTCTTGGAGGCTGGGAAGTCAGTATGCAGCAGTAGCATCAGACAACAGAGAGGGTGGACCGGAATGAAGGATAAAGTTAGCCAGGAACGTGCCTTTATTTCCTTTTCAGACTAATCCTTCAGTGTACGTGCGAGAGAGGAACTTTGACAGAAATTTGGGGCACTTTAGAGGCGAAAGAATACGTCAGATGGCAGGAACATGTGAAAAAAAGGGAGGATGGTTGGAGATAAACTCTGAATTTTGCTGGGAAAATATTTTTAGTTCTTTTCAGAGTAATCCTTCTGTGCACG
>NC_059271.1:18967199-18977199 GCF_017591435.1 Portunus trituberculatus | reverse complement strand
TCGACTTCTCCTTCCTCTTCTTCCTCATCTGCCTTCCTCCTCCTCCTATATATCATTAATTTATTCTTTCACTTATTTGTTCATTCATTAATTCTTTTCTTTCTTTCTTCTTTTCCTCTTCCTTTCTCTTCTTCTCTTCTTCTTCTTCTTCTTGTTTTACATCTTCGTTTTCTTCTTCGTCTTCGTCTTCTTTTTCTCTTCTTGTTTTTCCTCTTCTTCGTTTTCTTCTTCTTTCTTTTGTTTTTCTTCTTCTTCGTTTTCTTCTTCTTTCTTTTTTTTTTTCTTTTCTTCTTCTCTTTCTCTTCCTCCTCCTCCTCCTTCTCCTCCTCCTCCTCCTCCTCCTCCTTCTCCTCCCTTCTCACTCCTCCTCCTCCTCCACAAGGTTAGTAAGTCAGGTTCCTGTTATGTGATCGATGCAAAGAGGTGGACAGTGCGTAGCGTGGAAAACTGCATTAGAATGGAAGCTTGTGTGTGCGTGTGCCTGGGAATGTGCACGGACGCTTGGATGTGTTGGCGCGTGGGTGTGTGGGCGTGCCAACCATCTAGAACAAGGACACGGTGGAAAATCAACTGGCATGGGTGGAAGAATGGAAGGGAGAGTGTGCTGGAGAATAGTGTGTGTTGGGGTGTGGGTGAAAGGGTGGACGTTGTGGGCGTGGTGGAGGCGTGTGTCCCGAGGGCGTGGGTGTCGTGATTTCTGATTGGATAAGGGTGTGATCGTGGGGTGCCTGTAGGGTGGGTAATTTGTTGTTTCCTCTCTCTCTCTCTCTCTCTCTCTCTCTCTCTCTCTCTCTCTCTCTCTCTCTCTCTCTCTCTCTACGTCTTACTTTTCTTCAGATTCTCTTTGCTATTTCAAAATAAATTAATTCATTACTCTAGCGAGGTTTACAGTTTGTGTGTGTGTGTGTGTGTGTGTGTGTGTGTGTGTGTGTGTGTGTGTGTGTGTGTGTGTGTGTGTGTGTGTGTGTGTGCGGGTGACGGGAAAATTTGTCGGTTTGGGCAGGGTGGTTAGGCAGGATCACGTGACCCCTATGTGTGAATCAGTGGAAGTTAACAGTCCTGATTGCTGACTGTGGGGTGCCTCCCATTCAGTTCCCTTCCTGCGCTCTCTCTCTCTCTCTCTCTCTCTCTCTCTCTCTCTCTCTCTCTCTGCTTGTCTGTCTGTGGGACGTCAAATGACCAATCAATCAATATCCTCTCTCTCTCTCTCTCTCTCTCTCTCTCTCTCTCTCTCTCTCTCTTACCTTTAAAATCCCTTCCTCTTCTTCTCTGTTCTCACCCACCACCGAACGGTCTCTCTCTCTCTCTCTCTCTCTCTCTCTCTCTCTCTCTCTCTCTCTCTCTCTCTCTCTCTCTCTCTCTCTCTCTCTCTCTCTCTCTCTCTTCATTTCCTTTCTTTTCTATTTCCTTGTTATCTACTGACTAATTTTCTCACATAATTTCCTCCTCCCTATTATCTTTCCTCCGACTTGTCACCGCGTCTCTCACACTCCACTCTCCTTCCCTCAACCACTGATCCCCGACACAACACACACACACTCTCACTCTCTCTCTCTCTCTCTCTCTCTCTCTCTCTCTCTCTCTCTCTCTCTCTCTCTCTCTCTCTCTCTCTCTCTCTCATTCCTTTCTATTTGTCCATTTCATAACTTTTCTTTTTAAATGTGTTACAAATACTAACATTTTCGTCTAATTCTTCGGGAAATTTACACTTTCCTGTATATTCTCCTTTTTTTTTTTTTGTATTTATCTGACAATAGCTGAATGTAAGAAAAATATTGTATGGTCACTTACATACCACATAACAATCGAATGGTACTTCCTCTCTCCTTCTTAAATGTGTTACAAATACCTTCATTTTTCTGATACGTTTTCCTGTTTGTTCATCGTTGACAGTAAGTTAAGGTAAGAATACAATCATATAGATTCTTACATACCTCATAACAATCGAATATTTTCAAGAGGTGAGGGTTGAAGAATGGAAGGGCAGAGGAGCAGAGTATGAATGAACGGATGAATGGACGGAAGATGAAGAGTTATGGGTGGACGTGGTAGGCAGTGGGTGGAAAGAGTAAATGAATGAATGAATGAATGAATGCGGGTGTGGGCGCCTGAATGGGATGGGCGCCACCCAGTCGAGGTCACTCACTGCTGGGTGGGGCGTGGGAACGTGTGTGTGTGTGTGTGTGTGTGTGTGTGTGTGTGTGTGTGTGTGTGTGTGTGTGTGTGTGTGTGTGTGTGTTCATGAGTTTTCAATAGCCACAACCACCACCACTACCACTAACAGCAACAACACCTCCACCACCACCATCAATACACACAGCTCCCACCACCAACAAGATTAACATTATCACCACCACCACAACCGCTACCACCATCACTCCCCTCCTGGCTATGGAAACACTACATAAGACAAGCTCGCTGACACACGCCTCTTCCTTCCCCGAGAGACCTTAGAAAAGCCCTGAGGGAGAATGGTAGGTGGGGAGGGCAGAAGACGAGCGGGGAGAGGAGAGGAGATAACAGAAAGGGAAAGAGGGGATGAGTGTTTGTCACGCGGATGGGATGGGAGAGGAGGGAGAGAGAGAGAGAGAAGAGGGGGCGGTGCGATACTGGTGGTATGGTTAGATAAGACATGGAGGTATGGTTAGAGAGAGAGAGAGAGAGAGAGAGAGAGAGAGAGAGAGAGAGAGAGAGAGAGAGAGAGAGAGAGAGAGAGAGAGAGAGAGAGAGAGAGAGAGAGAGAGAGAGAGAGAGAGAGAGAGAGAGAGAGAGAGAGAGAGAGAGAGAGAGAGAGAGAGAGAGAGAGAGAGAGAGAGAGAGAGAGAGAGAGAGACTCCACGATTCTCGGTAAGAATAAAAAAAAAAAAAACATGGTAGGGAGAAAAAAGAGCAAGGAAAAGTAAAAAAAGAGGAGAAAAAAGTAAAACATAACCTGAAATTAACAAGGAAGAAATAAAGAAAAAAGAAGTAAATAATAAGAATAAAGAATAAAACAAAATGAAGATAAAAAGAAAGAAAAGGAAAGAAAAAGTAGCCTTCATAAATAGCAACAATAATACGAGACACAAGCACTTGAAGAGGAACAAGAAGGAGTGAAGGTCGGAGGAGGAGGAGGAAGAAGAGGAGGAGGAGGAAGAGGAGGAGAGGGGAGGAAGAGGGGGAAGCAAGGGGAAGCCAGTCAGCAGTAACCACGTGACAGTGACGGTTACACAGTTCCCTCTGACTCACCTGCTGACACCACAACCTGCTACCACCACCACCACAACGCTCCTGACGCTTCCTAACTCCTATAGACTTACCCCGCGCTAACATGTTAACCCTTTTACTTCTATGGTTGTCTCTCGCTAACCACCGAGCCACTATAAATAATAGTTTGTAAGGAGAAAAAATAAAAACAAATGATTGATTTTGTTTTTATACACCACTGAAATGTTTACGAGAGTTCAGCACAAAAACTGCGTCTAAAAAGCTACATGTCTTGAAGGGAAAATTTTGTCTACCAATGGAAACGTAAAGAGTACAAAGCAACAATGAAAACTCAGTAAATGTATGTGTGAGACTCCAGGACAAAAACAAAGGTTAAAAGGGGACGTCATTATTCTTTCTCTATGTGCATTGGAGGGTTGAAAAGTAGCGATGATTACTAATAGGAATCCTTTAACCCCTTCAGTATTGCAACGCATTTTTATCATTTTTGGGAGGGATTAGACGATTTTATTTACATTAGGAAGGACCAATGGAGCTCAAATGATTGATGGGCAGAGTCTTCATTATTCTAATCTCCACATAAGTTTCTGAAGCTGTATAAAATCACCAAATAGTAAGCAAAGTAAATATGAAAACTCGTCATGGCACTGAAGGGGTTAATGTACTAAATGTTTTGTTGATCAGTAGTGAAGGAAGTAGGATGAATGGTATGTAACTGAGCCACCTTGAGAGAATTACAATGATTTACTTCGTGTTCTTCTTCTATGTATCATAATAGGGGAAATGTAAGGGAAGATTATCACCATGTCAATTTTTGAAGTTAAAGTCTGTTAATTTTAAAGGTCATATGACTCATCATACTACATAAACATATGAAGAATTAGACTCCAAAAGCCGAGATGATTCACGAAAGGCAGCTGCTCAGTGCCTCAATACTGTAATTTATGAGATATACATATATTAGTATATTCTGATAACTGCAGCTGCGTAACTTTCCCCATGTTGACGGGAGCAAATGTTAAGAACATGAAAATGTGAATGTGACTTTTCTTGGCTCATGTCAAGAGTAGTGAACTCCCACAGCTGCCGTGCTATGGGTGGGTTCACTAATTTGACATGATCCCTTTTCTTTTCGCTATTAACATTACAAAAATAAAAAGGAGCACAAACGAAAAACGAAGAAAAACTTTTCTTTTTTAGTTGTTTTTATTTATCATCAATGTTTTTGCTCATCTTTCGACTATCCCTCGTAAACAACAAATCTTTCCAAAGGACCACCGGTGACTCTCTAGCCTCAAGATATACGAGCCATACGTACTGAGCTCACCTGCTCGTACCCTCTCATCCACGTCTCCACCACCACTACCACCACGTGACCATCACCGTCATCGTCACCACCACCACCATTGCCACCATGTCCTCACCACTAACACCTGACGTGACCTGTCCAGTATTACTCCACTCACTCCTATCGACAGCCCGCCTATCACACCGCCCACAAGGATGCTGTCCCCCCGTCAGGAAGTGGGTGAACCTGTCAGTGTGACGTCACGCCACGACAAGTGCCTCCCTTGGTTCCTCCCGCCTGCCACATGTACGATAATCACTTCCCTGAGATACGATAGCTGGCTCTGCTCGTTACCCGCCAGCTTCTCTATCATAGCATTTCGATAACTGCGTTTGTATTTCGGTGGTACTTTACATACATCAATTTCAAACACTTCAGATGTTTTTTGGGAAGGGTAAAGTTAGGTTATAAAAAGCTATGTAGGTTATGTTGTATCTGTTAATATGTTTGCAACACCTTTAACATTCTCCCTTATTCTGAAGTGCTCAGACTTATCATAAAACTTGCTCATTATAAAGAGATGAGATACCTTAAATGAAAGAAAAACACTCTAAACTTAGAGATAACCGCGACTATAGTTCAAGTATTTCGTGTTTCAATTCCACTTTAAAATGTATCATTGGACTTGCTCTCACCCTGTCTTAAGGAATGTGCATCGGCATCTTGAAAAAGAAAAAAAAAAAGATAGCACAGAATCCATAGAGAGGGACATAAAGGGTAGCGGGTGTGTGTGTTCGGTGACGCGCGCCTCAAGAGGGAGCGTGGGACACAACAACAGGCTCATAAATAGGCAGCTCGGCGGAAAGGAAGGAAGATGGCCTACTAGTGGATGGGATGGGACAGGAGGAGATGGGAGGGAGGCGAGGGGCGGGGTGACATAGGAGCCGCCTGTGGGGGTTGGTGAGAGGGAGGGAGGGGGCGTGACCCAGGCTGTGCCGCGGGTCAGGTCCTCTCGTAAGAGCGGAAGTGTCGACACCTGACCACGTAACGGACTTGACCCCGGTGACTGTGTTTGTTGGTTTTGTCCTTTATTCCTTTCTGCTTCTTCCTCTCTTCCTTCTTCCTTCCTTCCTTCCATTTCTCCAGCCTTCCACTTGTTACTTTTCATTCTTTGTTCTTTTCTAATTCGAGAAGGGAAAACATTAGTGATTCTTCATTTTACTTTTTTTTTGTTTGTTTATCCCTTTCTTCCTTCGTCTTCCATCATTTCAGCCTCTCTCTTTGTCATTCTCTCTTCATTTCTTTCCTCCCTCAATTCGCTTCATCTTTCTTCCTCCTTTCGTTCTTCTTTTCCTAATCCGCTATATAATTTTCGAAGAGTTTGCCATACATACATTTTATCCTTCTCTTACTTTTGTCTACCATCCGTTCTCTCAATTATTCTGTTTATTTCTTCATTATCATTACCTCTCTCTCCCTCTCTCTCTCTCTCTCTCTCTCTCTCTCTCTCTCTCCCCTCGTTAATCCTCACTTAACTCAGCCTCTTTAAAACATGAGAACCGACAAAGGAAGAAGAATAAAAAAACAAGACAAAAACAAAGATCCAGTCATTACATGCATACATTTGTCTCCCTCCCTCCCTTCCTCTCCCTTCTCTTCCTCTTCCCTTCTTAGATTCCATCCCTTCACGGTAGCATCTCCTCTTCCACCCAACGTTCCCCTTTTCCTTTTCTTTCTACTACTACTACTACTACTACTACTACTAATCTTCCCTACTTCCTCTCCCGTTTCCTACTAATCGTACTACATACCCTCTACATACCACCACCAAGAAGAGAACTACAACTACTACCACTACGAACACTATCATCACCTTCTATCCTTCCTAGCGGCGTCAGGCAAAGCTTAGGACACGAAACACACACACACACACACACACACACACACACACACACACACACACACACACACACACATATTCCCGCCTCTCGCCCTACAACAGAGTGCTTCTATGTTAGCCAACACATAGAGGCCCCGACCAACACGAATGCCTTGCCACGAATCTCTCCGGGCGCTTGACACCTGTCCAGAAGCTACCAATCAGAGTCCTTGGCTGAAGTCCACTGCCCACCATTGCCACCTGTGCACCTCGCCGCTCTCCCTAACCGCACTCTCCCTCTCTCTCTCTCTCTCTCTCTCTCTCTCTCTCTCTGCCTCTGGTGTGATATTCATGAAGTAGCCAGTGTGCGCGGCTCTCTGATAGAAGGAGACTGTCATTATCATCCCACCGGCGCCACTGCAAGACTCAACCGTTCACTCACTCTCTCTCTCTCTCTCTCTCTCTCTCTCTCTCTCTCTCTCTCTCTCTCTCTCAACACATGTCGAATGTATTTTCTTTCTAATTCTCTGTCTGTAATTCTGTGAGCTTGCGATTATGTCTGTCTATCTGTCTATTTCTCTGTCTGTCTGTCTGTCTGTCTGTCTGTCTGTCCTAACCCTCCGCTCTCCCTCTCCCTCTCTCTCTCTCTCTCTCTCTCTCTCTCTCTCTCTCTCTCTCCGGTTCACGTACGTCCTTTACCTGTCTACTGTTTCCCTTTACTTACCCTAACTACCCCGTATACATGCACCCCGTCACCCTCCTCCCATCCACCATCCCCCGACTCTCCCTTTCTCTCTCTCCTCGCCACCACCACCACCGCTACTGACCCTCGCGTGGGAAAGGACACGTCACCTCGTCGTAGTGTCATTGATGCGACAGGTTCTCCATGTCATCCTCAATCAAAATTCTGGAATGATACTGCATGCTTGGCTGGTCAGCTGGGAAAAGAGGGATGCGTGTGTGTCGGGGTTACGGACTAGGCGCTCTTTGGTGTATGGAGGAGAGATGAGAGGAGAGATGAGAGAGCCCGGGGAGAGAACACAGAAGCCCAATATGACTGTGGGAATGAGTGAAGGCAGTCGTAGCTCTTTTCTATTTTCGGTCTTCTTGGAGATGTTTACCGACTTTACTGCGTTTAAAGTTGGGAATTCTCGTGTTTTTATTTTTTCTTGTGTCTTCTGATTAATTAATGGCTGTCTTAGAAGCCGATAACACAAGGGAATCTTACACTTGGTAGTTAACAGATAAAGAATGTTTGCCTATTTTCACGCATCATTTTCAATTTAAAAGAAAGAGAGAGAGAGAGAGAGAGAGAGAGAGAGAGAGAGAGAGAGAGAGAGAGAGAGAGAGAGAGAGAGAGAGAGAGAGAACGAAATAAGTAAGGCTGGAGAGATGGCACTGCAGTGAAGGGAAGATAACAATAGTGGCAAGGTCAAGGCGGTGGTTATGGCAGATTAGGAGATGAGAAGTGAAAATAAAGTCACAGAAATGATAGCAGATTCATTACACTCATTGTTTTATCTTTGTTTAGATACGACATTAATAACACCGCTGGTAAATGAATTAGACAAAATGAATTACACAGCATGATATACTAAGACACATAAGACACGTTGCCCACATACAAACCATCATTCACATGCATTCCTTATACTCCAAAACTCAACCACATTTTTCTTTTCATTTTTTTTTTCACACGGGGCAAAAATGATGTTTAATGTTACCATGATCTACCCTCTCCTTCTCCACAATCCCTCTCAAATCTCTATAGTAACTCCCCTTATAACCCCTACCCTACCCTCCCCTCACTACCCACTACCCTCTCCTCTCATCTCTCCTTTCCCTCTCCCCCTTCCTCTCCCTCACTCTCTCATACCTGTGTAGGAAAACATCATAACGCGTCTCCCGCGCCTTAATTCCTCCTCGCTGCGCTGGATCGACAATCATGATTCGCCTCAAAAGTGTATCAGTTCATTATTACTCGGGCCGGCAGCCTCCCGCGGACCCAGAGCGAGACAGGCGACAAAAGATCAGCTGCCCGTCAATTCTTTACCGGAATCTCAACGTTGGGGACTCAGCTTCAGTGTGTAAGGGGATCTCCGCTTGGCCGTAATCGTTTCATATGTGGTCTGGCGTATGACAATATGTGGGAACCAAGCCCCTGATTTTTGGTGCGTTACCTGTGAAGCCTCCGTGGGGTCACCTGGTCTGGGGGTTGCCTGTGTCTGGTGTCTGCTCTGGTCTAGTCTGCTCTGGTCTGGTCTGGTCGCCCCCGTGTGTGTAACCTGTTTGACAGCACAATGATCTCCCCAAAACATGATTCCTTTGACTAGGTTTGGACAGGTGCCTGCAGGGAGGGAGGGAGGGAGGGAAGGAGGGATAGGTGGTGGTGGTGGTGGTGGTCTAGGTTGAGGTGCTCACACGCTCAGCAGGGACACACGGGTGATATGAGTATTAACTGACACACACACACACACACACACACACACACACACACACACACACACACACACACACACACACACGCACGCACGTTATTTAGCTGTTATTTAGTAAGTAAACGATTGATTGAGTGAGTTATTAGGCAAGAAAATAAATAAAAAAAAAAAAAAAGGAAAAATAAACAGTATTAATAGAAAAGTTAAAAAAAAAAAAAATATCACGCCAAATATCTCTCACCACATTCGACTCAATGCACCTGAAAACAAAACAAGAATCATCAGAAAGATTAATATAGAACGAACTGAAAGACAAAGAAAAAAAATCCACATAACGACTACTTAAACCCAAACACGAACTATGGACACAGCAAGTCAACACAAAAGAATAGAAGGCTGGAAATATTACCTCTTTCAATCACGACTTTCCAAACTTGAGGATAAAGAAAATGAAATAAAGTTCTGGAAACCATTTTATAATCTTTCTTTTTATCATTTTCTTTCTTTCTTTACCGGAGGCGTCTTGAGTACAGAGTGTTAACTAAAGTGGAGGAGGAGGAAGAGGAGGAGTAGGAGTAGGAGTAGGAGTAGGAGTAGGAGCAGGAGCTGGAGTGGGAGGAGGTGGAGGAGGAGGAGGAGGAGGAGGAGGAGGAAGAGACGGGGACTATCACGATGCTTTTCTCCTAATTGCAACAAAATTCTCAGGTGTCATCCGCCACACCTGACAGCACCACTAATCAGAAGGCAAGGAAGTGAAGCCCTGCCGCTCCTCTCACCTCGCGCCGCCAAACCCATGTGACTCAACGCTGTCTTGCCAGAGAAGAGATGGAACAAAACAATACAATAAAGAAAGAGGTATAAAAAGAAGGAAAGGTGACTTGCACGAAGGTTAATATAAAAAAAAGAAAGTATTTGGTATATATGTTGTTACCTATGATATATATTTTGTACTTTTAATTTTTAGAGATGCACATACGCAAATACTCGTAAAAGCAAGAATGAAAAGACAGAATAAAATTATTAATAAAGGACACAAGCTCTTTCTAAAATGGATGGTATGGATTGTATTGCAATTTCTTCTTATTTTCTTTCATTATTTCTCAACCACATGTCATTTATTTGTCAACTCATACGGTTACATAGTCAGATTTTAGGTATAAGTAACTCAAAAATAAGAAAAAAAAGCGC
>NC_059271.1:18924699-18959699 GCF_017591435.1 Portunus trituberculatus | reverse complement strand
AGCGAGTCATACTTTATCCTCGTCCACGACAACAACGAAACAAAACAAAAATACTGAATATGAAAAGATACTAATGTCATTAGAATCTTCTCTGGCGGACGATTAACTAACTTGAAATGAGTAAATGAGTTCAGATAAATCCAAATGGGTCAAGGTGGGTCCAGGGGGAGTCGAAATGAGTCCATATGAGTTCAGATTAGTTCAGGTGGGTTTATCTGAGTCAAGACGAGCTCAGGTGAGAGAGAGAGAGAGAGAGAGAGAGAGAGAGAGAGAGAGAGAGAGAGAGAGAGAGAGAGAGAGAGAGAGAGAGAGAGAGAGAGAGAGAGAGAGAGAGAGAGAGAGAGAGAGCCAGCCATGGAGGTGAGGAATGGCTGGCAATTACGTTGGGAAGCTGAGTTAATTTAAGAAGCAGATGTCTCATTAAACTGAAATACGGCACGCAAAGTACAGCGTTGGCCGTCTGTAACTCACTCCCTCAGGCGGCCGGCGAACCCAGGGGCTCTCTAACGTGACACACCAATAGTTTGTAGCATTACAGGGAACCCATGAGCATGTTTTTATTCGTCACTTTTCCTTCCTCCTGCACCTTGACGGCTGAAAGGAGAGTGACTTGGGGTGAAATCACTAAGAAAAAAATAATGTAAAGAAGGCGAGTGACTTGGAGTGAAGCATTCAGAAAAAAAGAAAGAATAAAAAATCGGTAAGGAGAGGGGTGAATTTTTTTTTATGCATTTTTCACATATCTTTCTTTCCTCTTACACTCTACTAGTGGTTCAAATGAGAGACTGCATTCATCATACGTGTACGGGTATTATCGACATTAAAGGAAGGAGAAACTTAGCATCTATTTTTCGCAAGTAATTGTTTTTTCTCTTCCTTTCCTATTACGCTTTAGCCATTTAAGTGTGAGCGACTTTGGTTACGTCATATGCTTACTATTTTTTTTTTCCCTTTCTCATGATGTGCTTCTGTTTGTCCCTGCATATGCACTTGACATTACGGAATAGAGAAAGAATATTATATAAGTATTTTTCCCACACTGCTTTTCTTTCCTTTCCATTTATTGGATTAATTTCTTTCTTTATATTTTATTTCCCGTCTTTTTCAACTATTTGTTCAGCTAGAAAAAGGAGGGAGGAAAGATGGATAACAGACAGAAAAAGATGATAAGGTGAAAGACGCAGTAAAGAAGACGAAGGAAGGCTAAGAGAAAAGCAAAAAGTGGATTGGTGTAGTAAAGGAGAGATGAAGAGGGAAAGAGGAGGGATAGGATAGGGAAGTGAAAGTGTGTAAAGGATGTGGGAAGTTAAGGAAAGGACAAGAGAGAGGAAATAAGAGGGGATTGAGTGTAAGAGACGAAAAGTGAAGGAAATTTACAAAGAGCCTTACACCTGGATTTGAGTAAAGCGTTTGACAAGGTACTCCATCAGAAGCTCTTGGGAAAGGTTAGGCAGCACTGGATAGAGGAAAAGGTAGCAGACTGGATAAGGTCGTAGTTAGGCAATAGGCGATAGAGAGTTGTAATAAACGACTTTAAATCCAACTGGGGTCAAATGATGCCACAAGGATAAGGCCATTGTTGTTTTTGATATCTATTAATAACTTAGCTAGTTGAATTATAATCTGTTCACGATCGTTAGAAACACAAGCCCGTCACTTCCTCTACTCCCTTAAAGGAAGACCTACAAGAATGGGACGTACTCAGTAATTAAGTTGTTAGTGTTTTGGGGAGCTTTGAAAGAAGATTAGACAAATTTATGGATGGAGACGAGAGGTGGAAATAGGTATAGGTATGTTTCATATAGTGACTAAAACCTCTACACCTGATAGCTTTTTGCAACTTCCCTTATTTCTTTACGTTCTGATTGAGAGGACGGTGACGTGTAAAGGATATAAGAGTGTAAGAGAAGGATAAAAGAGGGAAACATGAGAGAAAATCTAATACTAGATGGGAGAAGGTGAAAGAAAGGTAAGAGAAGGGAGAGGATAGAGAGATGAATGTGCATAAAGGATAATAGAAAGTGAAGGTAAAACGGGGAAAAACAAACTAAGAGAAAGAAGATGAAAGAAGAGTAAAAAATAAAAGAAGATAAACCCAATGAATGAAGGAGAACAAGTAATTGGAAGCTGACAGAAATGAACCAAAAGTTAGGAAAGAATACAAAGGAGGAAAAACGCAAAACAAATATGATAAAAGATATTCAAGAAGTGGAAGAAAGAAGAAAAGAGAGAAGGAAGAACTCACAAACAAGGAAGACGAATAAAGAAAACAGAAGACAAGACGAGAGATGGAAAAGAAAACGATGAGAAGAGAAAAGAAAGAGAAAGAAAATACGAACACATAGGAAAAAGGAAGTGAAGAAGAAAGGAAAAATAATACAGGAACATATGGAAAGCTTAACAACGGAAATGGAGTGATAGGGAGGAAAAAAAAAATATGTAGGAGGGAAGACGGCCATGGGCAACCAAAATTGTGATTAGAAAAAAGGCCCACTGAGGTGCCGGTCCCCAAACGAGTTCAATAGAAAAATGCTACTTAGAAGGGTATTCCATAGATAATATAGAAGTAATTTTGATTTATTTTCTCTATTTAAAACTTTGCGTAAAAAATGTATGTATAGTTAGATGCATGTAGTTTTGTAAGAAGGAAGAGAGTTGTCTTTAGAAGGCAAGCTGTGACTACCCCTTTGTATTAAGTCACAACTGGCTTAATGATAAGTTCACAGCATCTTCTGAACCATTGCGATTATACCTCACTGGGTGTAATTATAGTTTCAGCAGGTAGAGTCTACTGCCTCCTCCAAGGTAAGGAAGAAAGTAAGAAATTATGATTATTTGATTGATACATAGATAGATAGATAAAGAGTCGTGTTGAAGAAAGAAAAGAAGAACACAAAATAAAGAGAAAGAGGAAGTGGATAAAAGAGAGAGAGAGAGAGAGAGAGAGAGAGAGAGAGAAAGAAAAAGACGAACAAAAATGGAGATGTGGAAAAACGACAAAGAGAAAATGATGAAAGGAGGAAAAAAAGGAAGGAAAGGAAAGGGAAGTGTCAAGGAAAATGGAGGAAGAGGGAGGAGCTAAGGAAAATAAGATAAAATGAAACAGGAGAAAGGAAGAAGTGGAATTAAAGAGTACAGCAAGAAGGAAGACACGAGTGATGAGAAGAGGAGATGAAGCAATAGAAATATAGATGAAGAGAGAAGGATGGAATAGAAGATGAGAAAGGAAGAAAGGATGTGACGAACGTAGACAAAGTAGGAAAAGCGGTGACGGGAAGGAAGAATAAAGGATAGGAATGAGAAACGAGTAGGAAGGGAAAGAAATGGACGAAAGGAAAAAGAAAAAGACAGAAGAAAGAAATGGAGAAGGAGAGAAGGAAAGGGGATAGGAAGAGGAGAGGCAGGGGAGTCTCAGTGGTGACTTATCCAGATGAATGGTTGTATCTCAATTCTCTTTTTGTCCCTCTCATTTTTTTTCCTCTTCCTCTTTTCTCCCTAACCTTCGGCAGATTCGCCCCGCCTCTTTCTGTCCCTGCAACACCTTGGCAATGAATACCAGGGGTGAGGGGGGAAGGGGAGGAGAGCAAGCTCGCTCTCTCTCTCTCTCTCTCTCTCTCTCTCTCTCTCTAATACTCTCACGTACAATATTATAGAGTAAGACTTCTACTACTACTGGTACTACTACTACTACTACTACTACTACTACTATTAATACTACTACTATTAATACTATTACATATGCCTACTTACAAAGAAACCATACAAGTAAACAGATAAATAAAACAGATAACCAGAGAGGTACAAGACACACACACACACACACACACACACACACACACACACACACACACACACACACACCTAGTCGCATTAACAGGAAGGAAACTTGTATACAAAGGAGGCCACGACACCTTCTTTTCTACCTCCTCCTCCTCCTCCTCCTCCTCCTCCTCCTCCTCCTCCTCCTCTTTCTAATACACGTAATCGGATATTCATTAGCGCTTCACTTGCTTCAGTGCACTTACTCACCGAGGGAAATTAGGTGGAAAAGGGAAAAAAATGTTGCTATACCTTGCCCTTTTTATAGACTTTTCCCTTTCTTCTTTTTTTTTTACTCTCCCTCTCCCACTCTCTTTCTTTCTCTCCCTCTCTCCTGTTCTCTCTTCCCCCGTTCCGGTTCATTAGTCAAGGTGCAACAGGTAAAGGGTGGGATTGTTGCAGGATGTTGTGATTTTTTACCGGGTGTTTTTTTTAATGTTTTTTTTTTTGAAGGGGGGGGGGGGTTTGCAACGATACATCACACTAGCAACTGTTGTCCCCGTGCCAGATGACGCCTTCATCTATTCCGTCTCTCCCCTTCCTTCTCCTTTTTTCTTCTTGCTTTTTTTTTTTCATTTTCTCGTCTTTTTGTCTCCTTTTCTTCGTTTTTTCTCTTTTCTCTTTCTGTCTGTCTGTATGTATGTCAGTTGATTACTACACACGGATACTATTTCAAGAGAGAGGGTAAGATGAGTCACACAGGACAGTGTTAATTTCTAACTTTACAGTCTGGCACTTTAATTTTGTGGTTTAATTGTTGTTTTATTTCACGTCCTTCATTCAAACTGATCCCGCTCTCTCGACATATGGAATTTAATATACAAGACACTGATAATGTCTAGCTTGAGAACGGCTCCATATTGTGATTCCTTTGTTGTTTGATTCTCTTATATGAACAATAATTAAAAAGAAAATATGGTGATGGTTGCACCTTCACGCGAAGAATAAAGTTGTAGGGCGTTTGTGAGTCTTACATGTATACAAGTACGCGCCTTGAATTAAAGTTAATGGAAGGAGTGGTCTAGAGATGTATCGGATATCCGCATCCGCATTCGCATCCGCGGAACATCCGCATATTCTTTCACATCCGCATCCGCATCCGCATCCGCAGTTGTGATAAACTGAACATCCGCATCCGCATCCGCATCCGCATTTGTGATGTAATATACATCCGCATCCGCATCCGCATCCGCATTCAACAGAGGATGTGTGGATGCGGATGTGTGTATTGCACAACCTATATATTATAGAGTAATATACTCGTAATATAGAGTATAGACACGCAGTTACAGATACAGACCAGCAGAGTACTGCCTGCTGCTTACAGACTTAGAGTTCAGACAGAGGTTAGAAATGTGTAGTAAATTTAGTGATGTGCGTCTAATGAATTAATTATCTAGTAAAACTAAAGCAAATAATATCACGGATTCATTTCCTTTCAAACTTACACAACGTAATGTGTCTAGAATTTAGGGGAAGGTCAGGAGGAGGGGGCGAATTTTACTTAGTGACTATGAAGTACAAACATAGTAAATAAACTGCAAACTGTGAATGGTGGAATGTTAGATACTTAGTAACACAGATGAGTGAGTCACTGTGTGTGTGTGTGTGTGTGTGTGTGTGTGGAGGAGGATGAAGGGAGATAGAGGGAGGCTTATCACCCTTGCTTGTCACTCTCACCCCGATGCCTTACTGCTGGAGAGAGAGAGAGAGAGAGAGAGAGAGAGAGAGAGAGAGAGAGAGAGAGAGACGTTTGACGTAAAAAACATCCGCATCCGCATCCGCATCCGCGAGGATGTCATATTTTGATATCCGCATCCGCATTTGCATCCGCATTTTAGTAGAGACTGACATCCGCATCCGCATTTGCATCCGCAAAATGACATCGCATATACATCCGCATCCGCGGATGTCTGAAATTCAACATCCGATACATCTCTAGAGTGGTCTTAATTCTTACTCACAGAACATGAACACGCATAGCCTATCCTTATACTTTAGGCAACACTAAAAAAAAAAAAAAAAAAAAAAGTGCACCAACAAATAAATAATATGTATGTATGTATATATATATATATATATATATATATATATATATATATATATATATATATATATATATAAATTAATAAGATAGAATAAATAAGGTAAATAACTACGTACATTTTTCCAAAAACCAGACACTGTTACAGATATTTTTTCCTTTATTCTTAACGAAGCTTCAAACATAAAGTAGAAAACACCTGAACCATTAACTACTAAGCAACTTTATGATCGCAAAATGAACCGACGAGTTTTTTACAGAGCCTTAATCGTTATTTTCTCCTTTTCTTTATACCATTCTAAAACTAAATTCGTAGAAAGCCAGAGAAACGTCTTCCTGGAAATGAAGTGATACAGATCCAGGTCAAGGGAGGCAA
Source organism: Portunus trituberculatus (assembly GCF_017591435.1). Taxonomy (NCBI): domain Eukaryota; kingdom Metazoa; phylum Arthropoda; class Malacostraca; order Decapoda; family Portunidae; genus Portunus; species Portunus trituberculatus. Next base: position 18,953,460 of record NC_059271.1, on the reverse strand, counting down.
GGGACCTAAGATTGTACTATGGATTAACTATTGCCAAACGATAAATGGCAAATAAGTTTTTTCTGAGGTAGTGGTGATGGGCAATAATAGTGAGCAAGGTGAAGATAATGTTAATAGTGGGTGTTTAATGAACCAACGATAGTATTAGGTGAAGTTGAGAGAGAGAGAGAGAGAGAGAGAGAGAGAGAGAGAGAGAGAGAGAGAGAGAGAGAGAGAGAGAGAGAGAGAGAGAGAGAGAGAGAGAGAGAGAGAGAGAGAGAGAGAGAGAGAGAGAGAGTGAGAGAGTGAGAGTGAGAGTGAGTGAGTGAGTGAGAGAGAGTGAGTGAGTGAGAGTGAGTGAGAGAGAGAGAGTGAGTGAGAGAGAGAGAGAGGAGTGAGAGAGAGAGAGAGAGAGAGTGTGAGTGAGTGAGTGTGTGAGTGTGAGTGAGTGTGTGTGTGTGTGTGTGTGTGTGTGTGTGTGTGTGTGTGTGTGTGTGTGTGTGTGTGTGTGTGTGTGTGTGTGTGTGTGTGTGTGTGTGTGTGTGTGTGTGTGTGTGTGTGTGTGTGTGTGTGTGTGTGTGTGTGTGTGTGTGTGTGTGTGTGTGTGTGTGTGTGTGTGTGTGTGTGTGTGTGTGTGGCAGAGACAAGAAGAAAATATTGATAACACTTGTGATATTAGTCAAAGGCGATGAGGAGAAGGTGTAGGTGTTGAGCAGGAAAGAGGGGGCTAGGATGGTCTAGGAAGGGGCGAGGACGTAGTAGCATCATCATCATAAGCGTATTAACATGCCATCCATCACTCCCTCCCGCTCTCCGCCCGCTAAAGAAACGGCAGAAAAAAAGCTTCTAAATGGACGCCCCTGCTGGTGTCATAAATAATTGCAACAATGCTCCGGTTGTCCGCCTTTAGTCGTGCCTCGGCGCTGCTCCGCGACACGACGAGGCCAGCCAGCGCCATCTCTGGAGCAGGTTCTCAAATGCAGTAGTGTACGTAAAAAACACATCTACACTGCTCCTCCACCACAATTAAAACGCTCTAGTTGAAGTTGGAAAGATATTTAAGCGTCTGTATACGGTTCTACTGGCAGATTAACAGGATTTTTATAAAGTTTATATCATCAACACGAGAAATGCTGTTAGAAACCCCGTCAATCATCTCTGTGGTCTTTTGAAAATGGTCATGGTGAAATAGCGAAGCGTTTCGTAATATGGGGAATCGTGACTTTACTCTCTCTCTCTCTCTCTCTCTCTCTCTCTCTCTCTCTCTCTCTCTGTTAGTCGCTCCCCTCCTCTCTTTTTTTCAGCTCCCCCTTCTTTTTCTCCTCATGTTAATCGTTCTCGCATTGACTGCATTTTAAGAAGACCACGTTATGAATGTTGATCAGTGTGGCAGACGAGAGAGAGAGAGAGAGAGAGAGAGAGAGAGAGAGAGAGAGAGAGAGAGAGAGAGAGAGAGAGAGAGAGAGAGAGAGAGAGAGAGAGAGAGAGAGAGAGAGAGAGAGAGAGAGAGAGAGAGAGAGAGAGAGAGAGAGAGAGACTTGTAAGAAAGACTTGTATTAAAAAAGAAAAGAGGAAAACTAAAGACGCGCTAAACACACTCATCAGTCTCAGTAAAGTGGCGGCGCAGGTGATGGAGAGAGTAATAAAAATGATTAGCGCAGGCCTTTCCTCTGCTCCATCTCTTACAGCATCCCGTCACTAATCGCATCGACCAAGGCTGGATCGATGAGACTAAAGCTTTGAGTGTAGATTGTATCAGCTGGGTTGCAAGGCGAGTAACGATACCACCAACCCGCCCGCCAGCCAATCAGCCAGTCAGCCAACCATGCAACCAGCCACTCAGCCAGCCAGCCAGCCAGCCAGTTAGCCAGCCAGCTACTCTTACAAGTCACCAGCACAGCGTGAGATTGTTACACGTAATCACCCCACGAGGAACAAGATAGCCAGGAAAACATCGCATTCACACTACCGCCTCGACGCACCCACTAGCTACCTGATATATCTTCCACGCCATTTAAGCAGAGGCACCCCTCAGAAACGCTCAGGGGAACTGAATAAACCGAGAAACCACCGAATAAACCGCTGGGAAACCTCAGCCGTGCGTCGAGGTGAATGATGGACTGAAACTCGCGCCAGACCATATAAAAAAAGTAATTGGTGCATGTGGCGTGTTGGCTTTTAATCATATTCCGGCGAAACATGAAGCCCGTGTGATGGCATGCAAAAACCTGATTGAGGTGAAGGCTTGGGGGAAGGGTAAGTGTGTGCAGGTGGATTGGGTGGTGGGGTCTTGTACTGAGCGACGAGGACGAAAAGGAAAAGGGAGAGAGAACGAGGTGGTATATTAGCCAAGATTATGCAAAGGATATGATGAAAAGTAAGTGGATATGGAAAGGGAAGCGAGGCAGAAAACGAGATAAGGTGCAGAGGATCGCTGTAAGGTAGTCAGCTGCACCACTATAAGAGAGAAGAGTTCCGAGAATATCTTAACGTCAAGAAATATTTCACATTAAATCACTACAAACTTAAAGGAATTTTCTTTATCCTGAACAGCTCTGCACGCGTCCCAGGTGTTAGAGTCATAATGGAAAGCCCTGAGTGGCGTTCAGGTGTCCTATACGTCAGGCTTCCGTCGCGGTGCTTCAGGGTGGCTTCCAGAGGTGCATTGGGCCGCCGCTGCCTGTCACAGGGCGGGAGGAGACCATCCCGGCCGTCCATCTTGCCACAAAACTACCTCAGCGAACAATTAGGACACATGTATGGAGTCGCATGAAAAGGTCGCGGCTGAATGCCAGGTTGAGCTGATTTATAGGCACCTGCATTGGTGTCCCCCCATTGCCCGGGAAACTTGAGCCGCCCCTCTGCTCAATTGCACACGCGGCCACTAGTTAGTTTGTTTCCTTGGTGTTTATCCAGCGGCCCACACTGAGAATACGATCTCTAGACCAAGGGATGATGGAAAGGAAATTATTTTCACTATACAAACTAGCTTTAACCTTCACCCGTCTCATGTAGGCGTTGTGTAAGTATGATGGGGCAATATAGCACGAAGCATCTGGCGGCAACACTGACAGTCACACTACTAATGATTAAGGTTTCAATTTTAGAGAGGCCTCGTTGCCAACAAGAGCGGCTCCCTTTGACTTCCCTGCATCTCATCCTCGCAACCCAGGCCGTGATGCTGCTTACGGAGCACCTCTCAGGCTGGACGCGGCCGTGACAAGGCATCATGAGCTTGCAAGGCGCCGCGGAGACACGAGTATGACGGGATCTGCATGCGGAAGGAGATGGAGGAACAGGAGGGGGAGGAGGAGTAGGGCACCGCGTCACCCTCCAGGCCGGCAGCTAACAACCATTACGGAGGGTGAGTGATGGCCCGAAGCACCGCCCTGCGCGCCCTCGAGGACCGACCAGAATGCAACCAATGAGACTTGAATAATGATGCAGAGTTACCAGCGTTAAGCGAACCTTCAATGTGCTTCTCTCTACCTACCTTCTCGTTCTTACTCTTTCTTAATCCCTGTGGAGCCTCAACTAGTGATGTAAAGGTATTAGTGTGTCTTATAGAGTGAACTTTAGCGAGTGTTTAGGGTAATTGGACAGTGTTACGAGTGTGGAGGTGGTGTAGGGCGCGCAGGTGGTGGTGGTGCTGCGTCTTGGCCACAGTTGCATTATGGTGTGATCGTGCAATGGTCTGGGAAACCTCCAGGCTTAGTGTGAGTGTGTATGATGGAGTGCCGGCAGTCAGCAGGATGCCCCCTCCCCCCTCGTCCTTATTCTCTCTTTCTCTTTCTCTGTCCTGCATTTATTCTCTCTCTCTCTCTCTCTCTCTCTCTCTCTCTCTCTCTCTCTCTCTCTCTCTCTCTCTCTCTCTCTCTCTCTCTCTCTCTCTCTCTCTCTCTCTCTCTCTCTCTCTCTCTCTCTCTCTCTCTCTCTCTCTCTCTCTCTCTCTCTCTCTCTCTCTCTCTCTCTCTCTCTCTCTCTCTCTCTCTCTCTCTCTCTCTCTCTCTCTCTCTCTCTCTCTCTCTCTCTCTCTCTCTCTCCTATAAGCTAAAGGATACTATTTCTATATTATTAGGACAATTTTCAAATAGTTTTTTTTATCTAATGCATAAATTTGCTATTTCCAGTATACGCATATCTTTTAAGTTACGTCTATTATTCAAGTTATCTTTGAGGAAAACTGTTTTGTACTTTTCCTTTTATAAGCAGTAATACGTAATTCTAAATGTCTTATAATGCCGAAACTGTCCTTTTATATCTAATTTGCCTATTTAGATCGATTTTTCTTATTTAATTTATGTTTTCCCTATTTTTATGATGTTATTTGAACACTACCTCCTACTAAATGGATCACCTCAGATAGCCAACACGACAAGCTTTACTTAGGACAGAGGAGGTGCTGGCGAGAGTGAAGTGAGGCAGAGTGGTTAGAGGATATTACAGCGTGAGAGAAAACGGAGCGAGTGAGACTGTGTGGGGGAGAGAGGGGATGTGTAGTGTATGTGACGCGGCGCAGCAAGGGGTGGAGGGGAAGGGAACGGAAAGGAGGGGGAGAAAAGGAAGAGAAGTAGGCCAGTGATACTCTGTTGCTACTATAAGTCTACTAACAATCTTAATAAGACTTCTACAGGTTTTCATTTTCTTTTAAACTAACGTCCACTGATCTGCCGGCTATCTAATAACGGAAATTGACCACTAAGAACATGATATAAAACAAAGAAAGATGCAAGAAGCCGTCAATCCTTCATGTGACAGTCCGTGTCAAATATGCTTTTGAATTTTTATTCATCATTCAGACCTTTGTATAATCAAGAGAAAATCTCCTTAACAGATCAGAGGAGAGCATAGATAATACTTTAAACAAACGAAGCTAAAGACACAAACAAACATAAGACAGTCGTAGCAGAGTCCTTGTACAAACTATATATTCTCATCTCCGCTTATAATTCACATTCCACAAATCTATCTAGTCAAATGGTATACTTTATAAATGATAGGAATAAAGATGGGAAAAACGATCAACACACTGGCAACATACTGCGCAATGAGTGAGTAGCGTTATATGAGCATGAGTCTACCATCACTATATAAGTTAGTTAAGCGCATTACGAAGCAGGGAGGGTGTCACGAGGTACAATGTGCGTCATAATATTTCCTTCATTGCGTCAGGTACCCACCGTGCAACAAGTCATCCTGCAGGTCAAGAGGAGGAAAGTATGTAAGGAATGTCTTCTTGATTTATGACATGCGACTTGGCTTTTCATTTGACCGTGCTCGTATTCTCAAACGTCCCGACATCTTGACTACTTTTAACGGCATATAATTTGTATAGATCTTGAAGGGTGGTTGTGAAATTTTAGCCATACGTAATCTAACACAAATTATGCATCAACAATAGGAAAAATATCTATGAAAATTCGATTAATCATTTCTAGATATTCTGAAACTTTATCTTATGAGATAAAAGAAATAATAAATCAGAATACAGGCCCTTCACATACATTCATCAAATCCTTCTTTCTGATAAGTTTAGGATGTTGATTTTTTTCTACATACGTTTAAGTACCATGACACATTTCCATATTCATTCTACTTATTCTGTGGTGATTTTATACAGCTTCAGAAACTTATGTGGGATATTAGTATAGTGAAGACTCTGGCTCTTTATCTTCTGACCTGTATAAACCCTTTCTAATATCGTTAAAATGGTCTAATCATAATCTGAAGGTAAAAATGTGACCCAGTACTGTAGCGGTTAAGGAAAAATATAAAGGAGAAACTTTTTTTTGTCACTTTATATCTGTACGAACGTCCAGAGAGAAAGTCACACAGGCAGTCAAAAATTATGATTATTATTACTATTTTACTCTTTAAACATGGAACGCAATCTTAATGTGTTTTCCTCGTTAGGTAACTCTCTTTTAATTTATTTTTTTACCAGTAATTCATTTTTTCTTACTTTCCTATGGTACATTTTCATAGCTCTTTGTTAGGTTCCTTTACATATACACTCCATAAAAAAAACACACTCAGAACACTCTAGTACAAAATATCATTGCCTCACAAGTGTTCAAACTCCACGCTCGCTACAACATTCCTCCAAGTATGTTAATTCCCTTCAAGCTAAGTCAGACGTTACTGAGGCAGAATGGTGAGGTGATGTGTTCAAGGCGACCTCTGAGGGATGGGCTTCTGTCACTAAGGCCTCGTATCTCTTTAGGATATGTGTGAAGGAAGGATATGCAGGTGAAGGGAGAGAAGGAAAAGGAGGGTGTAGAGAGAAAGAGTGATGGGGTGGGGAGCAGGGAGGGATCCAGGCAGAAAGTCCAGATCACCGTTTGAATCATTAATAACGCTCAGCCAAATATTGTGACGCCGGCTGTGAGTCACTGAGAGCACGGCATGGCACGGCACACCAAACTAATGTAGTGCGAACTGGAAGGGTCGAAATGTGCAGCGTAGGACAGTGTACGGCGGGGAAAGGGTTCGAAATCATATTTGGTAACGATAGTATAATTAAGGAACACAAGACTATGGGCATGTAAGAACCTATCTTCGAGGGACAAAATTATATTATGAAGTGAAGGAGGGCTGGTCAGAACATGCCGGGAAGAGGGGCCGGTATGGTAAGATAATGGAAGGGTTAAGAATTACATGTAGTAACGATATTGCACTTAAGGAATTCCATACTAATAACATAATAAAAACTAGGAATCATCGCAGAAACGATACGCCTATATGGAAGGAAGGAAGGAGATCAGCAGACGCAGAGAAGAAGAGCCACATGACATGGCGCTGGAGGGCGGGAGCGGAGGCCTGTTGGCAGCAATGGAGGGTCGTGGAGGAGCAAGTCACTTCGCCTCCATAAGTCAGGAGATAAAGAAGCGACCCAATTAGTGTTCTGACTGGAGGTGGGTCACTGTATCGTGTGTCCCTGGGCTTAGGGAGGGAAGGGAGAGCAAGGGAGAGGAGGAACAGATGAACTATAAGGAGGAATGTGCAGAGAAGGAAAGGAGGATGATACGAAGAAGGGTAATGGTAGAGCTATCAGAGGAGGAGGAGGAGGAGGAGGACGAGGAGGAGGAGGAGGACGAGGAGGAGGAGGAGGAGGAGAAGGAAGAGGAAGAGGAAGAGGAAGAGGAAGAAGAAGAGGAAGAGGAGGAGGAGGAGGAGAAGGAAGAGGAAGAGGAAGAGGAAGAAGAAGAGGAAGAGGAGGAGGAGGAGGAGGTAGAGGAGGAGGAGGAGGAGGAGGAGGAGGAGGAGGAGGAGGAGGAGGAGGAGAGAGGAAAAAAGAGGAGAAAAGGCACAGATGTCATCAGAGGGAGAATCCACAAGGGAAGAGTGAGTGTCAGGCAGCGTGAGAATGGTACTCAGTCTCAGCCTCGCCTCACCTCAACCCCTTGGAAGCCAGAGCTAAATGTATGATGAATAGATGACTGAATAATTTCCTTTCAGCCTCCTTAATCGCATATTTTGATTCAAATACAGCACGGGGAAGCTTTACTTGGGGGTAGTGCGGGTCTGGGGTGTCTGGAAGGGAGGGAGTGGGCTTGGCTATTTACGTGTCGCGCCTCGTGAATGGTAGTGGCGAGCGAGGCGGTGCACTGCTAGGCGCCGGTGACGTGAGCAAAGCGGTAATTTGTCACTGCCTCCACTTGTCACCCAGACACAAAACACCCAAAGAAATGCACCAAAGAAATGTCTATTACTCACGCAATAGAATATAAAGCATGTGGAATGATACGCACAACGTGAACACTTGAATGACATGAGGGCGAAGACACGAGTGCGATCTCTTGTTAGCAATGCGGAACAGTCGAAGCACCAGCATATGTTTCAGGGATTCACTTGTTCTGAATAGACAGCCTACACGCGCCGCTGCAACGTCACGACTCGGACTATTGTAATGTTCTTGGTACAGCTTGCCTCTGCTGACGTATGCAGAGTGTTCAATAAGGGAATTACTCACATGCAAGTCACCGGTCAGGCATCCCAGGCCAGGAGGCTCTGTGATACACGGAACGCGGGAAGCTGAAGGATTAGTGAATAAAAGACCAAAGGCAGTGAAAGTCGGTAAACCAAGATTTTTTTACAGCCCTTAATGAAATTGCGATGGATTTAATAGTAATGAAATATCGTAGTTGTTTATCAAATGCATGAACCCACCGCGGTGTCTTTTTTTTTATGTGACATTTGCTATATAATAATCCTTGATGAAACGACTCTTGCCGACTGTTGCTCTCCCACAGAAACTCCTTGTGTAAGGAATAAAGATAAATGAAATTCTTCTCTGAATGGTACGTCATCTGGCGGGTCTCGCTTACACCCACCACACACTCTGGCATAAATCTATTCGATTGAACAAGTAAAAAAAAAGTTCAAAAACGTACATAACACACTTAGAAAAGCTGTCATAAGAGTGCAGAAATAAAGAGAACTTTTCTGAAATACCAGGAACTTGCAGCGGGACCGAGAGTTGCTTCAGTGCATTATGCGCAAAATTCTGCACCCAAATAAAAACTCTGTAGGAGTGTTCGGCCCTGACCGCTTTGGACTTAAGCACACACGTCTCCATGAACAAAGCAGATGCCGGCGTGCGTCATAGAGGTTTTACTGGGATCAATGAGCGGGTGGAGCTGATCTGCCTTTAGGTAACTCAACGTACGTGTGACTAAGGTTCGCATTACCTTTTTATGTAAAAGAAGAAAGGTGTCTAAAAGTAATATAAAACTAAACAAAAAAGAATAGGCCCATTTAGTTGCCAGTCCCCTTGCAGGTTAGAGAGAGTAAGCCCACCCCCCCAAAAAAAAAAGGATAAATGTCTTGAAACCTCCCTTTTAATCCCTTCAATACTGAGACGCATTTTTACCATGATTTTGGGGAACGATTACACGAATTTATTTGCATTAGGAAGGGTCTGTGAAAGTCAGAAGATTAACGGCCATAGTCTTTACATTTTAATCCCAACATAAGTTCTGAAGCTGTACAAAATCATTAAGAAGTAACCAAAATATGAGAACGCGGCATGGTACTGAAGAGGTTAAATGAAGTCATAGAAAGTCTTAGAAAGTTGAAAATACAGAGACAGGTAGGGAGTTCCTGAGAAGTCCCTACTACTATTTTCAAAGACCTCAAAGCTGATTACTCGGGTTCTCATAGGTGCTTCCCTCTACTGCCGATTGACTCATTGTCGATCCTTGGTAAACCTCTTAAAATGTCAAGAAAACACATTGACATCCTCGAGAAACCATTGAACTTTCTCTAAAGCCAGTTGGAAGCTGTTGGAGTTAAGCGCAAAAGTATTTCAGAATACAGTTCCCAGTCCTATTTGTGGCGGTCAGCAGGCACCTCAACACCAAGACAACATTCTGAGACGCTCCCCGCCACGCTCCCTGACTAAGTTTAAAAATGCTCCAGAAGCTATACCGGATTTTGAAGGATGTTTTCACCAGCCTAGTGTCAGAGTGATAGGATTTTGACATTATTAAAAGAAGAAACATCTTGAGAATGCACCTAATCACCTTGGTAGCCTTTGGAGATATGTAGTGTGGTGAGAAAGTAAAGCGTTTCAGAATACTGGCCAGATATCTACAATATGTGCCCGGCAGGTCAAGAGGCGACTCGCTACCCTTTCAGGTATTCATTGTAGAGAAAAGTTCCTTCATATGTCACGCGGATGACTGTCATTATCATTACTCACTTCTGCCTTTAATGGGAGGGATGGGGATGATGGGTGGAGTTGGGACAGGTAAGAGAGAGAGACACACACACACACACACACACACACACACACACACACACACACACACACACACACACACACACACACACACACACACACACGTAGTAGTGATAGTTGTTCATTGTCAAAAAACGGAAGTTATAAAACAAAACTACATCCTTTTGGAAAATTTAAATTAAATGAAAAACAATAACATCTTCAAACACACACACACACACACACACACACACACACACACACACACACACACACACACACACACACACACACACACACACACACACACACAAAGAAAGATAGTTCTAAGAATGGAATGTCTCATAAGTAATAAAACCGCTGAACCCAAATACGACGACAAATGGGCTCCTTCTTTTCGGGTTTTGAGTAATTTCTCAGCTTCCATATGGCCAACATATTAATGACTTTATGAGGTTTTAAAAAGTGTCGCTTTGTTTTAACTTGTGAGGATCTAGGAAGCCAAACGTGGAGTCATAACTCAGTCCCTTCTGAATAAACATGTGAGTAACATCAAACACACACTAGAGAGAACTGTTTGTTGAATGTTATATCAAAGACGTGAGCTGCTGCAGCCACGTCAAGGAAAACACATTGGATCAATTCTAAATATAAGGATGATTTCACGAGGTTTCATAATACAAGCAGGAAACTTTGAGTACAACGTGTAGAAAATAATATATGACGAACTTAAAATCTCCTACTGTATAAGTAACTATGGAGACTAAGACATATCACGTGTAAAAATGTATATATATATATATATATATATATATATATATATATATATATATATATATATATATATATATATATATATATATATATATATATATATATATATTCACTCATTAACGTAACACTACTAGGTAATAAGGATCTAAAAGAAGTGGAGGCAAAGCAACAAATATTGAACATCATTTGTACAGTCGTGGCCACAGGTCAAACAACCTTTGGTCTTTTGATTTTTTCTCCTCTCGGTTTCCAGTCTTCTGATCTGTTAACCCTTTCACTGCTACCTGGCACATCTTTACTTAATTGGTAACCTCTCTATCTTTTCTTGCACTGCCTCTTTTTTCTTTTAGTGTTATGAATTGTTGCATATCGCAGTGAAAAAAGTTAATCAAAAGTCTACCTATCCGAAACAGGTTGATTTCTGGGAAATCGTATTTTCAGCAGGAAAGCAATAACTAAGGTAGCTACGAGCAGCATCTTTAATGGGCCAAACGTTTCGACATTTCATCTTATGTCATCATCAGTGGTCTAAAATAAAATAAAACAATAAAACAAATATAAGTATAAAAGAATAAAGTAAAATACAAAGAGAATTACAATGGTAAAAATTCACAACATGACAATATCAAGTTCACTATGGAATCTGAAATAGACTCACAAATCCCCTTCCTTGACCTAAACATCACAAAAATCAATGGTAGACTTTCCACCTCTATTTATCGTAAACCTACATTTTCTGGCCTCGGTATTAGTTTTTTCAGCTTTTGCAGTTTCCGGTTCAAAATCAATTCAGTCCGTACCCTCTTACACCGTGCCTTTGCTCTGTCTTCTTCTTACCTAAATTTCCATAATGAAGTTACTTTCCTAAAGGATTTTTCTATAACAATGGCTTCACCACCAACCTGTTTGAGAAAACTCTGAATAACTTTCTCCAAAGTAAATACCTTCTTAAACATCCAATTACCACTGTTGCCAAAGAAACAATCTATTTACGTATTCCATTTTTAGGTGAGGTTTCCAAGAAATTAGAAAGGGGTCTATATGAAAAACTTACAAAATATTATCCTGATAAACATTTTCGTATTGTGTCTACAAATAGTCTATGTATAGGTAGTTTTTTCCTCTTTAAGGACACTCTGCCAACTGCCTTACGCTCGTCGGCTGTTTATTGTTTCACTTGTCCCAGCTGCCAGGCTGAGTATGTGGGTAGCACCTTGCGCTCACTTATAAACCGAGCCAGCGAGCATTTAGGCCAGTCTGCCAGAACAGGGCGCCCGCTACACAACGCCCCATTTTCCGCGATACGGGACCACTGCCTCTCATGTAAGGTTCAACCCAATCTCAGTCATTTCCGTATCCTCGCCACCTGTAATAGACACAGTTTAAGAATACTGGAATCCCTATATATTTCCCAAGTAAAGCCATCCCTCAACAATACTCTGTCAGCATACCCACTTATGATAGTGTGAATTTTTACCATTGTAATTCTCTTTGTATTTTACTTTATTCTTTTATACTTATATTTGTTTTATTGTTTTATTTTATTTTAGACCACTGATGATGACATAAGATGAAATGTCGAAACGTTTGGCCCATTAAAGATGCTGCTCGTAGCTACCTTAGTTATTGCGTTCCTGCTGAAAAGTCTACCTATTAGATTCTACAAAGATATTCTCAAATTAGAACATTTTAGACTGAAGGCAAAGGTAAAATGGTGAAAGCGAAAGGTTGCTGTACTTCTAACTCCTCTTCTTGCTAGGCATCCATAATGCAATCAATCCGGTAAAGCATCACGTGACCAGCATCAGTAAAAAAAAGTCAACCACGGACAGACAAATATGATATACAAACTACTTAGAACATGTTTAAATCCTTTACTATTATTACGGCCTTTCTTTGCTAACTCTCACAGCAGGGACACTCAGGGAAGGGAGAGAATAGGGAGTTGTTCTCTTTCTGTGGAAGATACACAACTAAGAAAAAGAAATGAATGTCTGAAAAGATTAGATTCTTTCACACGTGTCAGTCTTCAAATTAACTTAAGCTAAGTGAACAACTGATGCTAGTATAAACACACACACACACACACACACACACACACACACACACACACACACACACACACACACACACACACACTCACTCACTCACACAGTCACACACACTCACTCACTCACTCACTCTCTCTTAAACCTAACTCTATTCTTTATTAATGGAGAGTTTTATTGTTTCTCACTCTGTCCATCTATCCATCCATCCATCTATTCATTTATTCATCTGTCTCTCTATCTGTCTGTCTCAAAAAAAAAAATAACAAAGGAGAAGTATGGAGTAGAGTATGAAGAGAGGTAAACAAAAATTCTTCATACATCACATACATATAGGAAACTACTACCTCAAAACACTACACTGCTTTACACACATACACACACACACACACACACACACACACACACACACACACACACACACACACACATACACACCATCATAAGCCACCAACACAAGGGTCACCGCCGCATATATAAACACTGAATTATTGAGGCATTTAAAAGAGAGATTAGAGAAGGTAGGGTGGCGAGAAGGGGAAAGGCGAGAGGACGGGTTTATCATGTAAATTGTGTGGCGGTAGTGATGGTGGTGGTGGTGGTGGTGGTGGTGGTGGTAATACTGTTTACTTCTACTACTTCTACTAGTACTAGTTTTACTACTACTACTACTACTACTACTACTACTACTACTACATCTGAGCTACATTATTCGTAAACCAATAACTTTGACGGATTGTGTGTGTGTGTGTGTGTGTGTGTGTGTGTGTGTGTGTGTGTGAGAGAGAGAGAGAGAGAGAGAGAGAGAGAGAGAGAGAGAGAGAGAGAGAGAGAGAGAGAGAGAGAGAGAGAGAGAGAGAGAGAGAGAGAGAGAGAGAGAGAGAGAGAGAGAGAGAGAGAGAGAGAGAGAGAGAATAGTAAAGAAAACAAACTTCTTAATAAACTTTGAGGACAGCAATGGACACACACACACACACACACACACACACACACACACACACACACACACACACACACACACACACACACACACACACACACACACACACACACACACACACACACACACACACACATATTTACCGCGTAGTGTAGCGGTTAGCACACTATGCTCACAACTGAGAGGACCTAGGTTCGAGTCTATGGAGCGGCAAGGCATGTGGGCGAGCCTCTTAATGTGTAACCCCTGTTCACCTGGCAGTAAATAGGTACGGGATGTAACTCGAGGGGTTGTGGCCTCGTCCCGGTGTGTGGTATGTGGTGCGGTATCAGTCCTACCCGAACATCTGTCAGTATAAGCTCGGATCTCTTTCCGTAGGGGAAACTCTGGCTGAGGGACCAGCAGACGACGCTGGTGAATAACACACACACACACACACACACACACACACACACACACACACACACACACGCCCGGTAGCTCAGTGGTTAGAGCGCTGGCTTCACAAGCCAGAGGACCGCAGTTCGATTCCCCGGCCTGGTGGAGATATTTGGGTGTGTCTCCTTTCACGTGTAGCCCTTGTTCACCTAGCAGTGAGTAGGTACGGGATGTAAATCGAGGAGTTGTGACCTTGTTGTCACGGTGTGTGGTGTGTGCCTGGTCTCAGGCCTATTCGAAGATCGGAAATAATGAGCTCTGAGCTCGTTCCGTTGGGTAACGTCTGGCTGTCTCGTCAGAGACTGCAGCAGATCAAACAGTGAAACACTTAGAGTAGACCTCCTGACTTCTTAATCTTCAAATATATGTGGTGAGAGGTTCAGTAGACACTCTATACACACACACACCCTACATGCACCCTACATACTCACCCTAACGCACAGACTGGATTGCAATACCCATTCGACCTTCTTTTACACTGACCTAGATATCTCTCACTCTTACTCGTACACAGAAACTTAAAAGAACTGCTTCCCTTCGACTCACTCTCCTTCCAACATACATCTTTACAATCACACTATTCATTCACACAGGGTTTGTTGTGTTATCATATGAAGTAAACAGATTTTCTAATACACAAGAACCTCTAAAAATGTTAACCCTTCAAATCCTTCCCTCTGCTACTCCGTCTCTCCTTCCTTCTCTCTCCTTACTCAATTAAGTATCATTGTGTCTACAGCTGGATAAAGTCGAGGAAAGTGTTACTGATTCTCGCCTCACCTGCACCTACACCTGGGCAGGTAAGGAGGCACTAAAAGTACGCCAGAATCTGATTAGAAACTTCTTTTACTACGCTAAGGTGCAGACCACCCAGTGGAGGTACGTTTGAGGCAGTGGCGAGCAAGCTTGGGGTGAGCGTGTTGGTGATAGCGAGGTGGTGATAGCTGATGTAGTACGTGGTGAAGTGGTGATGGTGGTGGTAGTGACTAGCTGCTAAGTCCCTTGCAGTAGGGGTGGTGCTGAAGAGATGTAGTAGTAGTAGTAGTAGTAGTAGTGGTGGTGGTAGTAGTGGTAGTGGTGGTAGTGGTGGTAGGTGGTGGTGGTGGTGGTGGTGGTGAGTGGTGGTGGTGGTGGTGGTGGTGGTGGTGGTAGCAGCAGTGGTGGTGGCAGGTGGCAGTGGTGGTGGAGCAGTGGCAGTGGTGGTGGTGGGAGTGGCAGTGGTGGTGGCAGCAGTGGCAGCAGTGGTGGTGGTGGTGGTGGTGGTGGTGGTGGTAGTGGTGGTGGTGGTAGTGGTGGTGGTGGCAGTGGTGGTATAATTATCATTATTATCATTATTATTATTATTATTATTATTATTATTATTAGTAGTAGTAGTAGTAGTAGTAGTAGTAAGAGTACCAATAGTGTTAGTGTAGGTGGTAGTGTAAAGTGGGTGGTAGGTATACTACTGGTGGTGGTGGTGGTGGTGGTGGTGGTGGTGGTGGTGGAGCATGAAACAAAAGAATGACTGAGTATCCTGCAGTAGAGCGGTAGTGTTGAAACGAAAGCTGAAAGAAGGATGATGGTGGTTGTGGTGGTGGTGGTGGTGGTGGTGGTGGTGGTGGTGGTGGTAGTGGTGGCGGTGGTGGTGGTGGTGACGTCGACCGGAAGAGATAGTCAACAAAGGGATGCAGTGGTCATTATGGTGGTGGTGACGGAGGTGCTGACTATGGTGATGGCAGTAGTAGTGGTGGTGGTGGTGGTGGTAATGATAGCATAAGATGGATGGTAACACTAACAGTTAAGAGAATAGCGAATGATGAAGTATGGTGGTGCTGACAATGCTTAGAGGGAAATAAAAGTGAAACGTTTGAGGATAACATTAATGGGAATGGTGATGCCGGTAATATCATAAGATAGTAATGATAACAAAATCAGTAGTAGTAGTAGTAGTAGTAGTAGTAGTAGTAGTAGTAGTAGTAGTAGTAGTAGTGTAGTAGTAGTAGTGTAATAGTAGTAGTAGTAGTAGTAGTAAAATTATTAGAAGTAGAAGTAGTAGTAGAAGTAACAATAGTAGTAGTGAAAGTAGAAGTACTAGAAGTAGTAGTAGTAACAGTGATAGTACTGATAATAATGATAGTAGGAGAATAATAGTATATAAAAAACCGCCACACGTAAATAAACAAATAAGAGTAGTGATGGCATTGATAGTATTTCCATAGTAGTATTAATGACAATCATAGCTGTAGTAATGGTAGCGAGCATTCTCAACTTCCATAGCAGATGCGGCCTAAAAACACTCCCATGGCTCAATCTCCTTTCAATTGCTAAGCGGAGACTCTTCACGACGAGGTCCTCATTTCTCATCGGGCAATTTATTAATCCCCTTACCCCCCTTGATCCCTCCTTTAGCTCCTTCTTTAGTCTCCCCATTCAGCCTCCCGCCACCCTTTGTGTTTAATTGACTCTTGTTTATCAACGTCTCTCTGTCTTTTTATTCTAGCGAGGGCCCAATGGATCACAGGCAGACGCGTTCGATTCCCTGCCTCTCACTTGGCTGATGAAAATAAACACACTCCATCTCATTTCATTTCCTAGCATAAACACTTAAGAATTTCAGTTATTTCGGGATAGAGACGTGTTACGCTTTCAGGGAAGGTTATCAATTAGAGAAGGATGTTTGTAGGGGAACGTGAGGTGCAGGAAATCAGAGCTCTCCGAGAAAGCAGGGACGCAGACGCGGTGGGAAGCGCCGAGCCGCCTTTGAACACCAAAACGATCTTATTCACAGTGGTTTAGCTCAGTTACCAGTTCGCGTAGTTACCTCACTACGATATCCTCCTTCCTCAGGCTCTCTAAAACGGGAAGCTTGCCTGAGATAAAGGTTGACGGGCTGGCACGCCGCACGCCAATCCGAGAAGGAGCGAGGCGGTAAACAAGTAACAGATGAAGTGTCGCCTTATCTTTGGCATGGCTTTATGCAGCGGCGGAGCGACGCGGCGTAGAGGGTTACCTGTGGTTAAGCATTCACAACAAGTGCTGATTTATTCTTGGGATTTGACACATGAGGCTAGTGACCGATCGACCGACCGACCGACCGACCGACGCCTTACTGCTATTCCTCCCACCTCCACTGTGTCCTGCCCTGCCCAACGCTACAGCTGACTCACAGCACCGCCCCCTTGGGATCACACGGGGGCGCTCGGACCTAATATATCTACCTTAGTGTAAACATTGAAAGGTGGAGGTGGAGTAGACTGCACAAGAGGCCATCGGTGGTTGAAGGAAGGTTGTGTGGGCAGAGAAAGCAAGGTTGTCGAGGCGGCCTGATATACTGATTCAGTCGCTATTGATCGCTACCCTTAAGGAGATGTATGGCAGCGGCTAAATGAATACTGAATGAGGTGATTACAGAAGATGCGGGAGCGTTGCAGCCTGACCACGCTGGCCACCTGAGGGAGGGAGTATGGAGGTGAGAGAAGGGAGGGAGTATGGAGGTGAGAGAAGAGAGGGAATGGAGGAGGAGAGAGAGGGAGGAAGGCCACGGCGATAGAGGGAACGAGAGAAGAGAGAGGGAGGTAGGGGGTCGCGGCGAGCTCCTCTGTCCCCCCCCCCACCAACAGCCTTTATATGCGGCTTTGAATACGCCACTGAGTTATCGCCTTGCAACCAGCACCTAGACGTAAACTGCGGCCCAGCCAGAGATACGATTTTTATTTTTTTCCTGTCGGGTGACCATTGAGAGGTGGACGCAGCAGAGAAAAGCCAGGCTCTCCACGGCGGCTGGCGGGGATTCGAGACCAACCTCAGCTGACGTGAAGGTTCAGAATGAAGGCGAAAAAGAAACAAATGACGAAAGAGAAGAGAGCAGAAGAGGGCACAGAACAGTATGTTAGGGAAGAGGGGAGATACACGAGTGCAGTAGAGACGAGAGAAAGGAAATGGACAAGATAAGTAAGTGGAAAAGAGAAAGACCAGTTAGAGTGTGTGGATGTTTGTGTGACTGAGTGGCAGCGGCGACAGGAAAGGCCAGATGGAGGGGGGAGAGAGAGGCAGAGGAAGAGAAGCAAGGCACGTGGACATGACGGTCAACTGGTGGTGGTAGTAATAAAAATATATACAAGTCATACAAGCAAGGGTAATACACACACACACACACACACACACACACACACACACACACACACACACACACACACATGCAGCACGCACGCACACAGGCAACGCACGCACGCACGCACCCAGGCACGCACGCACGCACGCACGCACACACACACACACACACACACACACACACACACACACACACACACACACTCCACGTAGTATAGTGGTTAGCACGCTTGACTCACAATCGAGAGGGCCGGATTCGAATCCCGGTAAGCGGCGAGGCAAATGGGCAAGTCTCTTAATGTGTGGCCCCTGTTCACCTAGCAGTAAATAGGTAGGGGATGTAACTCGAGGAGTTGTGGCCTCGCTTTCCCGGTGTGTGGAGTGTGTTGTGTGGTCTCAGTCCTAGCCGAAGATCGGTCTATGAGTTCTGAGCTCCCTCCGTAATGGAGAAGACTGGCTGGGTGACCAGCAGACGACCGAGGTGAATCACACACACACACACACACACACACACACACACACACACACACACACACACACACTGTATTCATCTTAAAATCATGTAGAGAACAGATGCATTAGTAAAGATGATGTTGTTGTTGTTGTTGTTGTTGTTGTTGTTGCTGTTGGCGGTGGTGGTGGTGATGGTTGTGGTGGTGGTGGTGGTGGTGTTGGTCATGGTGGTGGTGACGGTAGTGGCGGTGGTGTTAATGAACATCTAAGTTTAACTACAACACACACTTTCCTCTATTAATTTTATATATATATATATATATATATATATATATATATATATATATATATATATATATATATATATATATATATATATATATATATATTTAGTGGTGATGGTGGTGTTGGCGATGTTAATGGGGACCCAAACTTAATCACACCACACACTTTCCTCTAATAATCATCATACATTTCAATATTCATATACTTTCACATAATTATCCACCAAGATTCCAATAGTTTTGTATATGTTAATTTATATTAAGTAGATTTACAACCCATCGAATGATGAAAGGAGCCAGTGATCATACACAGTAAACTGGAGATGAAGTGAGAGGAGAAAAACATGATTGAAAAAAAAAAAAAAAAAAAAGATTCACACATACGATAATGAATTGGAAAACATTATTGGATTTCCCCTGCGCTCATTTCAATCATACATTAAAGTAATAAAGTTGAAATACTGCATGATATAGCAAAATGAGAGATACGAGCTTCAAATGTTAATTCTCTCTCTCTCTCTCTCTCTCTCTCTCTCTCTCTCTCTCTCTCTCTCTCTCTCTCTCTCTCTCTCTCTCTCTCTCTCTCTCTCTCTCTCTCTCTCTCTCTCTCTCTCTCTCTCTCTCTCTCTCTCTCTCTCTCTCTCTCTCTCTCTCTCTCTCTCTCTCTCTCTCTCTCTCTCTCTCTCTCTCTCTCTCTCTCTCTCTCTCTCTCTCTCTCTCTCTCTCTCTCTCTCTCTCTCTCTCATCGCTCCCTCTCTCCTCTCAGCTCCACCACAACAAAGCGCCGCGCCTCGCCACACTACGTCAGACGCAACCATGCAAATTGTCCTTACCTGAGGGGGATGCAGGCTGGGTCGGGACCGCCGCTCGTAACTGCAACACCCCATTGTGCTCGCGGCCAGTATTCCACGGCTGTAAAAGGAAATTGCTATTCAAGAGGCGACAACCAGAAGCCACGCCCCTGCATCGCTTCCCACATTAGCAGGCAAATTACCAATAACGTGTAATCAGGTGTAAGACATCGCGGAGATTCAGAGTGGAGGGACGAGTCAGGACACTGGCGAGTTGCAGGTTTTATGACTTGGTTCCCCTCTGTGTCAGACTTGCAATGCTGCCTCTTCTTCACCTTCATCGCCTTCTCCCTTCCATCCTCTATGCCTCCCTCCACCTTCAGTAATGCCCATCCTTTCACCCCAACTTCTTCCTGCCCTTCTCCCTCCCTTACCACTCTCGCCGGAGCGTTAGATATTAGCCACGAAGGGCATTGAAGGGTGCGCAGCCCTGTAGGTGGTCCCCTCGATGAGAGACGACCACTGCGATATGGACTTGCCTTTTCCTACTCTTGATCTTAATCCTGATCTTTATGACGCCGTGGGAAAAATCGTCCATCACGTGTTAAAGATGGAATGAAAATTTTAATTCCTAATAGCAATGCGACAATGGTGATTTGGTTTTAGTGTTGCTGGTTGATTTTATAGTGCAGGGATGTAAATGTAGGTATTAATCTAAGTTTGTTATGTTCACGTCCTTACAATGACGAAACAGCAGGGGAAAGTGCGATAGCAGATCAGGGAAGGCCTTTCTCCTGCAGGGAACGCATATGATAATGATACCTATTGTTTTTATCAACCAAGGCATCTCCTAAAGTACACATAATGCTCTTATCTTCTTATTGTAAGCAGCTATTATAATGACCAAAAGCCGTGTAATACAATGTGTTGCTTTTTTAAATCTCTAAGTCCTCTGATCATCTTTTAATCTTATTAACAATTCAGACAACAAAAAGAATCGTAGCAGCTCAGAAAACTTACGATTGATAGAAAAACGTTAAATTTGTAAGTGTGCAGGTTACTTGATTTCTCACCGTGACTGAACGTGTGTGCTGCTTCAAATGGAAGTGAATACATTGTATAACACGCTGCCCCAAAAGGATGAGGAGACAACACCGGCGCAGTGTGTAAGTAATGACAGTTGCTGCAATACCAAGCACGTGCACCACTCCCGCCTCGTCAGGTTGTCCCCGTTACACTTACGTCAAACCAATGGCGTGATCAGCACTCAGCGACAAGTGTCACGTCCCTGCCGCCTCTACCGCAACTAATTCAGCATTCTTGGGAAGTTATGACGAAAGAATAAATAAGTATGTAGTCAGTGGTAATCTCATATATGATCTTACGCAATCAAATAATGTTATCAGATCACTCCATGGTTGTTTAAAATATCATTTCCTTTATGCCAGCAGACTAAGATAAATCGTTGTCAGGTAATGTTGATTAATGATGGGATTATTTTTTTAATTGCAAAGCCTAAGTGAACATTTGACTTATGATAACATGCGAGGGTACACAGTACAGTGTAAATAATGGAATTTGGTGGTATTATGGTCAGGAGAGGAGTAAAGTGCACTCACTTCCTCTCTTTGGTTATTTAGAGCACTGCTATGGTAACCTGAAGACAAAAGGCCATCAGAAAAGTGGAGGTCACGATACAGTAAAATCAGAGACTAAACCTAATGATGAAAAGAAAGAGAATAGTGTGATTCATGAAATGTGATGTCGTGCGTCGTGTCTGAAAGTGAACCCTCCACCAACATAATACAATGCATCCCCGGCGACCACTCCTCAACAACCACCACCACCACCACCACCACCATCCTCAGCTGTAAATGTAGTATGCATTGGGAGGCGTGCAGCTGCGCTCAGCCGATTGCCCTGCAGCCAACCAGCCTCACCCACTCCAGTGTGAAGTCAGCAGGGAATTGATTGATTAACTGATATAATGGCGCCGCAACATGAATGAATATTTCCAACAGATAGCTGAGGAGTGTGTCATTTAAGTATTTAAGTTTCAGCCAGATAGTGGAAATTTAGAACCCAAGAGAGGATTCAGTGACTCTACTTTCATTTTCAATATTGCGACAAAAACTCATAGATGGCAAAAAAAAAAAAAAATAACTCACTTATCTAGCCAGCCAGCACTCAAGTGGGCCTTTTTTTAATCTTTTCTTTTTTTTGCCCTTGGCTGGCCCTCTTCCCTACATAAAAAAAAAATAAAATAAACATATATATTCTATTCTCAGTTTCATTTTGGCTTTCACAACTATAAATCATACATGTACCTGTCCGTACACGACGTCCTCACTAAGTACTAAGGGCAATATCACATTTTCCATTCACAAAAGGTTAAAAAAAATATATAGCACATAATAACAACCATTCCATAAACACAAGCACTTCACACTAACTGAAGAAAAATAAAGTACATGATGAGGCAAGTCAAAAGAAAAGGAAAAAAGAAGTATAAGAGTATATAAAGAGCTCTTAATAAACACCATTAAATACTATTAGATTACCCACACCCCCAACAGAGCAAGGATTCAGGGTCAGGTAGTCCTGAAGGTTATTGTTAAGGCTTGGACGAGTGAGGGGAGGTGAGCAGCACAAGGTCCACTAAGGTAAACACCCCCTAACTAGGGCAACACATCAGGGGCGCCCTCCACTGCCCCGCGCCACCCTGCACGCCAGCACGCTCCTTAAAAGGCTGCTGCGAGGATGCGTGGAGTGTGAGTTCTTGAAGGAGGAAGAAGAGAAAGAGAAAGAGAAAGAGGAGGAGGAGGAGGAGGAGAAGGAGGAGGAGGAGGAGAAACCAGACAAGCCCTTCCACGAGTCTCACCCCTTAACACCACCTAACACTCCTCCCTCATCTTCTTACTCCCTCCTCCTCCTCCTCCTCTTCCTCCTCCTGTTCATTTCTCTCGCCACCCTCATCTTTCTCCCCTCATGCCACCCGCTGCCCTCGTATCTCCTCCTCCTCCTCCTCCTCCTCCTCCTCCTCCTCCTCCTCCTCCTCCTCCTCCTCTTCCTCCTCCTGCCCTTGGCCAGACGCCACCTGCACCGCTGGCTGCCTCGGGTGGCGATGAGGGGAAGTGGTGGGGAGGGAGGGAAGGAATATTACTGTAATTGTATCGATCTGCGAGGGAGAGGAGGGAGGGAAGGTGCATGGACAGATAGACACAAGGACGGACATGATAGCAGACACATAAGAGATAGATATAGATAAATAAGGTGTTACTAAGAAACAAAGAATTCGATAGAGATTTGAGGAAGGAGACGGATATTATGGTGATAAGTGGTGGTGGTGACAGAGAAGACAAAAACAGGCAGACAGATGAAACGTATCATTAGCTACTACGTAAAATACAGGACAAGATACATACTTTGAAAAAAAGAAAGTCATATGGTGGTGGTGGTGGTGGTGATGGTGGTGGTGATGGTGATGGTGGTGGAGGTGGCGGTGGTGGTAGTGGTAAATTCAAGTGCATTTCCCATTCAGCTGTGAGGCGAGAGGGAGGGAGGGTTACATGAAGAAAGGAGGAGGAGGAGGAGGAGGAGGAGGAGGATGGGAGTCTGTACACACACAAACCTTCTTATAATCCTTTTTAGGCCTACGCTTTTTCTTGGACGTTTTTTCCCACTTAAGAGAAACTACAAATGCAGGAGGAGGAGGAGGAGAAGGAGGAGGAGGAGGAGGAGGAGGAGGAGGAGGAGGAGGAGGAGGAGGAGGAGAAGGCATACAAGTCCCAGTGCAGTCCTGTGAATGGTTCTCACCCCCAGCCCTTGGGAACACCACAACAGCACAACAACACCTCTCAGAAGGTTCAGCTACAGACGAAGAGAAGACTAGGACCTTTACCACACGACAGTCTTGAGAATACACACACACACACACACACACACACACACACACACACACACACACACACACACACACACACGTAAAGAACCTTCATCGGAAAAAATAATGCTATACACCAGAATGTCTCTTCCTAAGTTAGTAGTCTTATTTATGTGACTGTTTCTCAGTGTCTCCATATTTCTATTCCTGCATGGTGTTGTACGTACTCTAAGCATCTTTCCCTCCATTACTCATACTCTTCCCACATCTTTTCCTCAGTGTATCTTCTTAGTGGTTATCTTGACTTGGTCCTTATCTTTCTTTTTTTTCCCAGGAAGTATTTTTATTCTCTTTGGTTCCTTAATTCATAGAGCTTTTCACGTTCTTCATCTCCGGATCGTCTTTTCAATGCATCTCAAGACCATATTCTGAAAAACCTGAACCGCACCACCACTACTTAAGATCACGTTACTGTATTTTTTTGGATTTTTTTTATGCTGTTGGTGACAGACTGGTAATATTTCTGCATTATTCACAAAAAAGGAGAAACTTCCTAGAAAATCCGGTTAATTATCCCTTTGGACATTGAAAATACGAAGTCAAGATGAGAGAGCGAAATATTTCAGAACATGGGCCTCAGTGCACCATGAAAGAGCAGCGAGGGAAGTTGAGGCAGTGGAGACTTTGGACCACTAGACACACAAACGGCGGCTACAAGGTCGGGGTGTTGTGGGCATGTGATCGCGGCCTGTAATCCCTTTACGCGGCTACAACAGGGGAGGCTTGAGGGGAGGGGTGCTCCGGCCCGCACCACACACCAGACAGACGGGCAGACAGACTGATGGACGTACACACACACACACACACACACACACACACACACACACACACACACACACAAAGAAAAAAAAAATGCAACATATACATACATGACCTCATTTCGTAATGATGAACCCCTTATTCTGATTAACTTTTAAGATACCTTACTGATAGTTTTCAGCGTTTTCAATGATGTTTTCATAATTTGTTACAGTTAAGCAAGCGATTTACATTACTAACTTGGAATAAATGGAGATCCGATTATAGCCTTTGAAAATCTCTATTATAAAATGATAAAACTCTTTCGAACACGATCCACGGACAAAAAGCTAAGCACACACCACATAGCTCTCCACAGAATTACAGCGTACAGCTCCTCAGCCTGTTTGACACGATGCAGTGCTTGAACATACCCTGTTCTTTCTGGTGCTTGTTAAAAGCCAGTGTTGGTCTTTAATAACACTCACAGCAGGAGGATTCAAGTCTCCTCGTTGTCCGCGTCGCTTGAGGCCTACCGCCCACAAAAGCACGGGTAAAAGGCCTCGGGAGCAGAGTACAAGGTCGTGGGAACAGCTGCCTCCCCGTATGTCACTTGTCCCATCTTGCCCCCAAACACCGTGACGACGACTCTAGCGCCTCCATTACACAGTTGTCCAAGTGCTTTCCTGACGAAGGAGTGGTGAATGTTCGCCAGTAACCCTAAATGGCCTAAAGAGTGAGAGTGTGAGTGAGAGAGGTAAGGAAGACTTCCATATCACCTGACAGTTAAATACACGACAAAGAAGCAAGTCATATGATTTGTTACATAAGAGAAACTTTAATGATTTGTATAAGAGGATTTTTTGTACTAACCCATGTTACTAAAAATAAGTAGTCAGTAATTACGTTCTTACGATATAATGCAAGATTTGTTTTACGTGGACAGTCTTGGATGAAATTATAAAGATATCATTAACACACAAAAGTCACCACTAAGCCACAGTCCCGCTCCAGCAAGCCACCACTTTGCCACCACTATACTAAATGGCCTCACCACAACACAACTCCTCCACCCCTTCCCCTCCCCATGACAGCAGCCTACCACCATCCTCATACAACACAACAAAACATCTACCACCGCAACACACACACACGCATACATAAACACACACACACACACACACACACACACACACACACACACACACACACACACACTACTGGGATTATTTACAAGAATCTATATTAATAACATTTTTTTTGGTATAGAAGTAAATCAAACATGTTCTTTAAGCATTTCCCAGTAGACATAACAACTTCTAGATTCACGTAATTAGCAATGAACTTCGTCACGACGCACACATCCTACAACAATAACAACACTGAAAGGGATAACTTCTTTCTAACTTTCACACTCTTCACTAAAAAAAAAAAAATAAATAAATAAAAAAAAAAAAAAAACTCAGGCTGAACTTTCATAAATGTTTTGTTCTCCCTTCAGGACCATTTGCAAAGACCACAAAGACGATCAGCCGGTTTTTTATGTGTTTTTTTTCCTACTCATTATACAGAAGGTTTGTTCAACTCTCCCTTAAATGTAAAAAAAAAAAGAAAGCCCTTGAGAGTCAATGTAATTTTCATATGAGCTTGTTAAGTGAAAGGGATAAACTGAAGAGATGTTTGTGAGTTTTGAAGTTACGTATAGAAGAAAGAAGGATGAGTGAATGGATATTATTCTTGTGGTGAGAGAGAGAGAGAGAGAGAGAGAGAGAGAGAGAGAGAGAGAGAGAGAGAGAGAGAGAGAGAGAGAGAGAGAGAGAGAGAGAGAGAGAGAGAGAGAGAGAGAGAGAGAGAGAGAGAGAGAGAGAGAGAGAGAGAGAGAGAGAGAGAGAGAGAGAGAGAGAGAGAGAGAGAGAGAGAGAGAGAGAGAGAGAGAGAGAGAGAGAGAGAGAGAGAGAGAGAGAGAGAGAGAATGAAGAGAATGACCACCACAGTCTTCACCATCACTCACCATAAGAATAGAACAGTGACCACCTCAAACCGCTAGTGACCACTCTCTGCCCGACACCCGACAGCCCCTCCACGCCAGCACGCCCCCAGCCTCCCCGCGCCAGCCCCACGCCCGCCACCTGACATCCTAGGGGCGTTATGGTCTCGCAGCCAAACGGTTGACGAGGGCGTGGCGTTGCGGGGGGCGGACGAAGCAGAAACGGGCAATAGATTTCTAGCGATTTTTTTGGGGGTTGGTCTTCTCGCGGAAGGTTTAAATGAAATATGATTCACTTTCCTTCCCCCTCTTCAAAAATGCGAAGTAAAAAACGAAAGGTGTTACTTTGTGTGTGTGTGTGTGTGTGTGTGTGTGTGTGTGTGTGTGTGTGTGTGTGTGTGTGTGTGTGTGTGTGTGTGTGTGTGTGTGTGTGTGTGCCTGCATGCCTGTGCGTGCGTAAGGGGCGTGTGGACGTGTGCGTGCATCAGTACGTGCCTACAGTGTCAGGTGTTATCGCTTGAGAAGAAACACTTGCGCTTAATGTAATTTATTAGCGACAGGTAACCTCGACCCGGCAGTGACCCGTGCTGCCCTACCCACGTTCTCCTCCCCCTCCCCCTCTCCTCCCCCTCTCCCTCTCCCTCTCCCTCCCTCTCTCTCTCTCTCTCTCTCTCTCTCTCTCTCTCTCTCTCTCTCTCTCTCTCTCTCTCTCTCTCTCTCTCTCTCTCTCTCTCTCTCTCTCATTCTTTTCTTCAATTCTATCCTTCTCCTTCCATACTCAGACTTTGCATTTTTCTTCTCTATTCCTCCATCCACACTCTCCTCTCTATCTCTAGCCACACCACAGTTCTACCTCCCTCCATTCTCTCTTCAATCTCCCTTTTCCTTTCCTGCTACATCCTATCCATTTATGCCATTCTCTTACCCCCACGTTTTTCTCTTTAAATCTTGCCTCTTCTAAAACCTAAAACCTTCTGTCCTCTATCCTATCACCCTTCCCTTTATTCTTCCTTCATTTACATCTTTCTTATCACGCGCCTTCGGTTTTCTTTTCCTCTTTCCCGTTTTCTAAAAATTGTAATTTCCTTTAACTACTTTATTTTTCCATCTTTACCTTTCTCCGATATCTTATTACTTCTCTTCTTTTTTTCTTCTGTCGTTTTCATTGCCTTATTTTTTTTTTCTTCCTTACCTCCTTACTCCTATATTTAACTACCTTTCTCCCCACGCTTTAGACATCAAAATTTCTCTCTCTTGTTTTCTCTCCTTCCTTATCCCGACACACACACACACACACACACACACACACACACACACACACACACACACAACGCGCGCGCACACACACACACACACACACACACAAACGCGCACACACACACACACACACACACACACACACACACACACACACACACACACACACACACACACACACACACACACACACACACACACACACACACACACACACACACACACACACACACACACACACACACACACACACACACACGCACGCACGCACGCACGCACGCACACACTCAGACTCTCTCTCTCTCTCTCTTTCTCTTTCCCCTCCCCCGCCAGCGCCACCTTCACCATGACCTTTCCTGACACTGTTCTCCTGTTTTACTCTGCCTCTTTCCACCTCACGCACCCCCAAGGGACCAATTTTCCTCCCCTAATATCCCTGTTGTGAAGTGAAACTGGAGTGGACAGTGTAATAGTTAGAAAAGAGGCAGTGCAAGAGACTACTAAAAACAGGAGTGGTTGACCTAAGAAACGATAGAGAAGTCACTTCAGATTATGATGATAATGATGCCCAAGAAAATGAAGAGAGGTAAAGGAAGAGGAAAAAGAGAAAGAGGAAAAAATGAGCAATATTTTACGTCTTTCATAAGGAGTATCAAGGATTAAGAAAGTAAAAAAAATAATGAGAAAGCAGTGATACAAATTTAACTGCAAGCTTGTCAGGGGCAGAGCTTCTGAAACTGCCCAATCACACGAACCAGATGGGGGATAGAAGTGTGACTCCTCCGCCAAGTTAGACCAAACGGGCAATGAGTGAAGCAGCCTCAGCCTCAGTGAAGTACAAGGTCTTGAATACATATAAACTTTCGTGCAGCCTTGGATTGGGAACGGTCTCGTCATTGGAGTAAATATTAATGATGTAATGTTTTAGTTGCAGTATAATTTTACGGTGTTGATGCAGGGAGGAGTAAGCATAGCAATGGCATCAATATCGTTATTTTGACGGCCTCTCGGTGTCTCCTTCACGCACACAGTTGTGGTTTGGACTCGTGGCAAGAAAACAAACCCGAAAAGTAATGAGTAACAGTTGTGTATGTATCTCTTTCATGCATCCGTCTCTCTCTCTCTCTCTCTCTCTCTCTCTCTCTCTTACATTTCCATCATTTCTTCAGTCTTTTGCCTTCATACTTCCTTCTTAACTCATGCACCTACCTCCCCCCACCTCTCTCTCTCTCTCTCTCTCTCTCTCTCTCTCTCTCTCTCTCTCTCTCTCTCTCTCTCTCTTCATGCCGTCAAGCCAGCACTTCTTATCCTTCTCT
>NC_059271.1:18912199-18919699 GCF_017591435.1 Portunus trituberculatus | reverse complement strand
TAGGACAAAAAAGAAATAAGAAAAAAATGTTGTAGTATATCACGTGACTTGACATCCACGCGGACAGCAGCGAAAGAACACTTGTGGGGTACATGTAGCCCCACACCAACCACCACTACCACCACCACCACCACTACCACCACCACCACCATGGAACACGTGCGACGAACACTTGTAGTCGGTTCACGAAGCACTGCTATGATATATGCTTACGTGAACAAACACCTACTGATTCCGATCTTTCTGAATCCACACCGCACTACGTGTAAAAAGATTGATGGTGCCATACAAAGGTACTGTCTTGTGTTAAACTGCAGTGATGATGGTGATTGTGATTGTGGTTGTGGTGATGGTGGTGGTGATGGTGGTAGCGGTAAGGTTGACTGAAAAACGTAAGGAATAATTAGTTTTGTTTAGCGCGGATAAGGTTGTAATTATAAAGGTTAATTATAATGTTGGTACTGATGGTAGTAGTGTTGGCGATGATGATGGTGATGTTGGTGGTGGTAAGTGCAGATAAAAAAAAAAAAACTGATGTAGAGAGAAGTTAGAATGAAAAAAAAAGTATTATCATGATATGGTGGTGGTGGTGGTGATAATGCTGGTGGTAGCGGTATTCGAAAATGAAGGTAAAGATGCAAAGGACATGAAACTGGCTCGTAATGGCAATGACTTGTGAATCATAGTGATGAATGTGTTACTAATTAATAAAGTGTTGGTGTTAGTGGTAGTGGTAGTGGTGGCAGTGGTAGTGACGGAGAGAGAAGAGCCTGTTGTGGTAATATTTATCCTGGTGGTGATGACTCTAATATTGCAGATGATGTTATTAGTGGAGCGTGGTGGAGACTGCGTTAGTGGTACAGACGGTCAAGATACCAAATTCAATAGTGTTGATGGTGGTTAAGTGAATATAGTGTTAGTAAGAGAAATAGTAGTAATGGTGGTGGTGGTGATAGTAGCAGTACTAGTAGAAATAGTAGTAGTAGTAGTAACAGAAGCAACAGTCAGTCAGCAGCTGCATCAGTGTACAGCGGCTGTAGTGTATACCAGTGTTGTGATATCCGTGCCAGGCTTCCCCTTATAATCTCATCATGTCCCTATCACGTCTCCCTTTCAAGAATTCACAAAATTGTGTTTATTATGTAAATGCGACCCGCAGTGAGAGGGGGATGAGATAGAGGAGGACGAGGAGGGGGGGAAAGAGGAGGAGAGACTGCTGAGTTTATGACCCCTTCAGCCCCCCGAGTCATTATTTACGAGCGGGGCGTTGCAAAGCTCAGCCAACTCACCCTTGCAATTGCAGAGGGGAAAAGGTGAAAAGACCTCCTGGCGAGGGGGCTACCTAAGGGCCGCATTGACCCTTCCTCTTTTACGAGTTACCTCCCTAGAATCGGGCGGCGAGTGGCGATAAAGGCGAACCACGATAAAGCCGGGCTCTGCAATAACGCGGCAATCAGAGCACCATTAGCGCCAGGTGCCCGGCCCTCCCACGTCCATCACGGCGGCTGTGGCACTTTATGTCTCTAATCCACGTTACATCTCCCGCGACAGACGTTCAGCAGGTCATTTTGGTCGCCGCGTTCAAGCCAAGACTACCAACTATACATTTCTTTCTCTCTTGGTTTCTGTAGCGGTGAGATTCTCGGTGTGGGAGACTCTCAGCATCACCCAACACCTGCTGAGGGCGTGAGAAGTCTCCCCGATGCCCACCACGCCCACCACACCAGTCGACAAGGATTCTTAGGCCGAGGTTGTGAGATTCCTGCATCGTTGTGGCTTAGGGACGTTTTCATGCCTCAGGTGATAGGAGAAGGCTACGAGAGAGAGAGAGAGAGAGAGAGAGAGAGAGAGAGAGAGAGAGAGAGAGAGAGAGAGAGAGAGAGAGAGAGAGAGAGAGAGAGAGAGAGAGAGAGAGAGAGAGAGAGAGAGAGAGAGAGAGAGAGAGAGAGAGAGAGAGAGAGAGAGAGAGAGAGAGAGAGAGAGAGAGAGAGAGAGAGAGAGAGAGAGAGAGAGAGAGAGAGAGAGAGAGAGATTTAAAGGGGTTGAATGACCGAGGTAATTTGAAGTATTTATGTAAAAAGTATGAGAGAAATACAGTGGTAATGATGGATGGTGGTGGTGATTGTATGTGAGTGAGTGAAGGTAATTAGAAAAAGTAAAGAGTGGAATAGCGAAAGCGGAAGAGGTTGAAGAAGAGAAAAAGGGTAAGTGGAAGGGAAAAGCAACTGCAACACATAAGGTGGGCAGTAACTGAAGGAAGAAAAGAAGAGAAACGAAGGGAAGGGAAAGGAGGGAGCCAGCGGAGAGAAAGGGTGGAGGTAAGAAAGGGAGGAGTCAGTGTAGGGCGGAAGTCTTACCCTTGCTCCATGAAAAGACATCTAGGAAAAATAGGAAAAAATAAAGAACAAAACAGTTTGGTTGGACTTTTTTGTAAACTTCTCATTTCCGACGAGGTGAGGAACAGCAACACTTGGCGGCAGAGGTAAAGACCAGGACTAGGCAAGAAAGTGACAGACAGACAGACAGACAAACAAATCTACAATGAGTGATAAACAAACAGGCTGATAGATACAATCAAAATGAAACACACACACACACACACACACACACACACACACACACACACACACACACACACACACACACACACACACACACACACACACACACACACACACACACACACACACACACACACACACACACACACACACACACACACACACACACACACACACACACACACACACACACACACACACACACACACACACACACACACACACACACACACACACACACACACACACAGAGAGAGAGAGAGAGAGAGAGAGAGAGAGAGAGAGAGAGAGAGAGAGAGAGAGAGAGAGAGAGAGAGAGAGAGAGAGAGAGAGAGAGAGAGAGAGAGAGAGAGAGAGAGAGAGAGAGAGAGAGACACACACACACACACACACACACACACACACACACACACACACACACACACACACACACACACACACACACACACACACACACACACACACACACACACACACACACACACACAGAGAGAGAGAGAGAGAGAGAGAGAGAGAATATGACCAACCAACCTTGCGACTAAAAAAGTTACAAAACAGTAGAGAAGTAAAACGATACACAAGGCGATCGCGTGGGACTCGCGGAGCGGCGGTATAAAAATGTAATCTGCTGTCGAAGCCTCGACTTGCGATCCGGGAGAGGCGGTGATGGTCACGACTCCCTTTGTGGCGCCTCCTGCCATTGTCGGGGGCGGCAGCGACGGTGGCGGTGATGATTGCCTGTCTTAAACCTCCACCAGTACGCCCTTCCCTTTACTTCCCTTCCTTTCCCTTCCCTTCCCCGCGGCCTTCACAAGCACAAACACAAGCACAATGGTTGCGCTCCACTGAGAATTAGTCAGCTCGTATTGTTTATTTTCCCAGAGTTTTTCCCGGTGGTGTTGAAAGGTTACGGAGGAGGGAAGGTAATATAAGGGCACGAAGGAGGGTGGTGAAGGAGCAAGGCGGAGCGCAGGAAGGCTAAATGCACAGGATCCCTTTACAAAGGTTCAGATTATTTCGATAGGATCCCAAGCCGCTGCCGACACGCACGATCGCCCTTTGTTAGGCGAGAAAAGCGATCCTTTACCCCTTGGCTGACACTTTTATGTAGTGATGAAACACATACCAAGTCCTCCTTCACCTCCTCTCCTCCTATTGCTACTCCTATTCCTCCTCTTCCTCCTGGTATTGTATACGAGTGGAAGTAAAGAAACCCTGAGCCTATATTTTATGTGGGTGTTTACGACCAATATCTTAACACAGAAACGAGGTTCGGCACGCCCTGGCTGGCTCTTATGGTTCAAGTATTGGGGAAATGTGTGGGTCTCGTGCTCCTGCTGCTGCTGCTGTTGTGCACGTGACATCCATGGCACTTCAAGGCATAACTTTGCAGACCACTGTATTTATAGGTTCAATTATACGTGGGGATTTGCTTCAGGATACAGCGTCTATTTTTGATGTGACTGTGGGATTTAAGAGTTTTTTTTAGATTTCGTACTCTATTCATATTGTGATTATATTACTACCATTTCTTCTATATCTGGGATTGTTTTAATTGTCTGTGGGTTTGGTTCTTAAATCTGTCCATCTTCGCAGTGACTGAAGGGAATTTAGGAAGAAAGGGTGTTTCGCTAGGAATTAAAAAGAAAATCATGACTATACTACTACTACAAAACATCCATTCATCTATCAGTTCATCTGTATCTATCGACTTATCTATGCATCTAATAACCTATGTATGTACTATCACTACTATTACTCCTATTATCCACCCATTCATCCAATCATCTATTTACCTCACTACAATAGGAACAACAACGACTATTCTTAAAGCACCCCCTCTCCACACACACACACCCAAACAGCCACACTAACGCAACTTCAAGCTGACATTTCCACGAATCTTAACACACGTCATTCCTGGCCACTCCCAGCACACCACCCTCACCTTGCCTCGCCGAACGCCGTCTGCTGACATTTTAACGACACCTCCACCCCTCCCTCGCGGCTGCACGAATCACATACCTCCACGTTGCACTGGAAAGACACAAGAACACTAAGGTTAAGCAAGAACGAGAGGAGTATGTAAGAGTTTTGCCATATTGTTCATGATAGATAGATTTTGTTATGTTGTTTGTAGATTGTTAATGTGGTGGAGTAGCAGAGGTGTAAGATTTTTTTGCTGTTGTTATTGATGGTGGTTGTGATTATGTTGTAATTATATGATGGTGATGATGATGTGGTGGTACTAATAATAATGACACTAATGGCACTATGGTGATAATGACAACAATGCAGAAGAAAAACTAGAACAAAAATATGGAAGGAAGAAAAAATAAGAAGCAAAAAGATCACGAAAATGAAAAAAAAAAACTGAAAAGAACAACAAAAACGTCAACAACAACAACAACAACAACAGCAGCAGCAGCAACAACAATTCTAAACAAAAGAAAGCAACCCACACTCCATACCGCCCGACAAAAAGAGTAAATAAAATAGAATAAGAAAAATGCAACCAATAAAAACACAATAGAAGTCTGCTCATTACCTCCTCAGCCCGCCCATCTCCTGTTAACATCACACAAATCCTGCAGCCCTGTCTTCTCTTCATCCTTCCCTCCTCTCGCCCAACTTTCAACACGAAGCCAAGCCCTGCACCCCATCCACACCCTATCCACATCCTATCCTCACCCATCTTCCCCCTATCAGCTTCCTATCAGCCCTACACCAAGACGGGAGGGGTTCACCGTTCCTAACCGCCTCGTATACAACTGTGTAATCTCCTCTTATCTGCCGCCACAACACATCACCGTCACACTACGTATACTACACTATGCCTTTATCTTTGCAGCTTGACCGTCTACACCTACACTTACTACACCTGTGGCGGTCTGGTGTCGATAGATGGGCGTGTGTTATCTACTTGTATACACTTCTTCACCGCTACACTTGCTATGGTTTATTTGTTACCAACACTGCACTATTAAGTAACATCCGCATTGCAGTTATACACTACCATACTCTCTCTCTCTCTCTCTCTCTCTCTCTCTCTCTCTCTCTCTCTCTCTCTCTCTCTCTCTCTCTTTCAGGGACAGGTTGCTGGTTGCTGCTGCTGCTGCTGCTGCTATCTATGCCGCCCAAGCATGACCGCCCTCCATTGAGAGAGTGGGCGTGTGTGGGCGTCGGCCGACCATCATTATTACGCTTCCTTCTACCCCTTTGTTCTACTGCGGGTGCAGGCGTGACCTGGCAGGGAGGGACGGCGGGGGGATCGACAACTTTTCACAATGCTTCGTCTCGCGCGCTGCCGTAATGCTCCAAAATAAGCAGATTGGAGTGTTTCCCGCATATAATTTCCACCTCCAAGATTGGCAGGCGGGATGACGGGGCGGAGAGAGCTGGAGAAGAGGGAGGGGGTAGGTCTAGGAGGGGTATTGGTGAGTGGAGGGAGGGGTGGAGGGTGTCGCGTGCCTAGTGGTGGAGTTACGGTGTGATCGTCGCCACCAGGCACAGAGGGTGGACGGGAAGTGGCGGCAGCGGCTCCACAGACTCAGAGGTACAGGAATACCTATCATTAGACCCGCAGGTGTGATTACAGGTGAGCTTAGGTTCTGCCGCTGCTGCCTGTCTCCCTGCCTACCTGCCTACCATTCCTCTTCCTCTTTCCCCTCCTCCTCCTCCTTCTCCTCCTCCACCTCCTTCTCCTAGTGCTCCTCCCTCCACCGTGTCATTAAAGTGGGACTGCTGGGTGGACTATGGGTTCCTGGGTGACTTATTGGGTTGTGGGTGGAGTATGGGTCTCGTACGGGTGGGGTGGTAGGAGGAGGGTAAAGGTGGACACTATGTTTGGTGGATGTAAAGGAGTAGGAGTCATTTCTGTGTGTGTGTGTGTGTGTGTGTGTGTGTGTGTGTGTGTGTGTGTGTGTGTGTGTGTGTGTGTGTGTGTTTGATTTACTACAGTCATGCGAGGTCTGTTTGTGTCTGTCTGTGTCTCTCTATTTATTCGTGTTGTTTTGCTCTTCCTTTTTTTAAGTATGATGATTTTGCTGGGTATTTTCGTGTGTGTGTGTGTGTGTGTGTGTGTGTGTGTGTATGCTGCTCTCTCTCTCTCTCTCTCTCTCTCTCTCTCTCTCTCTCTCTCTCTCTCTCTCTCTCTCTCTCTCTCTCTCTCTCTCTCTCTCTCTCTCTCTCTCTCTCTCTCTCTCTCTCTCTCCACCACAGCTCCTCCTTCGCCAGGTAATCAATACACCTGGCAATTACGCAAATGAGTGAAGGCGGTGGGCGGGGCGGGGCGGGCGTCGGACGGGTGGGCGGCGTGTGGCCAGTCGCGTCCGTGGGTTGCCAGCTGACCCATGGGGCACCGAAGAAAGGACCCACAAAAAATTCCTGGTCCACGTGGCGGCCGCTGGTCAGTTGGGGAGGGGGGGATAGGTAAGGGAGGGGAAGGAGGGAGTAAGAAAGGGCTAGAGGGAAGGAAGAAGGAAAGGTGGTCCTCTCTCGTATAAGTGAATGGAGGTCCTTAGGTGGTGGTGAAAATCTCTTGAGTTATTGAGTGTTTTATGTTACTCTGGTGGTGGTGGTGGTGGTGGTGGTGATGGTGGTGTAGTGGCTGTGAGTTATAAGAGTATTGGTGTTATATTGCTTGACGGAGAGAAGAGAAGAGAAGAGAAGAGAAGAGAGAGAGAGAGAGAGAGAGAGAGAGAGAGAGAGAGAGAGAGAGAGAGAGAGAGAGAGAGAGAGAGAGAGAGAGAGAGAGAGAGAGAGAGAGAGAGAGAGAGAGAGAGAGAGAGAGAGAGAGAGAGAGAGAGAGAGAGAGAGAGAGAGAGAGAGAGAGAGAGAGAGAGACTCTGGACTTGCGTGTATAAGTTAATTCTTAAATGGAAGTGGCGGTAACAATGGCGGCAGTGGTGGTGGTTGTGGTGGTGGTGGTGGTGATGAA
>NC_059271.1:18894699-18907199 GCF_017591435.1 Portunus trituberculatus | reverse complement strand
AGGTTTAATTAAGGGGATGTATAATTCACAGCCAGGCTCCCGTGACGTCCAAGCTCACAGTTAAGAAAGAGGGAGCTTGATCTTTGATGGCAGTTGCACCTATTTAGTAATAGTAGTAGTAGTAGTAGTAGTAGTAGTAGTAGTAGTAGTAGTAGTAGTAGTAGTAATAGTAGTAGTAGAGGCAAATCTGGCGTGAGGAAGAGGAAATACCTGGAAAGGAAAGGGAAGTGTGCATAGGAACGGCTTGAGGTGACAGAGCTGAGTATAGTAAGGAAAAAGGAAGTCTAGTGTTGGTAAGGCAGAGTAAAGGCAATGGTTGGAACGCGAGGGGAAGGCAGCTACAAGTAAGGAAAGAAAGGATCAAGGAAACAGAGACAGGAACGTGATAAAAATGGAGGATAAAGAGGAAAGTTTTAAAACGGGCGATAATGCAAGAAGATAGAGAGGAAACAGAAGGAATATAACGATTAGTGTGAAAGAAGACAGCAGCACGTCAAACAAAGTGAGAGACGTGAAGGAGTAATGAGTAAGGGAAGGCAGAGGGGAAAAGATACAATTTGCAAGGTGGGAAGGAAGTAAATATCTTAGGAGCACCAGAGAGAATATTTGGAAATCTTGGATAAAAGTCAAGTTACGTATACCACTTTTACATCCTCCAACATAATCCCTCAATCTTAATTCTCATCATGGTATCAGAAACTCGCCATATTTTGTAAGACTAATGGAGGATGAGTAAAGATTAAAGGAACACGATATAAACAGTACATCCCTTGAATATTGCCCATAATCATACAGTAGAGGCAAATGAGCCACATGCCAGTACAGGAAAAGCAAGAAAACCACAGTAACTCGAGAGAAAGCAGGCAGGTGGGAGTCAATGCAGTACATTACTCGAATATTGCCTATAAATACACTGTGGAGGTAAAAGAGAAGGGAATGTAGACACGAGAACGTGGGAGAAAGCAGGCAGGTTGTGAGAGGAAGGAAGGTGATCGCCCCTCGCTCTACCTAACCTCCAGTTTAGTGTAGCCCAGTCAGTCTCCCCACATACACACACACACACACACACACACACACACACACACACACACACACACACACACCTTCCTCCCAGCACGTGCTAATGGCTGCCTTCCGGACTCCGATTTAAAGTGCTGCGCCGCGGGACTCCCTCACTAAATGGGGTTCCCGGCCGTGTCCTCCCTCGTGTGAAATTGAATGGCAGACTAATGGTTTAACCCCGCGTACCTTTGGCGATACTCGGGGGTAAACAATTACATGCCCGTGGGTCCCCGAGGAGAAGGCGCGGCTGGGGCTCGATCACGACTGTCCCATAAGTAACAGCGAACAATGAAGCAATACAGAAAAGGAGGAAAAGGTCTCGCTGTTTTTGGTGATGAGTCTCGGTGGTGCGTGTGTACTGGTGGTAGTGGTGGTGGTGATATGAGTGAAGTAGTAGTGCTTGTGGAGAGAGAGAGGAGAGAGAGAGAGAGAGAGAGAGAGAGAGAGAGAGAGAGAGAGAGAGAGAGAGAGAGAGAGAGAGAGAGAGAGAGAGAGAGAGAGAGAGAGAGAGAGAGAGAGAGAGAGAGAGAGAGAGAGAGAGAGAGAGAGAGAGAGAATTTGTTTTTCCTTTTCCCAGCATAAGAACTTACATAATACAATATATTTCTTGTCAAATGCCGTTAAAGTAAAGCAAGTCAAGTCTACACCATTTCTAAGGGACTAATAAAACCAAAGCAAGGTAGTAATAAATAAAGCTGCCTTATTTCCGCCTCATAAAGCAATTAACCACAAAGACAACCCCTCCCCGTCACACACACACACACACACACACACACACACACACACACACACACACACACACACACACACACACACACTACAATTATCTGCCTAAAGCTACATCACCATCACCTCTTCCCCAGACAGTAACGCATTCAAAACCTTCAACTAGAAAAAAAAAAAACCTGAAAATGAGTGAAAAAAAAAAAATGTCTATCCGTTTTGTGTTTGCGCGTATATGTTGTGCTTTTTCGTTCGCTTTGTCATGCATACAGTCAACTTTGTATTTGATGAAGGAGTTCTTCTCCCTACATGTTTAATAAAGGTGAGATCGGTTATCCTCTTTCTTTTCTTTTTTTTTTTCCATGGCAGTTGTTATTGGTTAGAGCTGCCTCTGATTTGAGTCTCTAGTTGCCTTTCTTCGTCTTCCCCGTTCACATCGCATTCTCGTCTCTCTCCCACCCTCTTACCTTTCTCATACCACCTTCAGCTCCATCACCAACACTCTCTCTCTCTCTCTCTCTCTCTCTCTCTCTCTCTCTCTCTCTCTCTCTTTTGCCAACTCTGTAAATCTTCCCCCATTATTTCTTATCACACTTTCTTTCTCCTTTCAACTTCTATTTCCTCTCACGTTTGGAAGCACCTAGAAACAAGTGAAAAACCATGAGATAAGTTAATTTGTGAAAGTAAATTGTGGTAATGCATGGTGTGTTGTGGTGCCGTGGTGATGTAGTGTGGTGTGGAGATGGTGGTGGTGATGGTGGTGGTGGTGGTGGTGGTGGTGGTGTCGTGTGTGTGTGTGTGTGTGTGTGTGTGTGTGTGTGTGTGTGTGTGTGTGTGTGTGTGTGTGTGTTCGTCCTTTAGTTTTAATGAGAAGAAAAGCACATTCAAAGTGTATTATTTTATTTGTTTTTAATTCTTTAAATGAGATTACTAAAGAGTCAGTTATTGTAAGAGAGAGAGAGAGAGAGAGAGAGAGAGAGAGAGAGAGAGAGAGAGAGAGAGAGAGAGAGAGAGAGAGAGAGAGAGAGAGAGAGAGAGAGAGAGAGAGAGAGAGAGAGAGAGAGAGAGAGAGAGAGAGAGAGAGAGAGGTGGAGAGGGGAAGGTTAGGAGAGGTGGGTGACAGGTGGTGGGCGGGGCGGCATGTCCCTCCCTGCCCTTCGTCCTCGAGCTGGTCAGGCAGACGAGATTTATTGGACAACGGGAACTTCTCATTTCTCCTTCAATTTATGTTTTTACGACTTTTCATCTCCTCTTATTTCCCGCGATTTCTGAGGAATGCAATGAGAGAGAGAGAGAGAGAGAGAGAGAGAGAGAGAGAGAGAGAGAGAGAGAGAGAGAGAGAGAGAGAGAGAGTGTTAAAGTTGAAATATATGACGCTATGCACTTACTGAACTTTAAATTAGCAGTCATGCATTTATGAAGTTATGTTGGTAGTTGTAGTAGTAGTGGCAGCAGTAGTGGTGGTGGTGGTGGTGGTGGTGGTGGTGGTATTATTATTATTATTATTATTATTATTATTATTATTAGTAGTAGTAGTAGTAGTAGTAGTAGTAGTAGTTTGTTGTTGTTGTTGTTGTTGTTGTTGTTGTTGTTGTTGTTGTTGTCGTGGTGGTGGCCGTGTTAGTGGTGGTGGAGGTAGTAACAGTAGTAGTAGTAGTAGTAATGACGGTTTGTTGATGTTACTGATTTATTTTTTTTTCAGTTGCTGTTACTATCTGCTTTTCAGAATGAGCGATAAAAAACAAACTTATTCAAATATAAATCAAGACTGCATAATGAAATCTCTAGTTACTTTCCCTGCTCGTCCATGCATCTTCTCCCATTCCTCCGAACTGACCACTTTTATTACTGTTTACCCAAAACATAAACACTTGCATTTACTAAGAACTATTTAACATAACTGTCTCTCCTTTGACCACCACCACCATCTCCACCACCACCACCAGCACCAGCACCATCACCACCACTAGCAAATTAAAGAAAATACACCATTTCCATAAACCATCACCACCAGTACTATTATAGATCAAAATACTATCACTAACCACATCCCTCTGGAGTATATATATAATTTCTTACGCATTCCTTCCATTCGCCATCTGACCATTTAAACTATTTCCAACTTTTTCACCAGCACCACCACCACCACCCACCTTCA
The DNA here is from genome assembly GCF_017591435.1 of Portunus trituberculatus. Lineage (NCBI taxonomy): Eukaryota > Metazoa > Arthropoda > Malacostraca > Decapoda > Portunidae > Portunus > Portunus trituberculatus. The sequence continues at coordinate 18,903,256 of NC_059271.1, read as the reverse complement.
ACATCCATCCATCCATTCTCAGACAACTGCCAGCCTCAATCTCCTCGGAAGTATTGTTTGAGTGTCGTGTTTCCCGGCACTGTAACGGCCCCACACTGGCCCTCGCACTGACCCCGCCACCACCCGAAAATTACACAAAATTACCCGTAAAACCAACAGCGAGCGTCGGGCTGTTTGTAACCGGAGAGGCGGCGACGTCCGACTGACTGGCGGGGTGAGTGGTCTTCGCCGCCGCCGCCGCCACAAAGTCATTGCTGCGTCTTCGTCAGTGTAATGCTGAGGACACTGTGTGTGTGTGTGTGTGTGTGTGTGTGTGTGTGTAGTAATATACAACATCTGAGCACAACACGTTCCGCAGCGAAGCACAAAGGGTCGCCTCATTTTGGTGCATGACTATTTCCAAGAAAAATATAAGCACTGGTCAATCCATCCCGGCCCGTTGTGGCTGGCGTGATGGCCAGCACAGCCTTATCTGTTGGTGTGTCGGTGGGTTGTTTCGCCAGTGTTTCCCTCAGCAGGCCGGCACCACTGCCGGCACTGCACCGCTGAACAAACAAGGTGGGCAGCGGTGGTAGGGAAGAGGGCTAGGGCTGTCTACATGGACCAGGAATTTTTTTCATCATGATAAATAAAGGAGTGCCATTGTGTCTGTATATAAGTGTGCTAGCATGAACATTCGAAGAAACGAACAGTGCGAGGCAAGGGGTCACGGGAGGGCGTGGCCAGCAGTCAGCGGCGACAAAACACAGCAGCACACCACTTCCTACCCGCGAGGCCACAACACCCAGGCTCTCACGCCACCGCCTTCTCCTGTTTGCCCGCAGTGCCAATGGCCACCAGGGTATTACGTTAAATAAATATATTGCTCGGACAGGCGCCCTCTTGCCCTCCCGTCCGGTGCTTTGGAGTGACCGCCGCGGCGGCTTTGATGCCACCCCGAGACCCTCGCCAGACGCTGCCCGGTGTCATTCGCCCGGCTGGGCATCTTTGTGGCACTCGCTGACCCCCCGTGGCACTCTAGGCTCCTCACTGTCCCCATCACCGCCCTCGAGGCATCCCTGGCGCCACACCTTCAACCGACTCACACACACGAGATGCAGCTGCAGCTGTCTTGGGGAGGGAGATGAGGGAAAGGGAGGGGTACAGTCTGCCTATTAATACCGCACCTTAGTAAATGTAAGTGTGAATGGAGAGGATTGGATGATGACGCATGGGGAAAAATAGAGTAGCAAAAGATAACTGCAAATGATCACGAGTAGGATAAGTGATATGCTGGCCAGTACTGTCAGACATTCTCTGCCCTCACCACGATAGTTTCCACGTCCCACAAAAGCAATTAATCAAATTATTGTGTCGTCTTTTCCTATGATGGTGCATAATTCTTAATAAATTATCATGAAAATCATGAGTGCTAACACTGGTGAAAATCGGAATGCCTTTCAGCAGTATATAAAAGAAAAAAAAATTATATATATATATATATATATATATATATATATATATATATATATATATATATATATATATATATATATATATATATATATATATAGCCTATACTGAACAAAACGAGAAGAAAAGTTTGACTAAGCAGTGTAGCAAGCAAAAGAAATGGGTGACCGTTTCTGAATGCAATATTCCATGACAATTTTCTAAGTAATTAACGTAGGTAAGTTTTTTTTTTATGAAAATATATTTTTGATTTAACAGAGTTACTATTAAATAATTCCGTTTTCTACTTTAGCGTTTTAAGAAAACGACATTTTAAGGGTACACTTAAATATTTTTAACATCCTTGATTTCTTATGCCTTCATAATATGTTTCACATAACTTGTGACTGTTACTCTTTTGTCATTCACGGAGGATTAACACAACATCTCTTTTCTGTATAATAAAACGGAATAAACAACCAAATGACTCCCTTTGGTGAAGGACTCCAGGCTGGAGACGGCGTGAACGAAGGCCACACACCAAATGGAAGAAGACGAAGTGATAAAAGCAACTGCAACAACAGCAACAACAACAACAACAACAACACCATGGAAGAATAAGATATATCAGGAATAAAAACAAATTAGCTGACTGAAATCAGATCTCGAAGGTGTATTAATCAGTCTACTTGTTTATTCATTCACATCAATAACAACTTTCATTCTCGAGTTAAAGAAACGAAAACATAAATCAAACTGTAGGAAATGAAGTGAAAAGAACGAATCAATCCAATAAAAACACGATGGAGAAGAAGAATAGTGACCATACTGAACTCTTTATGCAAGAGGGGAGACTGGCCAAAGGTAACAAAAAAAAAGAAAAAAAAAATGGAAACAAATGGCCCACTGGATTGCTAGTTCTGTTAAAGATCATAAGACTTATCCAAAAGTCAGGGACAAATGTTTTGAAGCCTCCCTCTTAAAAGAAGTCAAGTCGTAGGAAGATGGGGATACAGAAGCAGGCAGGGAGTTCCACAGTTTACCCGAGGAAGGAATGAATGGTTGAGTGCACTGGATGATGAAAAGAAAAGAAAAACAATAGTTATTCTTCAAAGGTTGTGACTGCTATTATCAGAATCAGGTCCTGAACATGATTTTGAAATAGTGTTAAGTGTCAGTATACTGTAAAAAATATACACAAAAAATATCATAAAAAAAATGTTTCACTATTTTTTTTCATATTTTCTGCTGAAAAAATGTATATATATATATATATATATATATATATATATATATATATATATATATATATATATATATATATATATATATATATATATATATATATATATATATATATTTCTGTGTGAGAGGGGAACGATTTCTCTCTCTCTCTCTCTCTCTCTCTCTCTCTCTCTCTCTCTCTCTCTCTCTCTCTCTCTCTCTCTCTCTCTCTCTCTCTCTCTCTCTCTCTCTCTCTCTCTCTCTCTGTCTGTCTGTCTATCTGTCTGTCTCTCTCTCTCTCTTCCTATCCTAATGAGAAGCTAACAAATACAACATGCACGGGCCTCAGCGGGAAGAACAAATACATCCTTAATTTGGCCGCCACGAGACACCGCTGAGGACAGAGAGGCGGGCCGGAAAAATTAAGATAAAAACGCTAGAGCAAGCAAATGGCAGTCAGTTTGCTTTGAGATAATTAGTGTGTACATTTATTCTTACTAACAGATTTTATATTTCCAGTGTGTATATAGACGTGTGTGTGTGTGTGTGTGTGTGTGTGTGTGTGTGTGTGTGTGTGTGTGTGTGTGTGTGTGTGTGTGTGTGTGTGTGTGAAAATGTTCTATCTCTGGGAGTGTTTGAGTAAGTGGTTCATAAGATATATTGTTTGATGTTCATAATGATTCATTCTCTCTCTCTCTCTCTCTCTCTCTCTCTCCTACAACGTGGACACACACACACACACACACACACACACACGCACCACACACACCGCGTAGTGTAGTGGTTAGCACGCTCGACTCACAATCGAGAGGGCCGGGTTCGAATCTCGGTAAGCGGCGAGGCAAATGGGCAAGCCTCTTAATGTGTAGCCCCTGTTCACCTAGCAGTAAATAGGTACGGGATGTTACTCGAGGGGTTGTGGCCTTGCTTTCCCGGTGTGTGGAGTGTGTTGTGGTCTCAGTCCTACCCGAAGATCGGTCTATGAGGTCTGAGCTCGCGACCGAGGTGAATCACACACACACACACACACACACACACACACACACACACACACACACACACACACACACATACGTAAACAAATAAATAAAAAGATAAAACTAAGTGAAACGCCTTGGGACAACACCACCTAATGGATTTGTGTATGTGTGTGTGTGTGTGTGTGTGTGTGTGTGTGTGTGTGTGTGTGTGTGTGTGTGTGTGTGTGTGTGTGTGTGTGTGTGTGTGTGTGTGTGTGTGTGTGTGTGTGTGTGTGTGTGTGTGTGTGTGTGTGTGTGTGAGTCAATTCGTATATACATGAATAAATGTTTTCGCGTAGCATAATCTCAGTTAGGATTCCAAAATTTTTCCTCTCTCCTTTAGCCTTCCCGTGTTTTTGCCTGGAGCTTCCCACGCTAAGAGTCTTCCTGGCTTTAATTCTGACGAGGGAGACGAGGTGTGGGACGCGCTGAGGAAACCAAAGGCGGCGGGGTTGGTGTGGGTTGAGGGAGGGTGTTGTTGGTGGTCTCTAATGCGTGCATGTGTGTGAGAGAGAGAGAGAGCTAAGATGAATTAAAGCCTGAAAAATACATGTTTTGACAGAATAATCCTCCATGTGCAATATACGTAAATAAATAAAATATCTTATCGTGCACCACCACCACCACCAGCACCACCACCAGCGACGCCAACACAGTGATGCTTCGGGCAGGAAAATATACGTACAACAGCAGCACCACCGCTAACAGGGAAGCTAAATATTGTAAATAGATAATATATATGGAAATGGACTTGATATTTGTATGTACACATATAATAATATTTCTTTTTTCGTAGTGATGAGAGAGAGAGAGAGAGAGAGAGAGAGAGAGAGAGAGAGAGAGAGAGAGAGAGAGAGAGAGAGAGAGAGAGAGAGAGAGAGAGAGAGAGAGAGAGAGAGAGAGAGAGAGAGAGAGAGAGAGAGAGAGAGAGAGAGAGAGAGAGAGAGAGAGAGAGAGAGAGAGAGAGAGAGAGAGAGAGAGAAATTTAAGCACCTTGATATTCAACATGATAATATTTTATGTTCAAAGACTATGTATACAATACACGGAGAAACATAGCTAACCTGGTGTGTCCTCTCCCTCGTACCACTCTGTTTCAAAGCAGCGTATTATGTGCCGGGCCCAACCTCTGGAACTCACTGCCAGACCATACCAAGATTGTAGCTCATATAAACTCTTTTAAGAAACAACAAGTCAGTGTATGTACATGTGTTCAATGTATAAATGTGTGCGTTCCTTTACGCTGCGTGGCTGCTCGTTCATTTGTATGTAGTATATTAGGTGTACGGGTGGGTGTGTATGTGTCTTTATATCTGTGTCCAATGTATTTGTTTATATATGTTTCTTAATGTGGTGAGTGGTTGCTCATATTTTGGTTTGTATATATGTAGGTGTATGGGTGTATATACATGTTACTTTATGTAGAGATATGTTTGTATACTGTTATTGTATGTATGTTTATGTATGTTTGCAAGATTATATGCAAGAATTTGTCTGTATTGATGTGTTAATATGTATGATTGCATGTGGATGTATGTGTGCATAAGTACATAGAAGGGTGTGTATGTTGGTATTGTGTATGTGTGCGTATGTTTGGATGTAAATGCATGTGTGGATGTGTTTGTGTGTGTACTATGATGTTATATGTAGTTACGTATAGATATAAGTGTATGTTTACATAATGTAAAGAAAAAAAATAAAAAGAAAGAAATGCATTTGATGAAATTTGTGTGTGTGTGTGTGTGTGTGTGTGTGTGTGTGTGTGTGTGTGTGTGTGTGTGTGTGTGTGTGTGTGTGTGTGTGTGTGTGTGTGTGTGTGTGTGTGTGTGTGTGTGTGTGTGTGTGTGTGTGTGTGTGTGTGTGTGTGTGTGTGTGTGTGTGTGTGTGTGTGTGTGTGTGCATTTACTCATTAAAAATTGAATGTGACGAACATTATTGCCATATATCTGCCTTGATAGTATTACATATTACACCAGTGTCAATATCCAGAAATTGCTTTTGTGACAGATTATTTTTTCCATTGTGCATCGTTATTTCATCCTGATGGAACCTCTGCCATGTCATCTGACACTAAAGCTGAACTCTTCTCAAACCTTTTTTTTTTTTTTTTATTAATACTAGATATACAACATATATTGGGGATTTATGAGTTACAAACTCCACCTTGGATGATTCTGGGCTTGTCCCTCCCTCCCTCTCTTCTCTCTGACTATTTCATATCCTCAATAAAAATTCTCCGTAATGATGTTTTCCATGTCCTCTCTGTCCTAAACTCTTGGAAGGCTTATGGACCTTATGGGGTCCCTCCTATTGTTCTCAAAAACTGTGCTTCCGTTCTTGCACCTTGCCTGGCCAAACGTTTTCAACTATGTCTATCGACTCCTACCTTTCCTTCTTGCTGGAAGTTCGCCTACATTCAGCCTGTTCCTAAAAAAGGTGACAATTCTAATCCCTTAAACTACCATCGTATAAGTTTGTTCTCTTGCTTGTCTAAAGTTTTTTGAATCTATCCTCAATAGGAAGATTCTTAAACATCTGTCACTTCACAATCTTCTATCTGATCGCCAGTATGGCTTCCGTCAAGGTCGCTCTACTGGTGATCATCTGGCTTTCCTTACCGAGTCTTGGTCATCCTCTTTTAGAGATTTTGGTGAAACGTTTGCTGTTGCGTTAGATATATCAAAAGCTTTTGATAGAGTCTGGCACAAAGCATTGATTTCAAAACTGCCCTCCTACGGTTTCTATTCTTCTCTCTGCAACTTTATCTCAAGTTTCATTTCCGACCGTTCTATTGCAGTTGTGGTAGACGGCCACTATTCTTCTCCTAATTCTATTAACAGTGGTGTTCCTCAGGGTTAAGTCCTATCACCCACTCTCTTTTATTCATTAATTACCTTCTCAACCAAACTTTTTGCGCTGTCCACTCTTACGCTGATGATACCACCCTACATCTTTCCATGTCCTTTCAGAGACGACCAACCCTTCAGGAAGTCAACAGATCACGCAGGGACGCCACAAAACGCCTGATTTCTGATCTTTTTAAGATTTCTGATTGGGACAGAGAAAACTTAATAGTTTTCAATGCCTCGAAAACTCAATTCCTCCATCTATCAACTCGACACAACCTTCCATACAACTATCTCCTCTTTTTCAATAACAATCAACTGTCTCCCTCTTACACAATGAATATCCTTGGTCTGTCCTTTATTCATAATCTTAACTGGAAACTTCACATCTTATCTCTTGCTAAAACAGCTTCATGAAGTTAGGCATTCTTCGGCGTCTCTACCAGTTTTTCTCACCCCTCCAACTACTAACTCTGTAGAGGGCCCTTATCTGTATGGAGTACGCTTCGCATGTTTGGGAGGTTCCACTCATATAGCTTTATTAGACAGAGTGAAATAAAAAAATTTTCGTCTCATCAACTCCCTTCTCTGACTGACTGTCTTCAGCCTCTTTCTTACAGCTGAAATGTTGCAGCTCTTTCTATCTTTTATGGCTATTTTCATGCTAACTGCTCTACTGATCTTGCTAACTACATGCCTCCCCTCCTTCTGCGGCCTCGCTGCACAAGGCTTCCTTTTTTCTCTCATCCCTATTCTTTCCAACCTTCTAATACAAGAGTTAACCAGTACTCTCAGTCATTCATACCTTCACTGGTAAGCTCTGGAACTTCCTGCCTGCTTCTGTATATCCATCTTCCTACGACTTGACTTCTTTTTAAGAGGGAAGTTTCAAGACATTTGTCACTGGATTTTGGCTAATTCTTTCAAATCTTTTAGGGAATTTGGAGTTACAGTGGGCCTTTTTTGGCAGTCCTCCCTCTTGAGTTAAAAAAAAAGCTGGACATGTTTTTGTAACATTGTCTGCTAGGGAGTCATTTATGACTTGGCTTGGTAGACTTAGCCATTATATAGATATGTATATTATATTTAAGCTATACCTATTATTCTAATCTCTCTCTCTCTCTCTCTCTCTCTCTCTCTCATGTACCTATTTACACATCAACACAAGCAATCTATCTATCTATCTATTCATTAGTCCGCGTATCTATTCCACCTCTGTCTCGTTCATCACTCTCCCTACAAAGTGTTTTGTACATGTGTGCATATATTCGCTCTTGCTTTATTAGTGTGTTCCTCAATTTTTCATCTTCCATTGTATTAATTTGCAGGAATCAGCGCTTCACTCTGTCATTTTCATCAGTCCTCGCCTCCCATAGCAGAGAGAGAGAGAGAGAGAGAGAGAGAGAGAGAGAGAGAGAGAGAGAGAGAGAGAGAGAGAGAGAGAGAGAGAGAGAGAGAGAGAGAGAGAGAGAGAGAGAGAGAGAGAGAGAGAGAGAGAGAGAGAGAGAGAGAGAGAGAGAGAGAGAGAGAGAGAGAGAGAGAGAGAGAGAGAGAGAGAGAGAGAGAGAGAGAGAGAGAGAGAGAGAGAGAGAGAGAGAGAGAGAGAGAGAGAGAGAGAGAGAGAGAGAGAGAGAGAGAGAGAGAGAGAGAGAGAGAGAGAGAGAGAGAGAGAGAGAGAGAGAGAGAGAGAGAGAGAGAGAGAGAGAGAGAGAGAGAGAGAGAGAGAGAGAGAGAGAGAGAGAGTGTGTGTGTGTGTGTGTGTGTGTGTGTGTGTGTGTGGTGGCTTAGGCCACGTTTGGGGGTCCTGGGCTTGCACCCTTTCAGGTTCCCGCCGTACACAACACCAGGTCTCCATTCCCGAGAGGCGGGACACAGCCCCCGACTAACACCCGATACCCACTCACTGCTGGGTGGACAGGGGCGCGGTTTGAGAAGACCATAATTTTCTCCAGTGTGTGTGTGTGTGTGTGTGTGTGTGTGTGTGTGTGTGTGTGTGTGTGTGTGTGTGTGTGTGTGTGTGTGTGTGTGTGTGTGTGT
>NC_059271.1:18882199-18889699 GCF_017591435.1 Portunus trituberculatus | reverse complement strand
AGAGAGAGAGAGAGAGAGAGAGAGAGAGAGAGAGAGATTCACGATGAGCTACCAGTGATGAAAACCTCTGAAAATAAAAAAAACTTGAAACAATATGACCAGAAAGTAATATCAGGAAAATAAAGATCATTACTTAAAAAAAAAACTAAATAAATACATTGAGTGAAAAAAAGAAAAGATACCGAGTTGCCTACATTAGAGGAAATATTTCCCTTCAGTTTTATTAATAGCCGCCAGATATTACGCATAAAAGAAAGAAAAGTAAAATATAATCGAAATAATGGCCTAAATATTTCTTATCTACATGAATAAATAAACCTGTAAGAGAAATACTGTCCATTCTTTTCATCAGCAGTTCGGGAAGAGGCGGGTAATGGAGGCTTCTATGAGAACCTTAATTTTACCGAGTGATATATAAATCAGTAATAAATAGACCGATTCTGAGAGCATTGCATGAAATACACTGGCTAAGCAGGAGGAGATAAAGAGGCAATCATCTCTACAATCTGAAAACACTCCGGGAAGAGCGTGGCAGTGAATATGAGGAAAGAAAGCACACAGAGGAGAGAGATGGTAGTTGGTAAGTATTTTTGAAAGTTTTAGATGGCTGTGTGCCGCATTTATTGTGAATTGATTATAGATGGAGCGAGTGAACTAAAGGAACAGTTTGGTATATGGATAACTGTAATAAATATGTTAATGATTGCTTCGTTATTTCTTCAACTATGAAACCTGAATAATAATATTAATGATATACTGATTAGTTCCAATGCAATGCCACGTAAGGGATGTAAAACAATAATAATAGTGTGCTTGTTAAGAATATTGCATGTATACATAAAGCAAATATTTATTAGCTTTATAATAACGAAAAATAAAATAATAAAAAAAACATCTACTAGACAAAAGAGTACAAGCTACCTAAACATCAATCCTTAACTCCACATCATGTAACATTACTACATAATATGAAAAAAAGATAAAATACAATAGAAAACGTAAACAGAAAAAAGTCAATAAATGAGATAGATAGATGTATTTAACTTATCAATGTGAGTTGGAAGTTACCTATCAATCTCTTAACTCTATAGCATACAACGCCTTCATGTGAACTGAATTAAAACATTATCATCAGACAAACCCTGACCAGTCATCACCTACAGACACACCACCGCTCACCACACGCACAGATACCGCCACACACCCAACGCCACACTCAGAGAAACACACTCAATTCACTCGCCTCCAGTCTGGCACGGCACCAATATTTCCGGAACACATAGAGCAGTGTTCCATTATCATGCAAATTTAACCTTATTTTTTTCCCCGTACAAACACAGGCAAACTTTTTAAAAATATATGTATAAATGCAGCAGATATTTACGACTAACACAGTTTTCTTTTCCCTTTTTACCTGATAAGGAAGTAATATTTCCAAGTTATTTAAAGTGGTGTGCTGTAATTATACAAATTCTACATTTTTTTTTATGTGTTTTTTACTCGGTACAATCAGCAACATTGGCCCGATTAAAAGAGAGAAGAAAAATATGCGAGGCTTTAGAAACATTTGTACTAGAAATAGATATGTAACATTTTCAAGTGATTTAAAATGTTCTTCCATAATCATACATATTCATTTATATATCTATTTTTGTGTGTGTACGTATATGTGCTAGTGCATTTATTTATTTATACATTTTCGTTAAATGTAGAAGAATTGCAAAATACAACACACGTGACAGAGAGAGAGAGAGAGAGAGAGAGAGAGAGAGAGAGAGAGAGAGAGAGAGAGAGAGAGAGAGAGAGAGAGAGAGAGAGAGAGAGAGAGAGAGAGAGAGAGAGAGAGAGAGAGAGAGAGAGAGAGAGAGAGAGAGAGAGAGAGAGAGAGAGAGAGAGAGAGAGAGAGAGAGAGAGAGAGAGAGAGAGAGAGAGAGAGAGAGAGAGAGAGAGAGAGAGAGAGAGAGAGAGAGAGAGAGAGAGAGAGAGAGAGAGAGAGAGAGAGAGAGAGAGAGAGAGGAGAGAGAGGGGACAAATGCAGCACGCCAAAGGGATGTGGGGAGGGGAAGGAAGGAGAGAGGAGGAGGGGAGATAGAAACACGAGGACAAAAATTGCGCCACGTGGGATGGGGAGAGAAAAGCTTCTGAAACAGAGTTATAAAACTTTAGAAATAAACTTACACCCGATGTTGTCAACGTGAGAACAACCAATAGTGTCAAAAAATATTGGGTAGAGGTATATATTTTTCCACCACTCTCCTATTTGTTGCGGACACGAGCGTTACTAATTAGTGCTTTTCTCTCTTAGTATTATTTATTTATATTTAGGCTTGGTATGATTCTGTAGTTGCTGTTATTCATATACATTAGTGACAAACACATGACTGCATGATTCTCTATGTTGTTTCCTTTTCTCTTATTTTGCTCTCATTATAATTTCTCAGTGCCACATCACCACTACCACCAGTGCAACCACCATCACTACTACTAATATCAACATTACAATCCACTTCTCCAGACAGTCCTATTTTCTATTTTTTTTTTATTTATACCATGTGGGCTTTTCACAGGAATTTATGGGCTAAGGGGGATACTTTTTGGGGTACTTCCTATCTCAAAACCCACCCGATAGGAAACCGTTGCCCCGAGTGAGGAAGCCCAACCTACACTCGGACCGTGGACAGGATTCGAACCCGTGCGCTTGGAGACCCCTCGGACCCCAAAGCACGCATGGTTCCACTGTACCACTATCATTTATTACCTGAAGTATTAACCTGAAATATATAAATGTAATAACTTGCAATGCTGGAACAAACATCTCACTGAATATATTATAATAAGCTTCTTTCCTTAACCTTTACTCTCATTTCCTATTCCCGCAGCAAAAACCTTTCTTGCCATCCATCTTCAAGTCCATCCATTTCTTTCATTCATTCCTTCATTCACTCACCACAACCTCTCCTGCTTTCCTTGTCGAGCATCAACTCTCTATTCGAACACTTTCCTTCCCTTCCCACTACACCTTCACAACAAACATTGACACCACTTGCATCCATTCCACCCTCCATTCTTACCACATCGTCCCCTCCCGATCCATCCCAAGCAGGTGACCATTCTTCCTCCTACCCTCCCTCTCACCGTCCTCTACCCTCTCCCTCTCTCCCAACAAGTGAAGCTGACATCCATAAAAAAGAAGTGAGCAGCAAGAAGCGAAGTGTCCTCCGCCGCAAGAGTTTACTTCCAGACTTAATTCGATTAGCTAATCCGATTCTTTTCAAGTCCCGCGCGCGTCTCAGGTCCGTCTGGTTCGTCTTTTCCGGAGAGGAAGCCCCGAAGCAGGACAAAGTAAAGCCTCGGACTCGTCTGCGAGGGATACCGACAGAGAAGAATGAGAGGGACGGACGAGGGAAAAATAAAATATAAAAAAATAAATGAAAAAGAAACAGGGAAACATTTTAGCTCAGTCCTATTTAATTTATCTATTGAATCTCAAGTTTAAGATGTGGATCCCTGGTTTTCTGAACTATTTTTTTTCTTGGTGTTATATTATATTTCTGATTCCGACTCGCTCTCACTTGATTTTATCTGATTATCAATCTATTTTATTTAACTATTTAATTTTTTTTACATGTGATCGTAAGAGTGTGTGTGTGTGTGTGTGTGTGTGTGTGTGTGTCTCGTTAACCGTTATAAAAAAAATAAATCAACACACACACACACACACACACACGCGCGCGCGCGCGCTCGCGCACGCACGCACGCACACACACACACACACACACACACACACACACACACACACACACACACACACATACACACACACACAGAGCAGATGGAGATGATCATCCTTTAAAGGGAAGACACTTGTGGCACGGCTGGGTGGAGAGAGAGAGAGAGAGAGAGAGAGAGAGAGAGAGAGAGAGAGAGAGAGAGAGAGAGAGAGAGAGAGAGAGAGAGAGAGAGAGAGCGCAAAGAGACAGACAGATTGGCAGACAGACATGAAGAAGGAGACAGAACGGAAGTAGTAGAAGAGGAGAACACGCATCTTTCCCTCCTCCTCCTCCTCCTCCTCCTTCCCCCTACACCCCCCCAACACGGTAGCCGCATTAGGTATTCCTGGCCAGCCGTGGTCCCGCCGCTGCAGACGCCAGCTATATATCTTTTATGATAAACAGTGGGTCTCTGCAGCAGCGCCCCGCCACGGCATTACCCTCGCCGAGTGTCCCTCCGCCACCCACACGCAGCTATTTCCAGCCAACCCCGACCAGGCGCGCCAATAAATCTCCCTCGTTGCTTATACATCTCGTTTTCTTCACCATTGTTTCACGGGGGACTAGTACTCAAACACACATGCGACAGGTGGTGACTGGGTGGTGACGGACTACCACTACCACCACCACCACCACTACCATCACCACCAGTAGCAGAGTGAGGAACAAATGGTCGGCACAGTAATGGCCCTCCCATCTGGCAGCCATGTCGCGTCCTGAGGCACACACGAGGTAATGGAGGTGCCGGGGATGGCCGTATCTTTCACAATGGTTGGTGCACGAGGCCCATACCTTCGCTCCTTCGCTATTCACCCGCGTTGTCTCGCCTCGTCTTGTCTCCTACACCTGGCGAGCCCGGGGTTAGTAGAAGCGGTGTTTCTATGGTTCAGTGCTGTCTACCGCTGCTGTGTATCTCTCTCTCTCTCTCCCAAATATGCAATAGGAATCCGCTCGCTGGGACACAAACATTGATGCCAGATGGATCTTACACGTCCAGAGAGAGAGAGAGAGAGAGAGAGAGAGAGAGAGAGAGAGAGAGAGAGAGAGAGAGAGAGAGAGAGAGAGAGAGAGAGAGAGAGAGAGAGAGAGAGAGAGAGAGAGAGAGAGAGAGAGAGAGAGAGAGAGAGAGAGAGAGAGAGAGAGAGAGAGAGAGAGAGAGAGAGAGAGAGAGAGAGAGAGAGAGAGAGAGAGAGAGAGAGAGAGAGAGAGAGAGAGAGAGAGAGAGAGAGAGAGAGAGAGAGAGAGAGAGAGAGAGAGAGAGAGAGAGAGAGAGAGAGAGAGAGAGAGAGAGAGAGAGAGAGAGAGAGAGAGAGAGAGAGAGAGAGAGAGAGAGAGAGAGAGAGAGAGAGAGAGAGAGAGAGAGAGAGAGAGAGAGAGAGAGAGAGAGAGAGAGAGAGAGAGAGAGAGAGAGAGAGAGAGAGAGAGAGAGAGAGAGAGAGAGAGAGAGAGAGAGAGAGAGAGAGGTCAGGAGGGTGAGTAGGTGGAGGAGGAGAAGAGAGAGGGAGGGTGGAGTGCAACAGGGAGTAGATAAGGAGTAGCCAAAGCAGCGTGGAAACATAGCACGTCCTTGAAATTGGCTTAAAATGAAGACAAATGTAATTATATTCAGAATTTCACACCAAAAGCAGCATTAGGAAGAGGAGGGAGGAGGAGGAGGAAGAGGAGGAGGAGGAGGAAAAGGAGGAGGAGGAGGAGGAGGAGGAGGAGGAGGAGGAGGAAAAGGAAGAGGAGGAGGAGGAGGAGGAGGAGGTGGAAAGTTAAAAGTATTGTTACAACTGGAATTTGGAGTAAAACAGAAATCTAGAAAGGCAAGGGCCGAGGAAGGAGAGAGAGAGAGAGAGAGAGAGAGAGAGAGAGAGAGAGAGAGAGAGAGAGAGAGAGAGAGAGAGAGAGAGAGAGAGAGAGAGAGAGAGAGAGAGAGAGAGAGAGAGAGAGAGAGAGAGAGAGAGAGAGAGAGAGAGAGAGAGAGAGAGAGAGAGAGAGAGAGAGAGAGAGAGAGAATGAGTGGGGAGAAAGAAATGAGGAGCGGAGGAGGAAGAGGGAAAAGATGATTCTGGGTAAAGATGTGAAGAGAAGGGAAAAATAAAACGACTCGAGGCTGGAAAATTATGGAAAACGAGGAAAGAAGGGGAGGTGACGGCGGCAGAGGCGGACAATACAACCCTCTTCTACCTTGACATCTCCCAAAAAATAAGCAAGATATACTAAAGAAAATGAACAAGTGAAAAAACATACAAATATATATAGATGAGAGAGAGAGAGAGTGTGTGTGTGTGTGTGTGTGTGTGTGTGTGTGTGTGTGTGTAGGAAATAAAAAGGAAGCAGTCACACCAATTAGAGAACACACTTTTCAAGACAGATATGAAAGGAAAGCAAAGTGGAGAGAAACGAGAGACAGAAACGGAGAGAAAAGGAGGAAGGAGAAAAAGAAGAAGAAAGACAGTAAAGGAATTAAGTGAAGGATGAAAAGAAAGGAATAAATGGAAGAAGAGACAAGGAGACGAAACGGAAACTTGAGACTGAAAGAAAAAAAAACTAAAGATGAAAAAAAAGACTTGAAAGGAGAGAAACTGGAGATGAACGGAGGTGAGAGAGAGAGAGAGAGAGAGAGAGAGAGAGAGAGAGAGAGAGAGAGAGAGAGAGAGAGAGAGAGAGAGAGAGAGAGAGAATGACAGAAGAGAAAGGAAGCAAGGAAGCATAAAGACTAATACGAGAAATAGATGGTGGTGATGAAGAGGTGAAGAGGTAAAAATCAGTGAGGTGAGGTGAGGTGAGGTGAGGTGAGGTGAGGGTAAACGCAAGAGTTTTAACAATGTACCTCATTATAACGTAGAGACGCCATAATGCTCAAAATAACCTTGAAAATCTGCTACACATGATGCCTATAATAGACGAGAGCGAGAGCGAGAGAGAGAGAGAGAGAGAGAGAGAGAGAGAGAGAGAGAGAGAGAGAGAGGAGAAGAAATGCAGCGAAAATGAGGATACTTAAGGGGAAAATTAATGCAAAGTGGAGGGAAGACAAGCAAAAGTGATGATGGAAGGATGGAGGAAGGGAAGGGAGAGGAAAAAAAATAAAAGTGAAGCCAAGCACCCAAATTTTGGAAGGAAAAAACAGCTTGTAGGAAGTGGAGGAAAACTAACAGGCTGGAAAGTGATGGGGGAAAAGAAAGGGGGAGAAAGAAAGAAAGGGAAAAATGATGGTACAAGGCCTGTCATGAGGGAAAAACAGGTGTGAGAGATGGGATGAGAAGAAGAAAAAGATAGAAAATTTCGAAGGTTATAAATATGAGAGGAAAAGTAGAGTGAGGGTTGCGATAAAGGGATACATGGTGTAAGGGTTGTGAAGATGGAGGAAATTATATGATGAGGAGGGATATAAGATCAAGAGGGATGTGATTAATGGGAAAAGAGGGTGTGAGAGATACAATGAGGGTAGTAAACGAGAATATGAGGGACATAATGAGGGAAATAATGAGAGACTAGCGAAGGAAAATGAAGGTCTTTGAAGAGAGGGAGATATGAAAGATTAGATAAAGGAAAATCTTAAACGCGAATATGAGAAAGGGAAAAATATAATGATAAACTGTGATGATCAGGAAGAAAAACTAAAAAAAAAAATTATAAAATTGATTCTCTTAAAAAAAAAAAAAACTAATAAAAACAAACAGAACTAGAGATAAAAACTGAAGGTGAGAAGATGATGAGGTGTTAAAGGAGAGTGATTGAATGA
>NC_059271.1:18864699-18877199 GCF_017591435.1 Portunus trituberculatus | reverse complement strand
AGTAGGAGGAATATGCCCAGAATCATCCAAAGTTGAGTTGGTAGCAAAGGTTTGAGCGAAGAGTTCAGCTTTAGAAAAGAAGAGACAGCTGTAGAGCCATCTGGATGAAGTAAAGGAGGGAAAGACGAAGAAGTAAAGTTGTTAGAGATATTATTGGCTAGATGCCAGAAATCTCGAGAGGAGTTAGAATTGGAAAGACTTTGACATTTTCTATTGATGAAAGAGTTTTTAGTAAGTTGGAGAATAGATTTGGCATGATTACGGGCAGAAATATATAGGGCATGAGTTTCAGCAGTTGGATGGCTACGGAACCGTTTGTGAGCCGCCTCTCTATCATTGACAGCACGAGAACAAGCAGAGTTAAACCAAGGCTTTTTAGCTTTAGGGTTAGAGAAAGTATGAGGAATGTATAGCTCCATGCCAGAGATAATCACCTCTGTTATGCGCTCGGCACAAAGAGAAGGATCTCTGACATGAAAACAATAATCATCCCAAGGAAATCAGAATAGTACTGCCTTAGTTCCTCCCACTTAGCAGAGTTAAAATGCCAGAAGCACCTCCGCTTAGGCGGGTCCTGAGGCTGCACTGGAGTGATAGAACAGGTAACGGAAATTAGATTGTGGTCGGAGGAGCCCAACGGAGAGGAAAGTTTAACAGAGTAAGCAGAAGGGTTGGAGGTTAGGAAAAGATCAAGAATGTTGGGCGTGTCTCCAAGGCGGTCAGGAATACGGGTAGGGAACTGCACTAGCTGCTCTAGGTCATGAAGGATAGCAAAGTTGAAGGTTTGTTCACCAGGTTGGTCAGTGAAAGAAGATGAAAGCCAAAGCTGGTGGTGAACATTGAAATCCCTAAAATGGAGATCTCAGCAAAAGGAAAGTGAGATAAGATGTGCTCCACCTTGGAAGTCAAATAGTCAAAGAATTTTACATAGTCAGAGGAATTAGGTGAGAGGTATACAGCACAGATGAATTTAGTTAGAGAGTGACATTGAAGTCTTAGCCAGATGGTAGAAAATTCTGAAGATTCAAGATTGTGGGCACGAGAGCAAGTGGTGTCGTTACGCACGTATGCGCAACATCCAGCTTTGGATTGAAAATGAGGATAGAGCAAGTAGGAGGGAACAGAAAAGGGGCTGCTGTCAGTAGTCACAGACAACTGTGTTTCAGTTAGGAAGAGAAGATGAGGTTTAGTAGAGGAGAGGTGGTGTTCCACAGATTGAAAATTAGAACGAAGGCCACGAATGTTGCAGAAATTGATAGTGAAAGTATTAGATGAAGTGTCAAGACACCCAAGGTCGACAGCAGAGGGCAGTCCGACCTGGGGACATTTATGGTCCCCTCCCCAGAGGGGGACTCCGAGGCAGGGCGTGGTGAAGCCATTATTAAATTTTGATTTGAAGAGAGTGTAAAAGTGTAAGGTGTTGTAGTGTAGTGTAGGAAGTAGTAGAAGTTGTCTTTAGAGGGCAGGCTGCAGCTGCTCAATTGTATAAATGAGACCACAAAGGGAACCGGGAAGAGAGGACACGGGGAATCACTCAGTCTGCAGCACTGCCTACATCCCCGTAAGTACATCTCCTGGAGTATTCCACCGGGCGGCAGGTGACTACTGCCTACTCCATACTTTGGAATATTACAGTTTGCATGAATGTCAATATGCATGTATGTATATTTATTTACTCTGCATATTTCTCTCCACCTCTCTGACCAAACCAGTAAATTCCCTCGCCCTTGAGTCTCCCTCGTTACCGCTAAATTTATGGCTCATTTATCAATCTCCCTATCATTAAAATCATAAATTATTCCAAGATTTTTATCACCACAAAAGATATTACCACCACCACTACTACCACCACCACCCACTGCCTATCACACCACGACGCACATTACCCTTCCCCTTCCACCTCCACTACCCTCCTGTGTCATTAAAGAAGTAACACAACATACAGTCGCTTTAAGTTCACGGTACGTCACGCAACGGTGCAATGACTGATGGTAAGGGAAAGGTGAAGGTGAGGTGTATATATATATATATATATATATATATATATATATATATATATATATATATATATATATATATATATATATATATATATATATATATATATATATATATATATAATTTCATGTAATCGTGTGTATTTAGTCTTCTCACTAGTTGGAGGTTATCCCTTATAACCAGGGCTGTGGCTGTGCAGACTGCCATGCAGAACCGCTCAGGCGGCTCTGACATAACTTTTCGTGTAAGCAGTCAGTCTTTAAGTCGTATTAACAGTTATAGTAATAGTAGTAATAGCAATAGTAGTAGTAGTAGTAGTAGTAGTAGTAGTAGTAGTAATTCACCTCGGTGGTGGCGAGCTCAGAGCTGACCGATTTTCGGGTAGGACTGAGACCACATGGTGGTTACATCCCGGTGGTGAACAGGGGCTGGTAAGAGTGGTGCCTCGCTGGTGGACCCTCTCGAGTGGTGGTGGCGTGGTGGTATTAAAAAGTGGTGGTGCATTGGTGGTGGTGGTGGTGGTAGTGTGGTGGTGGTGGTGGTGGTGGTGGTGGTGGTGTGGTGGTGGTGGTGGTGTGGTGGTGGTGGTGGTGGTGGCAGTGCAGTGGTGTGTTGCAGTGGTGGTGGTGTGGTGGCAGGTGGTGGTGGTGGTGGTTGTGGTGGTGGTGGTGGTGGTGGTGGTGGTGGTGGTGGCAACAGTGGCAGTGGCAGCAGCAGGCAGCAGCAGCAGCAGCAGCAGCAGCAGCAGCAGCAGCAGCAGCAGCAGCAGCAGCAGCAGCAGCAGCAGCAGCAGCAGCAGGTAGTGGTGGTGGTGGTGGTGCATGGTGGCATGGTGGTGGTTAGTAGTGGTTAGTAGTAGTAGTATTGGCAGCAACAGCAGCAACAGTAGCAGCAGCAGCAGCAGCAGCAGCAGCAGCAGCAGCACCAGCAGTGGTAGTAGTGGTATTATTATTATTATTATTAGTAGTAGTAGTAGTAGTAATTGTTGTTGTTGTTGTAAATGCAGTTGTAGTAGTTATAGTAGTTGTTGTATTGTAGTGGTAGTAGTAGTAGCAACAGCATAAAAACAAAACATTTTATCTTACCCCTTCATGAATTTGTTTCTTCCCTAGATTTACTGAATGCTGTGATTAAAAAGATGAAATAAAAAATTCAAGGACATAAGAAACTCAGAACATAAAGTAGATCAACATGTGGCAGTTCTTGTATGCATGTTTACTTACGTCCACTCATCCTCCCTATCCAGAAATCTACATTCACGGGCAACAGACGTGCAAGGTACGCACTCCTTATATTATACTAAGCGATGCAAAGCTTTCGTGTCTTGTTTCACTGATCACCTTAATTTTCCGAAATTTTCAAACACCCTCGTTTTTCACTTGCAATCGATGATTTTCTATTCGGATCAAAATCTAAATGAAGATTGAAAAGAGTTTCGGCCAAAATTTGTTGAGGGCCGTGACGGCCTTGGGCGCCGCACTGGGGAAGAAGGTGGCTGTCGGGTCCGGCCTGGGGCCCAAGGCAGGGAACTGGCAGCAGATCCTTCTTTTCCTATGGGGCCTTAAGCTTCAGTGATAATCATCCACTTGCAGTGCCTCATACTAGGCAAGGAATTGCCATAAGCAAGGGATCAATGTCTACCATTCACCAGATGTTGACCAGAGGGGAAGCCTTATAGGAAATAAGAGCTCCACCCATAGTGTCTGATGGAGGGTGTCTCTTGATTGTGGTAGCTCTGGGCTGAATAAATCGCCATGAACGAGGGCACGCTGTGCACCATGCACTAGACACTGGCAGTACGAGGGAGTCCTTTAGAGGTGAGAGGGCTCACTTCATGCCAGTGGCTGGGGCGTAGTGTGTGGCACGCTGTGCACCATGCACCAGACACTGGCAGGACGAGGGGGTCCTTCAGGGGTGAGAGGACTCACTTCATGCCAGTGGCTGGGTGTGGTGTGGCACGCTGTGCGCCATACACCAGACACTGGCAGTACGAGGGGGTCCTTCAGGGGTGAAAGGGCTCCTTCATGCCAGTGGCTGGGGTGTGGTGTGTGGCACGCTGGGCGCCATACACCAGACACTGGCAGTACGAGGGGGTCCTTCAGGGGTGAAAGGGCTCCTTCATGTCAGTGGCTGGGGTGTGGTGTGTGGCACGCTGGGCGCCATACACCAGACACTGGCAGTACGAGGGGGGTCCTTCAGGGGTGAAAGGGCTTCCTTCATGCCAGTGTCTGGAGGTGTGGTGTGTGGCACGCTGTACGTTATGCACCAGACATTGGCAGGACGAGGAGGGACCTCTACTGGTGAGAGGACTCACTTCATGACAGTGGCTGGGGCGTGGTGTGTGGCGGGTCATTGCTCATGGCGATCCGTGTGAGGCGCGGCAAGGTTGCCTCGTCACTGCTCTCACACCCTCGGGACTGGGATGGACCCTTGGGGAGGAAGGGTTCGGCCCAGTACCAACCCAGGAAAGTAGAATTCAAATAGTTTCGTCATCATTATCGACCGCTTCGTTATCGAGGAATCGCTTCGGGGAAAATCGAATCGTGAAAATATAATCGTGGAAAATATTATCGAGGAGAATCGCATCGCGGAAAGTATTATCGTGGAAAACCGAATCATGGAAAATATTATCGTGGAAAATATTATCGTGGAAAATCGAATCGTAAAAAATATTATCGTGGAAAATCGAATCGTAAAAATATTATCGTGGAAAATCGAATCGTGGAAAATAATATCGTGGAAAATCGAATCTTGGAAAATATTACCGTAAAAAATCGAATTGCGGAAAATATTATCGTGGAAAATCGAATCGTGAAAAATATTATCGTGGAAAACATTATCGAGAATCGCATCGCGGAAAATATTATCGTGGAAAATAGAATCGTGGGAAATCGAATCGTGGGAAAACGCATCGTGAAAAATATTATCGTGGAAAATCGTATCGCGGAAAATATTATCGAGGAAAATCGTATCGTGTAAAATCGCAATTTAGAAAACATTATCGCCGAAAATCGTGGTTGTTTATTTATTTATTTATTCATTTATCTATTTATCATATATTTTATAATACATATGTACTGTACCATGGTGTTGTTTTTACTTCTCATGCAATTTTTTTTTCATTTATAATTCAAGGCAGACTACATAAAATTAAAAGAGAGAGAGAGAGAGAGAGAGAGAGAGAGAGAGAGAGAGAGAGAGAGAGAGAGAGAGAGAGAGAGAGAGAGAAAGAACAAGAGTATAGGGAGGCGGTGGCGTAGTGGATAAGGTAGTGTGGGATCGGGCAGACGTTCACGTGTAGGTTCAAATCCACCACGTATCGCCTGGACACTTTTTCATTTGTCGAATAATTTAATTCACTCGCATGTCACCAAGATACTCAAAGTTTTCCAACCTGGGATGTTAGCACTCTCTGGGGGTACTGAAATCAATTATAGGGGATCCTGGGAAGTGATGCACACACTTCACTTTCTTTTATCCTTCTAATAACAAGATTTTAGTTAGGGGTGCTGGACTCCTTAGACATGACAACAGGGGGTGCTATGGTCGGAAAAGGTTCGGAAACGCTGTTTTAGGTGGTTACACCAAAGATGCGCTTGGGTGGTGATATGGGCCCTAATATGGGTACCACTATCAATAAAATTGCCTGCGCCACTAATGGTTGAAGCTGAACAGCGCTTCCTATACTCTTCAAGTTACCTTCAGGAGCTATAGGCCAGGACATAAAAAAAAATGTTGTAGTAGTAGTAGTAGTAGTAGTGATAATAGTAGTAGCAGCAGCAGTAGTAGTGGCAACAGAAGCAGCAAATAATGTCCACACACTCTTCACAAACTCTAGGGTGAGACACAACCACGTTTCACGTACTCTGTGGACAAACTCCCCACATTTCCCTCCCTCCCTCCTCTCCCACTTTTTCTCTCTGTCCCTCACACTCACACACGTACTCACACACCCTCCTACTCCCTCCCTCCTCCCTCACTTTTTCTCTTTGTCCTTCTCACTCACACACTCACTCACACACCCTCCTACTCTCTCCCCCTACTCTCCCACTTTCTCTCTGTCCCTCTCATTTATTCACACACCCTCCTACTCTCTCCCTCCTCTCCCACGCTCTCTCTGTCCCTCTTACTCACTCACCCACACTCACACACTGCCCCACTCTCTTCTTCCTCTGCCACGCTCTCTCCCTTTCATTAATTCACTCACTCCCTCACACACTGCCTCAATCTCTCCCACACCCACACTCCCTCTCTGTCCCTCTCAGTGACTCACTCACTCACACACCATCCTACTCTCTCCCTCCTCTCCCATGCTCTCTCTGTCCCTCTCACTCACTCTCTTGTTAGCTAATCCAGTGTAAACATTCATGAGTTCATACCTATAAATCCGTTCGTCTTTGCGTGGTGTATCTCGGCTCTTCACCAGTTTTGCAGAGTGAGCCGTTGCTCCCCACCAACCCCAAGCGTGGTTCCTCTTTCTGAGTTTGGAAGATTATTGTCTTTCGTCTCGCTTTGAATTTCACTTGCATCCTGCACCACGACAATGTTCTTTGGTCAGTATGATAAAGAGAACATTCCTATTGGTTATCGAAGAGCGATTACTAAAAATTTCACATATATTTTA
The DNA here is from genome assembly GCF_017591435.1 of Portunus trituberculatus. NCBI lineage: Eukaryota > Metazoa > Arthropoda > Malacostraca > Decapoda > Portunidae > Portunus > Portunus trituberculatus. The sequence continues at coordinate 18,870,577 of NC_059271.1, read as the reverse complement.
GTACACTATCTATCCTTCTGAGGGTATGTTATATCGGTATTTGCTTTAGAGATGATGTTCTTTATATTTGGCACACAGATTATGTAAAACCATTGGTAATCCTTTCATTGCCATGACTTCACCTTGATATTGATCAAAATGGTCTCATGTTACATTGTTTAGAATTTAACTTTCAGACATTCAGTACGGATAGCATGACAGGGTAATTCAGATCTTTTAGTACCTTTAAGTTAAGGGTAATAATGTTTGGTGATGACAGGGAAGAAAGATTTGCAAATATATATATACCCAAATTAATTTTGGCTCATTGAAATTGGCACGAGTGATCAAGATTGATAAATAAGTCATTGTATCATTAATATACAAAAGTTCCATAACAATAATATCTGAGGTAAATATTAGTTTTTGCGATGACCGCCAGTTTTTTTTTTTCAGTCTTGATCTTGCTGTTATAATTCCTGCTGAGTAAGAGTAAGTAATGTTGTCGGTCAGCTGTCCTACTCACTCCCACTACCATCACCAACATCCGTCACCATCACCAGGCACTTACCCAGCACCTCCCACTTTCTTTCCTTAACTTGCAGCATATTCTTCAGCTGCCGCCGTCCCGCCACGTCTCCCGACACAGAAAAAAATAACCTTTCACGTTCACTTAAATCCAATAAACGCGCGGAATTGCCTCCATTAAGTCACTCAAACCTACACTCACGAACAAATCTACTCCGACTGCTCAGGCCTCCAGTCACTGTTCTCTGCTCACTGGCCAATCACAGCAGGCTATTCGGACTCAAGCCCCGCCCAGTGTTTCTAGTTCGGAGCTTCAAAACTGTTATGAAGCCTCGGTGTTTCATGTGATCATCTATACTGATTTTTTTCATCTGTGTTACGTGTTCAGTTAAGCTTTACGACGCTTATTAGGTTTGATGAGTGAAGATGAAAAGACAGAGAGAATGCAAAGAATGAGAGTTGGATGTAATGAAGAATGAGGGGAATGTCAATCATAACGAAGCATTGGAACTGAAACATCACCACCGCTACCACGACCACCATCACCACCACCACCACCACCACCACATCACCATTACATCTACCACAACTACAAGAACATCAATAATATCATACTCTTAAAGTGAAAAAAAGAAAAATAAGAAGAAAAGAAAATACGATAAAAGAAGTGTAGCGATAAGAAAGAAAACTATAAAAAATAAGCCCTAACTAAAATAAAGCTCACAGAAGTGCGCGAGTCTCCATCCTATACTCTCTCTCTCTCTCTCTCTTAGCAGACGAGCTCAACCAATAACTGTGTGAGATCATTCTGAAGTCGAGAAAATGTTAATATCCAGAGAGAGAGAGAGAGAGAGAGAGAGAGAGAGAGAGAGAGAGAGAAAGAGACTATGGACAAAGAGAGCCAGTGAACGGACGTGTGGTATTATTGGATCAAAAGTTAACCCACAACGATCTGTTTCACTTTGCATTCATTCTCTCTTTCGTGCTTCCACTCGTCACTTGCAGCGTTTACCTCGGTTCATTCCACCAGACAGATTTAGTGCCTGTGATCGACCGTCTGTCCGCCCGTCCGTCTAGCAACTTAATCGCGTGTCACTGCCTTCGTTCACCTATCATGGGTGTCATCTATAATCTGTGCAGTCAGCCAGTCAGTTAGTCAGTGAGGTAGTACGTTCGTGCATTGGAAATATAAGTTGTGTGTGTTTTTTGTGAGTGTTGATGGTGTTTTAATTGAGCTCAGATTGCAGTCGGGAAAGAAGTGAGTTGATTTTTAAGATTGAAAGATTAGTGAAATAATGCAGCACTTAGTTGAATACATATACAAAAATAGATATAAGGATAGACAAGTAAATAGACAGACACCTAACAGATAGATAGCTTGGTAGAGAGAGGGACATGCAAACTAATAAAGGTAGATAAATGGAGGAACATAGACAGACAGAGACAAACAGAGACAGAGACGGGTACAAAGAGAAGCAGAGGCAGACAACCAGACACACAATCAAGCCAAAAACAAAAACAAAAACAAAATACGAATGCACACAGATAAACCCACTCAGCCACAAGACAAAACAAACACAAACAAAGAACTATAAAAGAGACAACGAACCCAATCACATCAAAACCAAATAAATGAATCAATCAATCAACGGAACAACAAACAAGATCACCCCCTACACAAAATCAAAATAAAACATCCACCCAGTGCAAGAATCTTTCCTATACGTGGGAGGATCGAATCGCTTCCTATTCAGAGCCCCCAGCAGGTGACCGAGACCCATCACTATTACGAATTCCTGCCATTCCGGGAGTTTATGGCCGGGCTTCATAACGCGACTCGCTGCTTTGAATCACTGTGTCACCTGCTGCTCTGAATTGCTGTCGATTTTACCTGTTGTCATTTTGTGCAGCTGTCACCAATTGGTAGAGGAGAGGATGGAGGGGAGGAGGAGGAGGAGGAGGAAGGGGGGGAAGAGCAAGTGGTGGTGGTGGTGGTGGTGGTGATAGTGGTGGTGGTGGCGGCGTTGGTGGTGGATCTGAACGAGGAAGAAGAGAAACAAAAATAATGAAGAGAATGAGGATGTTAAACATAATATGGAGGAATAGATGGAACAAATGGAAGAACCTAAGGAAGAGGAGGAGGAGAAGGAGGAAAAGGAGAAGGAGGAGGACAGAAGAAAAACTGAATAAGGCATAAGCAAAATGGACAAGAAAGAATGCTATAAGGGCGCAGAGAGAGAGAGAGAGAGAGAGAGAGAGAGAGAGAGAGAGAGAGAGAGAGAGAGAGAGAGAATATATGAGTTGTGTGCTTGAGGGGGTAACTTTCAGAAAATTAGTGAAGAGTAGCTGGAGGGAAAGAGATAATGGTAGTTACTGTGATGAGAACAGCAAGAGAGAGAGAGAGAGAGAGAGAGAGAGAGAGAGAGAGAGAGAGAGAGAGAGAGAGAGAGAGAGAGAGAGAGAGAGAGAGAGAGAGAGAGAGAGAGAGAGAGAGAGAGAGAGAGAGAGAGAGAGCGAGAGAAAGAGAGAGGGGATGAGTGTAGGTGAACTTGAGTGTGAAAAGTGTTGAGTGCAAAGCGTGAATGAATGTTTAGGAGAGCAATGAGGCGTGCGAGGTATGTTTATTAAATTAGCAAGTTTTTTATGGCGCAGGGAGCGAAAGTTTATGTACGAGGAATGTGGGAGTAAAGAGAATTAAAGAGAATTAAGCAGGAAGAGCTACATGTTCCTGGTGAAAGAGGGAGAGAAAGAAGAGAAAAAAAAAGAAACTAGAATGAGGAAGACAACCTTTGGAGTTTAATGGTATTGTGACTTAATATGAAAATAGAGCTGAAAAAATGGAAAAGTGTGGCAGTGAAGGGAATTAAGGAGAAAAGCAATACACGGTGGTCAGAAAAGTAAATAAGATGGGACAACACTTATTTGTTACAACGAAATTTCTGTTTGCAAAAATAAAAGGACATAAATACAATTCGTTCCAAAAAAAAAGAGAGAAAGGGGTGTAAAAAAAAAACGCGTAAATAATACAAAATAATTAAATGAAATAAATTACAGCTTCATTTTATCCATACATAAAGAAAAAAAATACGAATACAATCAGACAAAACAATTAACGCTTAAATAATTAAATAACAAACGTAAAAAAAAAAAGCAAGAAAGAAAAGAAAAGATAAATATAACGCCTGCTAAATAACTCTGAACAACTAAAAATGCAAAAAAAAGGAAAAACAAAAACACTAAATGAAAAATAGATAAGGACACTACACTCAATAAAAAAAATAAATAAAACCCAACAAATACAAAAAAAAAGAGTCCTGCTTCCGAAAAAAATACAAAAGAGAAAAAAAACATAAAACCACCACCACCAACGCCACCACCACCACCACCACCACCACCGAAAAAAAAAAGATAATAGCAATATAAAAAAAAAAAATAAATAAAAGCCAGGCCAGTGCGAGCTCAAGGTATTTCCGGGCGGCAGGGAAAGTATTAGATTTATAAAGTACGAAGGCCATTTTTCCCCAATTGCTGCCATCTTGAAAATTGACGATGGTAGCGGCAATAACCCGACTCATAATTGTGCCGCCCTCGCTCATAAGGGCCGCCCCCGTTTGGCATCTGCGCTTACTTCTATATTCTTTTTATATTCTTTTTTGTTATTTTATTTCCATTTTTTTAGATTTTTTATATTTTCGTTTTTCTATCGTTTATTGTTTTTTTATATTTCTCTTTTTTTTTCATTTGCTATATACGTGCACATTTATTACTTACTACTACAGGACGGACACACACACACACACACACACACACACACACACACACACACACACACACACACACGTAACTATGATTTTTTTTTTCTATTTCCGCTCTTACTGCTTTTATTTTTTCATATTAAACTTTTTTTTTTCCACGTCCTATTTGAGTGCTTGCTATATCTTTCGCTGGAGACACACACACACACACACACACACACACACACACACACACACACACACACACACACACACACACACACACACGTACCTACCTACCTACACACATTTCAAACGATGACAGCATCCTTAAAACTTTTTCTCCAACAAACATCACGTGAGAGAAATTTTCAACTTAGGTGCACGAAACACGAGACTATGTAAAAAAAAAAGACATACATACACAAACCCATCCCTATCCAACCCACCCATCCGCCGCCCATCCACCCACCTACCCACCCACACACATATAAATATACAAATATTTCTTCTTTATTTATCTTCTGTTTGACGTGTCTAGTCAATACAAGAGAGAGAGAGAGAGAGAGAGAGAGAGAGAGAGAGAGAGAGAGAGAGAGAGAGAGAGAGAGAGAGAGAGAGAGTACTGACAGTAATAAAAGAAAAAAAAAACACTATCAAATGAAACCTAATGGGAGCGAATCTCTTCATTGTCTTTCTATCTTTTGTAGGATGATTACAAACAAACAAAAAAGAAGACAAAGGTAGAAAAAATCCAATCCCACCAGACTTCTTGGGCCTTACGAGCCGGAAAGTGAAACCGACTTATTTCTAAATGCTTTGTTTTGTTTTTTTCATTACATTTACCTTCATAGGCTGTAAGAGGTAATTTGAGTTCTTCTGGGTACCTTTTTTGCTTTAATGCAACATAATTCTTGTTAAACTGCCACAGTGGAACCATGCGTGCTTTGGGGTCCGAGGGGTCTCCAAGCGCACGAGTTCGAATCCTGTCCACAGTCCGAGTGTAGGTTGGGCTTCCTTACTCGGGGCAACGGTTTCCTAGCGGGTGGGCCTTGAAATAGGAGGTACCCCAAAAAGTATCCCCTTTAGCCCAAAAATTACCGTGAAAAACCCACAACATATAAATAAAAAAGTTACCATGGAAACACTCTTGCACACTCCAATACCTTCCTATATTAGTTAACCTTTCACTCTTTGAGACATAAATGAACTCTTGACATCACTAGACCCTGTTATAGAAAAAAAAAAAAAAAAGATCACAGCACCGTAACTAAAGAACAAAAACACATAAGAAAACTTACGATAAAAGAAAAATTATAAGAAACAATTAGACTAACACATGACACTCTACATATAAAACAAGACCCACTTATTTGGCAAATCACATTTTGAATATGGACAGATAATACCACCAGATGGTTGACCAACCTTATATTTTCTCCCTAGTTTAATTACGTTCTGAAGAGCCATGCCTAGTGAATTCCGGGCACCAACACGGAGAGGAAAGCCACGACGTCATATAACAGAAGATAGCGGTGAGAAATAAGCGATAAACGTTGGAAAAATGTTGGAGTCTGAGTCAGTGAGTCAGAGAGGGTGGATATTAACATATTGGTGTAGAAATCAATGTTCTGTGG
>NC_059271.1:18854699-18859699 GCF_017591435.1 Portunus trituberculatus | reverse complement strand
AGCAGGGGGCATTATCCTTGCGAATAATAGTAGATCATAGCGGAGGGCCCTAATGCTGGGTAGCCAGGCCGCCGGACTGGGGGTGGCGTCCCGATCTCCGAATCCCTTGGAGTGTCAAATCTTCTCGTGGTGGACCTCTCCCGGTCGTGCCCCCTTAAATGGGGGTGTCCGTGAGAGAGTAGCGTACTGCTCCCCCCGTCCTCTTCGGAGGTTGGTTATTCCAGTGGTTCTTTTCTTTTGCGAGGGAAAAACGGCTGGAGTAACTAATTATGACTCTCTTAAGGTAGACTAGAGGCTCTGCAGAGCGCCACTAGTTGGTGGAGCAGGGTCTGAATGTAATGACAAAGAATAAAGAAAGAATAAAGAATAATAATGATAATAATAATAATAATAATAATAATAATAATAATAATAATAATAATAATAATAGTAATAATAATAATAATAATAATAATAATAATAATAATAATAATAATAATAATAATAATAATAATAATAATAATAATAATAATAATAATAATAATAATAATAATAATAATAATAATAATAATAATAATAATAATAATAATAATAATAATAATAATAATAATAATAATAATAATAATAATAATAATAATAATAATAATAATAATAATAATAATAATAATAATAATAATAATAATAATAATAATAATAATAATAATAATAATAATAATAATAATAATAATAATAATAATAATAATAATAATAATAATAATAATAATAATAATAATAATAATGATAATAATAATAATAATAATAATAATAATAATAATAATAATAATAATAATAATAATAATAACAGTAGATATAACATCAACAAAACAGCAAAACAACACCAACACCAACACCAACACCAACACCAACAACAACAACAACAACAACAACAACAACAACAACAATAGTACAAACTGTAACATACAAACAAATAATCTTTTTTTCCTATTTCTTACCACCCCAACCACCCCGACAAAAAAAAAAAAAAAAAAAAAAAAAAACATAAAACATAAACATGACAAAATAGTAAAGAACATGAAACTCACTAACATTCAAAGAAGATAAAGCACACACACACACACACACACACACACACACACACACACACACACACACACACGAAAATCCTCACCCATCAGCACCATCACCATCACCATCACCATCATCATCACCAGCACAACAGCAGCAGCAGCATAGATTCACGTCCCCATAAGGATTATCAACACCACCTAATCCAGGAAAGGTCGGGTGTGCAGCTTTAAACCCATTATTATCAGCTCCAATAATTACCACACTCCCGCCATCGCCTCACACCTCGCCGGCCTCTATTTTGACCCACCACGATGCAAGGTAGGAAAAATAATTTGGTCTTCAGAATGCTCTAGCCCACAACAGGTCATCTTTAAGGATTTTCTGGATAGCAATTGATTCACATGCATTTCATTCTTATTATATCTATCTTATTATGGGCTGAGTCGCATGGTGATATTATTTTCACTTTTTTCCCTCCTTTGACGGGTAAATTATACGGAAAAACTCTGCGCTTCATGGGTTTTGACCAAATGATTTTTTTTCATTTTGTAAATATCTTGGAAACAAAAAGTTAGGTTAATATTGAATTTCATTATAGTCTATTTCACATCAATCGGTACACTACGTATCCTTCCCTATTTTCCCTTCGTCATCATGGTGAGGCACAGGTAGCAGGCTTCATCAGTCTTACCTCATCGCTGCCGAGTACAGTTAGCGTTCAACCAGGTAGTCGAGGGAAGCAATACAAAGTAATACAGTGGTCTATATTTAGGGTTTGATAGCTTCCTGGCACTTGAATGAATCTCAGTAAGCCAATACCAGTCCAGGGATATTACCAGCATCTCGTATGATGAACTGATGAATTTCCTTAAAACAAAGTCGATTAAATAGATGTGTAGAAGAAAAAAAAATAACTACACGCTATAACAAGACAACTTATTAGTATAACAGGTGCATCGATAACAAGACGCTTCATCTGAGAGCGACGAAACCCAATTAGCATTCAGATATCTGGAAAAGAGAGCAAGACGAAGCTGGAAGGATGCGATCAGCGCCGTAAAAAAGCCATGTCGCAACAAAAGATGCATAGAAATGAAGAGGTTTTGTCACAATTTAACAATTAGAATTTACGATGATATTCTGACTTCTTTCCTCCTTTTTTATCCTTTTTCTCATCCTTACTACCTTTTCTTTGTTTCTATCCTGTAAACACCTCAGTTGTAAATAAATGTTTCTATCCTGTAAATACCTATGTTGGTTTTATTTTATTATTTTTTTTCAGATAACTGATGAAAATGAAAAAAAAAAAAAATGTATTCTTGTATAGATGTCAGATAACCAAATGGGTTTAAAAGATTAGAGTATATATTTTTGTCTTTTAACTTTCTTTTCCTGTTGCTGATGCTGCTTATGTCCTTTTTTGTCTTCTTCTACTTCTTCTTCTTCTTCTTCTTCTTTCTTCTTCTTCTTTTTTTCTTCTTCTTCATCTTCTATTTCATGTTCTAATCGTTGCTGTCCCTAATATTAACATCATCAACACTATTCATAATCATCTTCATTACCACCGCACAAGGACAACCGCCACCTCATTCACTACCTAGGCATTACAAAAGACAACAACAACAGGAACAACAATAAAAAAAAAAAAAGAACAAGAGGCAAAAGGTCACGACACCCTTTCCTATGTATTTACATTTCTTATCCGTCAATGAAAAAAAAACTCGTCTAATCAACAAACCCTTGAAAAAAATATATAAAGAAAACTGCAACGAAATAGATAGATAGGTTGTCATGACGAGGAAGATATCACCACCACCACCACCACCACTACCACCACCACCACCACCATCGTCATAACCATCACTATCATCGTCTGAGCTTCACGTCAAGGCTTCACTTTCCGAGGAGCGGCGCAGTTTCTCACCTGTGTCCATTCACCTGGGGTCTCATCTCAACTAATTAAGAAGAGAGAGAGAGAGAGAGAGAGAGAGAGAGAGAGAGAGAGAGAGAGAGAGAGAGAGAGAGAGAGAGAGAGAGAGAGAGAGAGAGAGAGAGAGAGAGAGAGAGAGAGAGTCTTGTAACACCTTTTATCTGAATTGATTTTAAACAAGGGGAGAGAGAGAGAACGTATCACAGGTTTGAAAATGGAGAGAGTGACAAGAACAGAAAGGAAGAGGAGGAGGAAGAGGAGGAAGAGGATGAAGAAGAAGAAGAAGAGGAGGAGGAGGAGGAGGAGGAGGAGGAGGAGGAGGAGGAGGAGGAGGAGGAGTATGGTGAAGAGAGAAGACGGACATGATAAAGGGACGTCAATAATAGTGAGGCGGAGAGGAAGTGTGTGTGTGTGTGTGTGTGTGTGTGTGTGTGTTTGACAGAGAGAGAGAGAGAGAGAGAGAGAGAGAGAGAGAGAGAGAGAGAGAGAGAGAGAGAGAGAGAGAGAGAGAGAGAGAGAGAGAGAGAGAGAGAGAGAGAGGGAGCGCTGTTGGACGGTCTGTGTGTTAATGAGAAATGAAATTAACAAGAGATGTGAAGATTTAATTCCAAAGCAAAATTTCAAAGCAATTAAGAAAAAAATAAATAAATATAAAACTCCCATCAAGATTACGCAGAGATAATTAAAAGTTAACGAGAAAAAAACAGAGAAAAGAGAGAAAAAAAACAAAGAATGCGCCAGTGAAAATGGATGAAAGAAAAAGAAACGACAAGATATATGAAAAGAAGAGAAAAAAAGCTACACAAAAATATGAGAATAAACAAACAAGATAATGACAAAAAAGAAAAACACAGATTTTACTTTTGATTTACCTTCACACAACAACAGAAACGAAAAAAATAAAAAAAAATCATGAAAAAAATATAAATAATCTTAATCACACTTTTTATGACAGCAATGGTGACAATGATGACGATGGAGACGATGATACAGGACGGCAATAATGATGGTTATAATGAAGAAGGGGATGAAACTGGAATGAAAAAAAAAAAAAAAAATAGATAAGTAAATAATAATGCGGCTTAAAAGATGATGGACTGGGTAAGTGAGGTGAGGAAGGTAAAGGATGAAAAGGGAAAGGAGAAGCAGAAAAAGTGAGAAGGCGAGGGAAAAAGAAGCAGAAGTAGGAGCAGTAAGGGGAAAAACAAGAGAATTAGGTGAATCAGGAGCAGGATGAGCAGATTAGTGAGAAGCAATAAGAACAGAAAAGGTAGGAAAATGAGAGGAAAAGCAGCAGGAGTAGGAGCAACAGGAGGAAAAAGAAGAAGAAGAAGAAGGGAAATTAGGAATAAGGGGGACTGGTTAGGAAGGAATAGAAGGAGCAGGATAAGGAGTAGGTGTAAGAGCAGAAGGAGCAGGACAAGCAGGATTTATAGGAAGGTGAAGGAAAAAGGAGCAGAAATAGAAGCAGCAGGAGGAAAAAAAAAGAAAAGTAGGTAAATCTGGAGCAGGAGAGCAGGATAAGTAGGAAATGTAAGAAAGTGACAGGGAAAGGAGCATGTGTAGGAGCAGAAGGAGCAAGATAAGCAGGATTTATAAGAAGGTGAAGGGGAAAGAGCAGAAGTAGGAGCAGCAGGAGGAAAAAACAAGAAAAGTAGGTAAATCTGCAGCAGAAGAGCAAGATAAGTAGGAAATGTAGGAAAGTGAGGGGGAAAGAAGCAGGAGTAACAGCAGCAAGGGGAAAAAAATATGAAGCAGAAAGGACAGGTTAGTGAGGAGCAGAGGGTATTGAGGTGAGGCTTAAGGTGAGGCACGGCTCGTCACGTATACAAAGGCTGGCACCAACACAACGGAGACGGAAAACAACTTCTCACACGCTGCCTATATTTCCTCGCTCTATAGAAGCTTCCTCCTCGGACATTCACCTCTATACAGGTTTTCCTATAATTACCAACACGTTATTGTTACTATTTTTTCTAGATGCATCATTGTACTATTCTCAATAGTTTCGTAGAATTCAAAA
>NC_059271.1:18844699-18852199 GCF_017591435.1 Portunus trituberculatus | reverse complement strand
CCTTCCCCCAGTGTGCTTCTCCCTTCCCTCCCTCTCTCCCTTCCTTCCTTGCTTAATGATTACACACGGCAGGTCCAATGGTCAAAGTTTGGGGTATTGAGTGTGAGAATTGGGTGGTTAGTGTCATGGTAAGGACGTGGGTGAGGGGGGATGAGGGACGGTGTGTGTGTGTGTGTGTGTGTGTGTGTGTGTGTGTGTGTGTGTGTGTGTGTGTGTTTCCGTGTACACAGTGTCCTCCAGGTAAAATAAAGAGAAAGATACACATGCTCGACCGGCCACGCACGCACTCACACACACACAGTACCACGCACACACTCACTTGTACACCCTACACCACTGCTTGACGAAATTATTATAGTAATAGTAGTAGTAGTAGTAGTAGTAGTAGTAGTAGTAGTAGTACAATCGATTACATACATATATATTGACGTCACACACACACACACACACACACACACACACACACACACACACACACACACCCACAGATAAAAGCCCCCAATATGTAGATTAAACAGACAGGCAGCTGGAAGGAAAGGAAGCGATAAGAAATGAGACAAAATCGACACGCAACGAACGAAACAAAAAGATACGTGCGTCCATTATGTGACTGATCAACGCGACACAGACGGACAGACAGACAGACAGACAGACTGACGGAAGGACTGAGACAGACGGACAGACGAGATAACAGAGGAGTGAAATGACCGTCAGTTAAGAGCAAGGAAACCATTACTACACTACACACACGCACAATATACTACGTGTGTGTGTGTGTGTGTGTGTGTGTGTGTGTGTGTGTGTGTGTGTGCTGTACATTACCTTTGACTTACACTGATGCATTCTAAGTATTTCATTTGTACATTAGTGTATCAAAGCTTAATATTGAAATCTAGCAGTCACTATGATTTAGAACAGAATGGAAGGTCAGTAAATGCTACAGTGTAATAAAGAGAAGTAATACAGTAGGGAGGGGCATAAAGAAATATATATATATATATATATATATATATATATATATATATATATATATATATATATATAATAAAAAATATATATGTCAAGGGAGAGAAATAAAAAAAGATGAAAAATGATTAATATTGAAATGCCACCACCTGTAGTAAAATGTGAGTCTGAGGTAAGTGAAAAAAAAAATAATAGACGATATGTAATTACTGTGTGTACTTAACAAAGACATGTTAAAAAAAAGACACGAAAGAATGCAAAATATAAAAGAAAAATGCAAAAATAAATAAAAAATGAATGAAGCAACACTTACAATCAAACACTTAATATACAATAATAACCTGAACGAAAAACAACAATATTCAATACGAAAAAAAAAGACTAAAAAAAATTACGATATTAAAAAAAAAGACAAACGCAAAAAAAAAAAAAAAAAAAAAATCTTACAAACACAATTACACATTCAGTGACAGAATAAACAAAACAAGGTGACCCAAAACAAAAACAACAACAAACAACACCTTAAAACGAAGCAAAAACAATAAATAAACTGAAAACAACATCCACATTTACACCCGACACCTGTAAAATAGCTAGGAGGGCGAGGACAGGTGTGTTTAGAAGGTGTCCAAATGTTTACCTTAATGGATACCTACGACGGGACTAGGACAGGTGTGAAACGGCCAGGTGTGACGGTTCGTGCAGCGGCTATAGCGTGACGGCGAGACTCATTAAGGGAGAAGAGGGGAAGTGAGGGGAAGAAGCAGGAAGTAAATGGAGAGGAAGGAAGAAGGGGAGGAAAAGGAAAAGGAGACGTGAAGAAAGGAGAAAAGGAAATAAAGGGGGGATAAGAAATAATGGGAATAAGGGAAGGTAAAAGGAAGTAAGGAAAGGGGGAAGGAAGAAGGGGAGGAGAAGGAGACGTGAAGAACTAGGGAAAGGAAAGTGCGGAAAAGACATAGGGAATAAATGGAGAGGGATAAATAAGGGGAAAAAAGAGGAGAGGGAAGTGAGGAGAGAAAGCAGGAGGGAAACAAAGGGGAAGAACAAAAGGGGAAGAGAGGGGAGGTGGAGGGAAGGATTTGGTATTACGGATCAGACAAAAAGCAAGCGGGGAAGGAAACAAGGAATAATGCAGGTCTTATATGAATGAAAAAATAAAAAGAGGGGCAGGGTGTGTGAGGGGAACGACGGGGAAAGAGGGGGAAAAATAAAATACTGGAAAGAAAGAGGAGTATATAGAACAAGATAAAAAATGTGGAGGAAAAAAAAAACAAAGTAATAAAATGGTGTAAGTGATGAGTGGAAAGTGGGGAAGAATTAGAGGGAAAAATACTATTGGATAAAGCAAGGGAGTAAGTTATAGGTGGGCAAACAGGTGGGGAAAAGAGACGGATGGGTAAAGGAAGGAAGAGGAAAAAAAAAAAAAAGATAATACGTGAGAGACAAGACAGACTTCTAAGCGATTATGTTTTTTTTCCTCTCTATACCTTAAGGAAATTGGTCTAAGAGGGAAAAAAAGGTTAATGGGAGGGAATATCTGAGTGAACGGTTCCGTCAAAGGCAGACTGAGGCAGGTAAGGTAAGGAGGAGGGTACCCACACAGGAGGAGGAGGAGGAGGAGGAGGAGGAGGAGGAGGAGGAGGAGGAGGAGGAGGGAAGAAAAACAGTGAAAGGATAAGGAAAAATAATTTGGAAGAAGGCAAAGTAAAGAAGAGGAAAGGATTGAGAAGAAATGAGGTGAGAAGCAAGAGAGGAAGGCAGGTAAGGAAGACAGGAGTGGGAGGAAAGGAGAGAGAGGACAGGGATGAATAACAGGGTGGAAGTGAAGGAAGGTTAAGTAAAGGTGTGTGTTTTTTTTAGCAGCTAAACTACACGGCGTAAGAATAAGTAATTGGGTAATTAGGGAAAAGATAATTACGAACTTCATTTCCTTGACTGTTAATGGATCAAGTGTCATTATTTTTACTCGCGTTCTTTATATTTTTTTCAGTCTGTCTTTCTTTATATCTGTTTGGCTCTGTGCTTTTTGTTCTATTTGGTCTGGTTTCCCCCTCCTCTCTCTCTCTCTCTCTCTCTCTCTCTCTCATCTCTATTTGTATTTGTCTCTTTAACCTTTCCCGTCATTGTCTTTATCTCAGTCAGCTTTCTTTCTCTTATTTCTGTATCTCTTTGTTTCTCTGTCTATTTATCTCTCTCTATCTCCCCTCTCACAATTTTTTAGTTAAGCGACAAAATGTTTCCTCTCTCCATCTCTGCAATTTTTCTCAGTCTCAGCTTTCTTTTGTCTCTCTCTTATCTGCTTCTGGTCTTCTGGAAGGTGTAAATTTGTTCTACCTCTCCCATTCGTGTGTGTGTGTGTGTGTGTGTGTGTGTGTGTGTGTGTGTGTGTGTGTGTGTGTGTGTGTGTGTGTGTGTGTGTGTGTGTGTGTGTGTGTGTGTGTGTGTGTGTGTGTGTGTGTGTGTGTGTGTGTGTGTGTGTGTGTGTGTGTGTGTGTGTGTGTGTGTGTGTGTGTGTGTGTGTGTGTGTGTGTGTGTGTGTGTGTGTGTGTGTTTGTGTTTCGTGCAGGTATACGTATGTACATATAAGGCAACATTGTGTCAGTTAAAACGTCAATACCACACACACAGACACACACACACACACACACACACACACACACACACACACACACACACACACACACACACACACACACACACACACACACACACACACACACACACACACACACACACCTCGAAGGAAGCATAAACTCGTATTCTCCACTAGCCTCCTTGATTGCGTCTCTGTAGCAATACGATAATTAGAGTTTACTAGTTTAATCTTGGTTGCCCTGCTTCCCTCAGGCGTGTTTGGCCCTCTCTCCCACCCGCACCCCGCCCTGTCCAAGCCTCAGCTCCTTTCCCGGCGTCCTTTACGAGTACCTCCTGTTTCTCTTCAATCTACCTGTCTTATGTTTTTTTTTTCCAGGTGTTTCTTACTTAACACCTCCAATTCGTGTGTCGATTTCTTCTAATTTCCCCAGTCTTTACTTTCTTCTCTATTTTTTCATGTCTTGTCTTTCTTTTACTCTGTTTTTTCATCATCATCATCATCATAATCATCTTCGTTCCAAGTCTACCTCGTCTAGATTTTTCTTTCGCCCCTCTCCAGTGCTCACTTCTCTCCCTTTCTTCCAGCCTCCTCTTCCACCACTTCTCTTCTTAATTGTTCTTTTCCCCTCCTCATCTCTCCTGCTATCCTCCTCTTCCTTCTTCTCCATCATCTCTACTCTCTTACTTCTTTCCTTCATGTCACATTTTTCTTCGTCCTTCACTCTTCTTGTTCCTTTTCCATTTACTTTAAAACCACCCTCCTCCTCCTCCTCCTCCTCTCCCTCATTTTCTCCTTCCTCCACCTCTTCTTCCAACCTCGCCTATTCCAATGATTTTCTTTACTTTAGTCGTTCCCACGCTCTTACCTTTTGAAGAATTAACGATGATGAAAATGAAGGCAATGAATAAGTATAAGGAACTGTATTGTATTTGTTTTGACGATTGTGATGATGATGATGATGATGATGATGATGATGTTGAATTTATATATGAGGATTATTCTTTCTTTGTTGCATTCCTATCAGTACCTCCTCTTATTCCTCCTTCGTTATCTTTTGCCGTTTTATTCTTATTTTCCTCTACGGACTTGTCATTTCATGTATTACGAATCATTCTTCTTTTTTTCTTTCTTATCATTACCACCATTAATACTATCACTGAGATATGTACAGTGGTAATCTAAACAAGGGCTCCAGTTCTGTTCAAATACTCTCCAACTTTATACGAACCTTTACCGTAATATAAAAATGAAAATACAAGCAAAGCCACGAGGAGGGAGGCGCATTGTAGCCCCAACTGTCTTTCATTGTGCATGGCCTCAATATACATATAGATCCTGCTTTGTGTCCTTCTCTTCAGCCCTAAGTTACAATATACACTACTGTCTCCCTCTTCCCTCCACTCTCTCTCTCTCTCTCTCTCTCTCTCTCTCTCTCTCTCTCTCTGTGTGTGTGTGTGTGTGTGTGTGTGTGTGTGTGTGTTTAAAGAAAAGACACGTACACAGGCAAAAAAATAAACTATTTAGTGAGCGAAAGTTATTAAGAAACCACAAAGATAAACTGTGGAGGCAGAGAGAGAGAGAGAGAGAGAGAGAGAGAGAGAGAGAGAGAGAGAGAGAGAGAGAGAGAGAGAGAGAGAGAGAGAGAGAGAGACTTTTCCACTTAACATATAGGGCGAGGTGGAAGTTGTGATAAGATTATTAAAAAGAAAGATAGCTCTCTCTCTCTCTCTCTCTGCTCGTGCATGGAGGAGTATGCTACCAATAATACGCATTACAAGAGGCAAATATTGAATAATTATCACTATTACAATTGTTATACGACACTGTTATCAATGCTGTTATTATATTTCCAACATCACAATCAGCACCACGACAAACCCAATAAATCCATAACACGAAATTCTATACTGTGACGTAACTCATTCTTTTTTTCTGTGATGAAGTTAATTAGAATGTTTCTCTCTCTCTCTCTCTCTCTCTCTCTCTCTCTCTCTCTCTCTCTCTGTCTATCTATCTATCTATCTCTCTTAGTAATGAATATAACTGGTATTGTAGCTGCTTTATTATCATTGTTATTATTATTACTATTATTATTATTATTATTATTATTATTATTATTGTTGTTTTTGTTGTTGTTGTTGTTTATCAGTATTATTATCATTACCATTTTCTTATTTTCACTTTTATTATTATTATTATTATTATTATTATTATTATTATTATTATTATTATTATTATTGTCATTATCATTATTATTATCATCTTTATTATTATTATTATTATTATTATTATTATTATTATTATTATTATTATCATTATTATTATCATTATTATTTTTATTATTATCTTTATCATTGTTATTATTATCGTTATCACTATCATTATTTTCCCCATGACACGTGGTGATTTAGAATAACATGACAAGTGCGTGCAATACAACAGCCTGAGGAGTAAAGCCTGAATACAAAGCCTGAATGCAAAGGATAGATGAGTGTCTGGAAATAAGACTGGGCGGGGTTGGGAAGGGCTGGGAGATGAATTTTTCTTTCATTGTATTTTTAATTCTTGCTCCCGTTTTTGCTGTTGCTTTCTGCAGGCCACTTTCCAGTAGTTTCAGTGAAGAGAGGCTAAGGATGAAATGTCAAGAATGAGTAAATAAATAATTGTCTCTGTGTTGTCATTTATTATCACTGTTGTTGTTATTATTATCATTATTATTATCATTGTTATTATTGTTAACATCATTATTATTACTATCGCCTTTTCATTAGTATTAGTATTACCATTATCATCATCACCACAACCACTGATCGTTATTTCAACTATTACTACAACAAATTAACAACTTTTCCTCCCAGCGATACACAGTTCTTGACAAACTCTCCCAAACTCTCATGAAAGCACACTCTAAAACTCCAATAACATTTACCAGATCTTGTTAAATGTCTCGACCCTGCCTTCACCAGCCCTCCAACCTGCCGCCCACATGCACCAAACTTCTTCCTCCAGGTGTCACGGGAGCGAGTCTGGCACCGGCATCCTGTCCTGCTGAAGTTGGAGTGTAGTTGAAACCTCCATGTGAAGGCTTGATCTGACTTTCCTAGTGTCTCCAGATCAAATGCCTGAGCTGGAAATCGAATCTTAGTTTAAAAATGACTTGGCATGATTAGTATTTCATTAGATTGCTCAATATCGAGTTTCGGAAATTTTAACACAGTTCTGTCTAAATATCTATCACATCTTTTTGGCTTTTGTCCTTTATTTGAACCGTTTCGATTGGAAGAATTTAAGATACTTATCCTGATATTTTGGATAACCCTTTGGAATACACTCCATTGAAACTGGAAAATTTAGTACCTTATATCTGGTTTAGTTCTTCTAGCATAGAGTTCCAACATAAAAATACGACATTAGCATATAATAAGAACACATTTTAGACATTTAAATACTTTCCTCTGCGGTTAAGATACAAACAAAGTAAGTACTCATTACAGATAAATAAAATAAGATAATCACTTTAATACTGGGAGACATTTTTATCTTGCGATTTGTGTACGACATTATAAAGGATCTATGGAGGTCAGAAGATTAATCACCAGAGTCTTCACTACTTTAATCTCCCACATAAGTTTCTGAAGCTGTATAAAATCACCATATAGTAAGCAGAATAAATATGGAAACGCATCATGGTACTGAAGTGGTTAAAGTAAGTTTGGGTGAGGTAATACGAGACCAGTTCATTCAGATTAACTTGGACAAACCACGCCCCCCTCCCGTCCACCGAAGACAACCAATTACATTCATTTTTCTCTCCTCTCGACTGCTAATGGGAGAAGCGGGAACAGCCTGGGCGGAGTTTAGCCATTAAAGTAACCAACGACATGCATACAGTGGAGGAAAGTAAGAGAGGACGAGGAGGAGGACGAAGAGGAGGA
>NC_059271.1:18822199-18842199 GCF_017591435.1 Portunus trituberculatus | reverse complement strand
TCTCTCTCTCTCTCTCTCTCTCTCTCTCTCTCTCTCTCTCTCTCTCTCTCTCTCTCTCTCTCCCTCGAGGGTAGACAAGTTTAGCAAGGAACACGAGTTGGACATTCCCAGGACATTTCTTTCCGGTGTCCAGGGAGAGTCTTAACCTTTCCCTGTTGCTCTTCCTTCTCACTATCACTCTCCCTCTCCTTCTCTCTCTCTCTCTCTCTCTCTCTCTCTCTCTCTCTGGTAGTGGTGGAGGGCTCTCGAACTCCTCTGGTTAATTAGGAGGGCGGGAGGGGGTGATTGTGAAGGAGGTGTCGTCTTGAATGGTCTCGAGAGTCAGGCAGGCGGGCGGGAGAGGTTTGGGTGGGGGGAAGGATTGTGGGCGGGAGGGAAAGGAAGCATAAGGGAAGAGAGAGAAGGACAAGGGGGAGGGATTAGTAGGAAAATAAATGTTTTTGGAGGGGAAGGGATGAAAAGAGATACGAAAGGAGATTGGAGAGGGAACATTGAGGAAAGGAAGGGAAAAGATTATTATCAGGGGAATGGAAAAAAAAGTAGATGTTAAAAGAAGCAAAAGGAACTGGAATGGAATGAAAGGGAAAGGAAATAAAGGAAAGGTAGGAAAAATATTGAGAGAGAGAGAGAGAGAGAGAGAGAGAGAGAGAGAGAGAGAGAGAGAGAGAGAGAGAGAGAGAGAGAGAAGACGTGAACCACAGTAAGTACAGCAAGACAGGAAATGCTATCCTGTTTCTCTCACCTGAGTTTCTCTCCTGGAGGTGTATTTCTCTCTCTCTCTCTCTCTCTCTCTCTCTCTCTCTCTCTCTCTCTCTCTCTCTCTTTTTACTGCCTCTCTCTTTACGTCCTCTCCCTCTCCTCCTCGTGTGATGGGAGTTGGACAGCAAGGGACTTCCTCCGCCATGAATACGTGACAAACTTCACGGTTTTTCTCTTTTATTTATATTTTCCCCTATTTTCGGTGAGGGAATGGCAAGTTATTGCCTTCATTTTTATTCTTCTTTGCTAAAAAAATGGAATGATCGAAATGGGAAAAAATTATAATATTTTTATGAAGGGTGTGATTTTTTTTGTGTTTTAATACTTAAATGAAAATGTCAGTAACATCAGATGGACAAAAACTTTGATAGAAGCAAACTTAGAATACAAGAGCGATTATGAAGTGGAAGACATAGAGAAATTGAATGGTCAATAACAGAAGGAGAATAAAAGAAGGTTTTAATAAGATAAGGAATGATAAAGCACTAGATGAGGAGACCCTGCAATATCAACACAAAAAAGGGGAAACATGATTAAACATGATGCTGGATCTGATGACCTTGGCATGACGAAGCAAGGAGGTCCTCAACAATTGGGCTGCAGCGGCTATCTGCTCTACACGCACAAAAGGTGGCAAATTAGACTACGGAAATTACAGACGTATCTCTCTGTTATCATATGAAGGAAAGATCTATGAAAGAGCCTTGGATGAAAAAAAAAAAAAAAAATCAGAATCGCACGCAATATGACCTTAGAGCAGCAAGAGGAGAATTATCTTAACAAATAACCCCTTCAATACTGGGAAATATTTTTACCTTGAGATTTGTGTACGATTAGACGATTTTATTAACATTAGGAAGAGTTTATGGAGGTCAGAAGATTAATCATCAGAGTCTTCACTATTCTAATGCTCGACATAAGTTTCTGAAGCTGTATAAAATCAAATAGTAAGCAAAATGAATATGGAAACGCCTTGTGGTATCAAAACGATTAAAATGCAAATAGAAAAATGTTGGAAGTGGAATAAACCAAATGTTTTCTAGGGATCAGCTATGGCCAGGAATTGAGGATGAAAAAATACGAAGTACTACCAAGTTGAATAAAAAAAAAAAAAAAAACAATAACGAGCTATCATCAAGTCAAATAAAAACAGTCAAAAGTATATGACATAAAACTTAGCAATCAAAGGACTGCCTAGGGTTGCAGAGTGCTGGGTGGAATTACCAACTGTTCATAAACCAACAGAAACAGCCAGTATTGATATCACCGAGATGCCAACCAACATCCACGGTTATAATATGTATTGACTATTATAGACCACTACTCCTGCTATGTAAGATGCCAAAATTAAAGAATTAGGGCAGCCGAGGACATAGTTATGAATTTAGATATTAAACTTAGACACTTTGGAACATCAGAAGTGCGGATGATGGACAGTGCCAGGGGGTTTACATCAGAAGCCTTACCTGAACTGTGTCAAGGGTACGGAGCTAAGTTGATGCACTCCACACAGCATCACCCTTAAGGAAATTGTGTTTTAAAGAGTATGCATCTTGAAATGAAAAACTGTGCTCTTTAGCTGTTCGTATAAGGGGATCTATGGGACGATATATTGAGGAAGGATACAGACAAACACAAACACAAACACACACACACACACACACACACACACACACACACACACACACACACTCAGTCTTCCCTCCTTCCCAACCATTCTGTCTTGTACACTTAACTATTTTCTTCATTTATATTGGCCTTACTACATTTCTCTCTCTCTCTCTCTCTCTCTCTCTCTCTCTCTCTCTCTCTCTCTCTCTCTCTCTCTCTCTCTCTCTCTCTCTCTCTCAAGCCCCTTTCAAACATGATTTCCCACTCCATTCCCTTTCCTTTTATTCTCTTTATTCAACTTTCCTTACTATATCCTCTCTCTCTCTCTCTCTCTCTCTCTCTCTCTCTCTCTCTCTCTCTTCCACTACCCATCTATCTCGGGAAACAGGAAAGTGAAATATAATGGAATGGAAAAGAGAATTGATGTAAGCCAGGTTATCTAGGACGAAGAGGAGGAGGAGGAGGAGGAGGAGGAGGAGGAGGAGGAGGAGGAGGAGGAGGAGGAGGAGGAGGAGGAGGAGGAGGAGGAGAGAGAGAGAGAGAGAGAGAGAGAGAGAGAGAGAGAGAGAGAGAGAGAGAGAGAGAGAGAGAGAGAGAGAGAGAGAATGGCAAACGAGAAAAAAATCTGTTTTATTTTTTCTTTCCTTGTTCGTTTGATTTTTTTCTTCTTTCTTCTTTTATGTCTAGCGACTATCTTGTCTCGCCTTGCCTCGCCTTGACTTAGCTTGGCTCTACTTAGCTCGGCTCGGCTCGGCTGGTCTTGACTCGGCTCGGCTCGGTTGGTCTATGTTCGTACAGAAAAAAGATGCAAGTAATGTCACGGTACGGATATTTCTACGACGTTTATGACGCTAGAGGGAATACACACACACACACACACACACACACACACACACACACACACACACACACACACACACACACACGCTAAAGTATTCTTACTGTCCCCTCTTTTCTGCCTAAATCTAATGTGCATATATATATTTCCTCCCTCGCATTTTTTTCCCTCCCTATGTCATCTATTTTTGCGTCGTACACATACTTTTGGTCTTGACGTAAAAATGATATGAAAGAAAAAGGCGTGTCTGTATTCTCTCGGGCACAAGGTTATGAGGAGGCTAGGGTGGGTGGAGGGAAGGAGTAAAATTCTTGTTCTCTTTCCGTGAACGAGGTACAGATAACTGGTAACTCCTTGCAACAAAATACTGAAGCGACGAGTCTGCGAAAGGATTAGGAATTTGCGAGTAAAAAAGAAAAAAAGTCTATAAGTGAGAAAAAATAGTAAAAAAATAATGGTTACATGTAAAAGAGGAAAAGAAAAGTTGGTGAATGTGATGTTTTCTTGTTTGTTGTGTTTATCATTATGTTGCTATATTCCTTCAGAAAAAATAGGACTGATCTCGAGTGCTTTTAACATAATCTGGCAGGAATTGTTGGCTTTGTGGTTCAAATGAGGGTTTAACAAGAATTTACCACAGCCACACGAAAAACTAAAAATTGTTCATTTGGCTTTTGAAACAGCCCTGGAGAGAGAGAGAGAGAGAGAGAGAGAGAGAGAGAGAGAGAGAGAGAGAGAGAGAGAGAGAGAGAGAGAGAGAGAGAGAGAGAGAGAGAGAAAACGTTTAAGAGTATAAAATATGATTAACTAGTGAAATATATAGGGAAAAAATAAAAAAAAAGGGAGTGAAACAAGCATTGGGAAAATATACCTTTTTGCAAACGTATTGTTCATGTGGTGGAAATAGAAGGTGGATGTAAAGAAATTAGGGAAAGAATGATGAAGGATTGAAAAATAGAAATGAGTAGGAAGACATATAAAGCTGTCTACCTCTGTCTACTTTTGCATCTCTCAGTTCATTGTCATGGTAACCTAACAAAACTACTGCCAAGTGTATACAGTTCAGATATTTTACTTTATGATATTAATTTACACAGATATCCAGTCAGTATCTGTGATGGAGAGTCTATCACGAAACTGACCATTACTTTTACCACAACCACCATCACCATTACCACCACCATATTCACTATCTTCACAACAGCAACAACAACACTAACAACAAGTCACGCTTCCAGACGACCTAGGGAGAGAACATATGACCACCACCACCACATCCTTATACTCTCCCTCACCATTCCCGTCCTCTTTCTCTCTCCATCCTCCCCAGTCCCCACGGCAGCCCAGGAGGAGGAGGAGGAGGAGGAGGAGGAGGAGGAGGAGGCGCGTTCCCCTCTCTCCTCCCCTCCTCAGCTCCACCCAAACACCTCCAACCACACACACACACACACACACACACACACACACACACACACACACACACAGAGAGAGAGAGAGAGAGAGAGAGAGAGAGAGAGAGAGAGAGAGAGAGAGAGAGAGAGAGAGAGAGAGAGAGAGAGAGAGAGAGAGAGAGAGAGAGAGAGAGAGAGAGAGAGAGAGAGAGAGAGAGAGAGAGGCGTGCGTGGCCAGGGGGAAATATGGTGAGACTGGAAGGAAAAATGTTGAGGAAAATTGGTAAGACAGGAAGGATGCGAAGGAATGGGAGGAAGCTTGCTTGGTTGGTTGGCTGGTTGGTTGCTTCCTCCTCCTCCTCCTCCTCCTCCTCCTCCTCCTCCTCCTCCTCCTCCACTTTCTTTTCCTTCAACCTCCACCTCCATTTTCACTTCTTTTCTGATTCTCTTCCTTCTCTTGATTCTACAGTTTCTCTTCCTGGTATGTTTTTCTTTTCTTTTTTTCGCTTTTGCTTGTGTAGTTCTCTTCTGCCTTTTTCTTTCCTGTTTTTCTTTAATTTGTCTTTCTCCTCTTCGTGTTCTTTTCTTGCTGTTCTTGCTTCCTTTTCCTCTCGTGTTCTTGCTCTTGTTATTCTTGTTCTTCCATCTCCTCCTTTTATTCTCTGATCTTTCTTTACCCTCCTCTTCTATTACCATCTGTTGTTTTCCTTTCTGCTTCTCTAATTTCGCATCCTCTTTTCCTCCTCCTCCTCCTCCTCTCTCTCTCTCTCTTCCCTCCTTGTGTCTCTAATCATTCTACACCTCAGACTTCTGCTATTGTTCATCGTCTTGGCCCTTCCCATTCTGTCCCTTTCTCCTTCACCACCACCACCACCACTACCACCACCACCTGACCCTCCTCTACACCCTCACGTTCCACTACAGATTAATGAGTAAGTAAAGAAAAATGAAGCGCCGCATAAACAAACAAACGTCCACAGGGTTAGATACACAAGTGAAGATTAATGTGTAAGGCTCAATGAGTACGAAAAATTATGAAAAGGAGAAAGAAAAGTGAAGGAAATTAGTACAAGTTTTCTCGCTAACTCGCGGTACCAAGAATTAAGGTGGATATTTTACATAGTACATGAGGAGAAGAGAGAGAGAGAGAGAGAGAGAGAGAGAGAGAGAGAGAGAGAGAGAGAGAGAGAGAGAGAGAGAAAAGTTATTTGTGTATGTAACTTGTTAATGAAGAGGAATTATATCGTAGTAAGTTAGTTAGATAGTTTTGCCAGATGGTACATGCAATAGTTGTTTTTTTTTTTCATTATTTTTGGTGGAATTCTCATTGACTTATTTATCTATTATTATTATTATTACTATTATTATTATTATTATTATTATTATTATTATTATTATTACTATGATTATTGTCGTTGCTAGTGTTATTTTTCCTTAGGGGTTGTGACTAAATACATTTTTTTTGTAGTATTATATATTTTTCTTACTCTATATACATTCGAGGTGAAAAGTACAGGAAAGAGAGCTAGAATTTTCTCTCTCTCTCTCTCTCTCTCTCTCTCTCTCTCTCTCATACACAACGCCCTGCCTTAGCCCTACTCTCTCCTCTCCTCTCCTCTCTCTCTCCTCTCTCAAGGGAAATTAAGAGAATATGAGCTGGAAGAAGAGGGAGAATAAAATGTAAAATGTATTTATATTCTGAATTGGTGATGACGTCACTAATTAGCATATTGTGACGTGACTGATTAATCTTCATCAGGAGGGAGACGAAAGCTGCATGAAGACTGACACCTGACTGGGACACTTGCAGCCTCTCTCTCTCTCTTTCTCTCTAGTTGGTGAAGGAGAAGGAAAGAAAGAAGCGAGAGGACAAAGATGGGACAAAAGAAGGGAAAGTAGAAAAATAGATCAGTGGAAAAGTATTAAGAAAAGTGAAACAAAAATAGAAATAGATGAAGAAAAAATGAAATGAAAGAAAGGGAAAAGAGAAGGAAAAAGAAAATACCGGAAGGAACAAGGATGAGAGAGTGGAAGGTGATGGAAAATAACAGAAAATGAATGGGAGGAAGGAAAGACAGAAAGGAATGGAGAAGAGGAAACAAAAGAACAGATTAACATAGGGATACAGAATGAGAAGAGGATGGAAAAAAAAGAAGGAAATCATGAAAATAGAAAGAAAAGATTGGGAAGGAACAAAAGATTGAAAGATGAAAGGATTAGAGAAAAAAATTGGTATGATAGAGGTGGAACAGAAGACGGAAGATTGACAAATAAAGAAAAGGAAGGGTAGGAATATAGAGGAAAGGAAACCAAACGGAATAGAAAAAAAGGATGGGGAAGGAAATGATGATGATGATGAGAGAGAGAGAGAGAGAGAGAGAGAGATGAGCAGAAGAGGAGGAAAGACGATAGGAGGAAGAAAAAAAAGGGACAGGAATAAAGAGAAAGGAGAAAGAAAACAGAAACCAAGTGAGGAATGGAAGAAAATTTGAGTAATACTGAGAACTTACACACACATACCCCCCCCCGCCCCGCCCCGCCACACATATACCCCCCCCCCCACACACACATGTAATTTCCCTCAATTGAATATTTATCTTTACCATGCAACACAAAGAGGAAGAGGAGGAGGGAGATGAGGAGGAGGAGGAGGAGGAGGAGGAGGAGGAGGAGGAAGAGGAGGAGAGGACGAGGAGGAAGAACAAGAAGACAAAGAGAATTTATATACACGGAAGACGAGCAGAATGAATAAAAAAGCAAAAGAGAAAAGGAAGCACAGGAACATGAGGTGGAGGAAAATGAGAATGAATTACAAGAAATACGAGGAGAAGGACGAGATGGAAAAAAGAAATAGACTGCAAAAAGAATGACTGGAGTGGAAAAGAACGAGGAGGAGGATGAAGATAGACAAGGAGGAAGAGGAGGAGGAGGACGACGAGAAGGAAGAGGAGGAGGAGAAGGTGGAAGAGGAGGAGGAAGAGGAGGAGAAGCAGGAGGAGGAGGAGGAGGAGGAGGAGGAGGAGGAGGAGGAGGAGGAGGAGGAGGAGGAGGAGGAGGAGGAGGAGGAGAAGGAGGAGGAGGAGGAAGAGGAGGAAATGGAGAATGAAGATGAGGAGGAAAAGGAGATGAAAGAGAGAATGAGAACTACGTAAAAAGAGAAGAAGGAGGATGGTGGCAAAAAAAAAAAAAAGAAGAGGAGGAGAATCACAAGCAATCACAAAAGAAAAAAAAAAAAATAAGCAGCATCAGATATGTTGGTCCACACGAAGGTGTTTATGGTCTGCTACCAGTTGCTTCCATTATTGAATCACATCTGTCATTTTCCTGGCCAGCTTGTAAGTAGTTTGTTGAGGCTGGTGCCATGGTGACATTGACGTTATTTTACCTTAGAACATAACAAAAGAGGGAAGCTGCAAGAGGCCGTCAGGTTTATCTATACTAGGCAGTCCCAGTGTGCTTAATCTACCTATTTTCATCTATCTTCCCCATCCATGAATTTATCTAACCTTCTTTTAAAGCTCCCTATTGACTCAGCCCTGACTACATGACCACTAAGACCGTTCCACTCATCAACCACTCTTGTTTAGGCGTCTTCTGCGAGTTAATTAATCTCTTCAGTACCAGGACGCGTTTTCATATTTATTCTGGTTACTGTTTGGATATTTTATACATCTTCAGAAACATATGCTGGAATTATAATAGTAAAGACTATAGCAATTAATCTTCTCAACCCCATAGACCCTTCCTAATGCAAATAAAATGGTCTGATCATAAACAAAATGAAATTAAAAATGCATCTTAGTATTATTTCAACAATTAGTTCCTTCATCAATATCTTTAGCATATTATATAGAAAAAAATAATTTCTTAATACAGAACTTTGAGGAACGCCGCTATATGTAAGCCATTCTGACAGTTTGCTGTTCAATACAAGATGTTACTTTTTATCTGAGAGTCAGCCAGCTAACCATTTCAGGGATTTAGGGGATAGGTACGATCAGACTCAGTTAAAAATCAGGGAAGTTGTCCTTTGTTTATTTGATATAGGACACTTCCCTGCTGTTCGTCTGATATTTATCACTATCTTCAGCGACAACACAAAGCTCTCTAAACTATCTCTAAAAAACTAAGTAATGTTGTGTCACTGTTAAATGAAAAGGAAGACAAAATGAAATATTCCTAATGTGTTTCCATTAACCAGAGACGTAGAGACACAGTGACATTTTCTTAAAGCCTCTCAAGTAACCAGATACGCAGACTGCCTCTCTGAATATAATTTAGAAACACTATGATACTTCATGCCCATAACAGGTGAATTCTTCAATTTCAACACTATAAATAAACTTGCTAATAGCGCTTTAATTAAAACTCTCTCTTAAGCCGATTAATATAACACTACCTTAATGGAATAAAATATTCTACCTGAAATGTTGCCAGCTCACATGAAAATGCTGGTAACTGTTGGCATTAAATGGTTTCCTGCAGTGATATGTGGTACAATAAATATTCAGTTGCACTACTATATTTGGTTTCACATGTTATGTCATGAATTTTCACTCTATTTATGAGTGTCTTATAGGAAACAAGATCAAAATGTTTCTGGAACTCTACGGATACAATTGCTTTCATCTCGTCATAAGAGTTAGATACTTCACAAAAGAAGTATAATAAGTTTGCCACATAGGAACGCTTGTATCTAAAGCCATCTTGCGTGTCTTTCATGTTTTATTTTCTAACAGTCCCATTTTATCAACAAGCTTACAACACACAACTGAAGTTCAACTGATCGGCGTGTAATCGGCTAGCGGTGATTTATTTAGTTATTTATTTTCTGAATAGAGAAGGAGGAGCTGGATGACAAAGAGGATGAGGAGAAGGTTGCTGCTCAATGGCCTTCACCTCGTCTCTCTGGGCTTCTCTTCCTCCATTCACATTCTCGGTCGCTGTACGGTCGCCTCCGCCACACTACACACTACCTAACTTCCTCACTAACTAAACTTGTCCGCAGAGCACCGTCAGGCAACCATGATTAACCTCCGTCAGGAAACTCACCCCTTACCCCTCTGATCCCCTTCCCCCGCGATAACCCTCCCTGAGCCACCCTGCTTGGAAGATGATGACAGAGAAAAATAGGGTTTGAAAAATGTTTAGTTTGGCAGATATAGACGAGGAGGAAGGAAGGCAGAGGAGTAGAATAGATAAAACAAAGGACAACTCTCCCTCCACATAACTCTCGCCTTGTCTCCTGAAAACCCCAAAGAGTCAGAGAAGAAGGAGGAAAAAGAGGTGGAAGAAAAGAGTAATTTTGGAGGTTGAGGATGAGGGAGAAACACAAGAGTAGAATAGATAAAAAGGAAAGATGACCTTCCTCCCTTCTTTCCTTGGCTTTCTTCCTTCCTTTTTTCCATCCTTCATTCCTTCGCTTCAGGTCAAAATGTGCGGAGGAAAATGGCAAAACAGACAGACCAAGGTTTCTTCTTCCTTCTCGACATCAAATTCCAAGTCAACGACGACGAGAAAAGAACGAAAGATGAAGGCGGAAAAAGAGAGAAAAAAAAAAAAAGTTGACGAGGATAAAGATAGCGATGCGGAAAGAGAAGAAAAAAGACACTAATATTAATAAGAATGATGGTATTAATGGTGATGGAGGTGGTGATGATGATGATGATGATGATGATGATGATGATAATGATAATAACAACAATAATGATAACAATAATGATAATGATAATAATAACATTAATAATAATAATAATAATAATAATAATAATAATAATAATAATAATAATAATAATAATGATAATAATAGTAGTAATTATAATAAAAATAAAAATAATAAAAATAACAATAAATACAATTATAATAACAACAAAAAATTAGAAAAAAATAAGAATGAAGACAAAAAAAAAGAAAAGAAAAAAAGAAAGAAGAGAATTGACAATAACACAGACAAGAAAAACAAGGAAATAAAAATATAAGAAAAAAAAACTATAGAAATGCCCACAATAGAAATAATTAAACACACACACACACACACACACACACACACACACACACACACACACACACACACACACACACACACTTTCCCTATTTCCAAGCCACGCCCCCTCCCAGAACACAATCCTTTTTCTACCATTACTCATCCTACCCCTTCTTTCTTTTTTTTTCTAACTTTTATCGTCAAGACGGGCCGGCGGCGAATTCCATGGCGGCGACTCATGGGTTTATATATACTTTTCCCCTCCGCTCCGCCCTGGGTTGGAATCCGACTACCGTGGCCGCAACAGTTTCGACAGAATTTGCTGGTTTATTTCCGGAGGTCCAGGAGTAATTTTCCGCCTTGGAGATCTCCCAGTGTGGGCTGCGGCTACCACGAAAAGAGAGAGAGAGAGAGAGAGAGAGAGAGAGAGAGAGAGAGAGAGAGAGAGAGAGAGAGAGAGAGAGAGAGAGAGAGAGAGAGAGAGAGAGAGAGAGAGAGAGAGAGAGAGAGAGAGAGAGAGAGAGAGAGAGAGAGAGAGAGAGAGAGAGAGAGAGAGAGAGAGAGAGAGAGAGAGAGAGAGAGAGGTGGAGGACAAACAGTAGAAGAACGGACATAATGTACTTGAACGGATAGAGACAGGGAGTGTGAGACAGAGGGAGAGAGTGGGATAAAGAAGATAGAAGGAGAGGGAGATGTACTGGTAACTGGGTCATAGAAACACAGATGAGGCTGATACGTGAAGAGGCAGTGAGGAAGTGTGGTAAAAAGCACAAAAAGGACAAGGTCACATGAAAGACGGTAAAAGAGTGCTAGAGATGGGAGATTTAAAGGGAGTGTCTGGTAGAGAGGTTATGTATACGAAAAAGAAAAAGAGGAATGGGGTCAGATAGAATAAGAAGGAAAAAAGGAAAAGGAAAAAATAAATAAATCATGGTGTTATTGTAGATGAAGTAATGACATATGAATAGCATCACGAAGAAGAAGAAGAAGAAGAAGAAGAAGAAGAAGAAGAAGAAGAAGAAGAAGAAGAAGAAGAAGAAGAAGAAGAAGAAGAAGAAGAAGAAGAAGAAGAAGAAGAAGAAGAAGAAGAAGAAGAAGAAGAAGAAGAAGAAGAAGAAGAAGAAGAAGAAGAAGAAGAAGAAGAAGAAGAAGAAGAAGAAGAAGAAGAAGAAGAAGAAGAAGAAGAAGAAGAAGAAAAAGAAGAAGAAGAAGAAGAAGAAGAAGAAAATGATGATGATGAAGAAAAGAAGAAAACGAAGAAGGAGAGATAATGATGTTAACGGTGATAAAGCTCACAATAATAATAATGGTAAAAGTGACGATAACAATAACGATAACATTGATGAAATAAATAAAAAAAGAAAACAAAAATGAAATACACACAAACAAAAACATAAACAAAACTCAACACACCACAAGAACAATATAAAAAAAATGAGAAAAAAGGAAAAACAACTAAACAGAAAAGGTAGATAAATAGATAAATAAATAGATAGATAGATAGATAGATATTTAGATAGAAATAGAGATGAATAGATAGATAGATATATACAGAAAGAGATAACGAAAAAAATGGAAAAAGAAAAGAAGAAAAAACAGGAATAGAGAAGTGATGAGAATATGAAGAGAGGGCAGAAGGGAAGCGTCGTCGGTTGGGTTGGGTTGGGTCAGGTTGGTTCGAGTTGAGGTTAAAGGAGCAACGGGCGGCAGGGCGTGGGACAGACAGACGGTAACCCAATACGAGGCGACGAAGGGACGGAAAAAGTGCTGAGAGGCCGCTAACTGTGGCTATCCAGTGGGGTCTGCTGCTGGTAAAGGAAGATATATATGGAAGGAAACAGGCAAGAATAGAGAAAAATAGGAAAGAAGCGTACATAGAGAGATATTGGAGGGATAGGGAAAAAAAGGTAAAAAATAGAAGTATATCGAGAAAAAAGATGAAAAAGACAAACATAAATGGAAAATAAAGTTATATGAAGGAGAAAGAAGCAATATATAAGAAAACATGAAAATATATGCATAGAGGGAAAAATGGATCCGTGAAAAGGTTAGAAATGAAAAGAAAAGGTGATAAAAGTGGTGAATAGCCACTAAGTATGGGTAACCTGTGTGTCTAGAGAGGGCATAGAAAAAAGTTTAGGAAATGAAGGAATGAAATGTAGAAATGAAAGGATAGGAAGAGAAAATCAATGCAGAAAAAAAAGGCAGAGAGGAAAGAAAAGTGAAGTAGGAAGAATTAGAGAAAGTGAGCAATGTACCATCTTTTGACCTGAGCTCTTACAACAGGGAAATTTATAAATACATTTCCTACAAATTTTGATCACCGTTTTGCACTCTAGTCGAGGATAGGCAGTTCAGTAGCCCCTTTTTAAATTTCTTTTTATTGAGTTTTTTTCTTCTTATATTGCTTGGTGCTCTGTCTGTGTGTGTGTGTGTGTGTGTGTGTGTGTGTGTGTGTGTGTGTGTGTGTGTGTGTGTGTGTGTGTGTGTGTGTGTGTGTGTGTGTGTGTGTGTGTGTGTGTAAGAAAAATGATGTAATGATGATGAAAAAAGGAAAAAGAAAAAGAATAATGAAAGAAAAAATATGTAATTTCAAGCTCAGAATTCGAAATATACTTTGGTAAAGAAAAATGAAAATAGAAAAGAAAAAAAGGAAAATGTAAATTCCAACGTTAGTTCTACACATTTTCTATCTATTTTTTGCATAAACAAAATTTCATTGCATTGGTTATTCATCAAAAATATTTATTTATATATTAATTTACATAGTTGATTACGGTCTTATTTAGTTATCTGTACTTTTGCTCTGAGAGAGAGAAAAAGCGAGAGAGAGAGAGAGAGAGAGAGAGAGAGAGAGAGAGAGAGAGAGAGAGAGAGAGAGAGAGAGAGAGAGAGAGAGAGAGAAATAGCAGCCATCACGTCAATTAGCCCAACAGACAAGCAAATGACATTTATACAAACAAACAGACACAGACACACGGACAAAGAGCCAACCTGTCAACCAGACAAACAAATACGAAACATAAAGAGACATACATACACAATAATGAAAAAGCAATATATAAAGCAATATATAAGCTTTACTCTATATTATTTCTTAATGCACATTTTTCTTGCATTTTTCGCTCGGCTTGTCAGACTTCCACGAGAACATTCTAAAGAGAACATTCCCAGCCCGTGTATTGCAAACTTCCAATGTGAAACGTGAAAATGCAAGATATGTAGAAATATTACAGGATAATTCACCCTACATCATATTAATTCAATCAAAAGTATTATACTCGTACATTTTCCTCTCCCTCTCCCTCTCTCTCTCTCTCTCTCTCTCTCTCTCTCTCTCTCTCTCTCTCTCTCTCTCTCTCTCTCTCTCTCTCTCTCTCTCTCCGTGTGTGTGTGTGTGTGATTCACCTCGGTCGTCTGCTGGTCACCCAGCCAGTCTTCCCCATTACGGAGCGAGCTCAGAGCTCATAGACCGATCTTCGGGTAGGACTGAGACCGCAAAACACTCCACACACCGGGAAAGCGAGGCCACAATCCCTCGAGTTACATCCCGTACCTATTTACTGCTAGGTGAACAGGGCCTACACATTAAGAGGCTTGCCCATTTGCCTCGCCGCCCCGGGACTCGAACGAGTCCCAGGGCGGGACTCACTCGATTGTGTGTCGAGCGTGCTAACCACTACACTACGCGGTGTGTGTGTGTGTGTGTGTGTGTGTGTGTGTGTGTGTGTGTGTGTGTGTGTGTGTGTGTGTCTGTCGGTGTATGTAAAAATAAGTAGACAACTTTTTTTTTTTTTTTTTTTGTTTGTTTGTTTATTGTCATATTACACATACACATACAAAACAGTTACAATTAGGCAACTGCCCAAACACGTCGATAATATGACAAAGAGGACTAGATACCCGAAGGTATATGTGTCCTAATATACTCTTACTGAGATTGTAAATAATCTCAGAACAGACTCAAAACAGACAGGGGGGAAGAAACGGAAAAGAAACATATTGGTATTAATGAATGAATAAATAATTAATAATAATGATAATAATAGTGAATAATAGTAACAATTACAATGATAATAATAATAATAATAATAATAGTATATAATAATAATAACAAAAGAAGTGATAATAATAATAATAATAATAATAATAATAATAATAAAGTTAATGATAAAGGTAATAAGAATAGTAATAATAATAATAATAATTGCAATAATACAGAATAATACTAATGATGATAATAAGGAAAAATACTAGATATAGTAATAACTATAACAACAACAATCCAGATTGTATTTGACTAAGAATCACTGTTATATCTGTCCAATAGAAAAGTCTTAAGTTTATGCTTGAAAGTTGATAATTTACAATCATAAGGGATAGATTTGGACACATGGTTCCATATAATTGCTCCTTTATATCTGAAAGTATTTTGAAATAAAGTTGTTCTACATTGTGGTACATGTATTTCTTGGTTATGCCTTGTTGAATGAGAATGAACCTGTGTGTTTCTAATAATCATATCATTAAATATTAAGGGTAAACTGTTGTTACTAAATTTATACATTAATTTACTTATAGCAAATACATAAATCTTTTCAAGGGGTAATATTTGGTGAGATAAGAATAATGGTTTGGTGTGCTCTCTGTAACTAGCAGAAGCAATAATTCTGATGGCTTTTTGCAACTTAAAGACAGTATCAAAGTGACATCTGCTAACTGTTCCCCATACTTCAATTCCATATAACAAATAGGGATAGATAAAACTATTATAGATTGTGACAAGTGTTGATTTATCTAAAAGTTTCTTTACTTTTGTAAGTATTCCTACACCTTTAGCAATTTTGTTTTTTACTAATTTAGTATGTTCAGACCAAGACAATGTGGAGTCGACTATAACACCTAAGAATTTTATGGAATTAACCCTTTCAATTACTTTATTGTTTAGGTTTACATTATGATTTAATGAAAATTTTCTACCCTTAGTATGGAATATAATGTATTTGGTTTTATCTATGTTTAGTGACAGTTTATTTGCATTTATCCAATCCATTATTCTTAGCATTTCCCTATTTATTTTAATGATCATATCATTAATGTGGTTACCCTCTAAGAAAATGTTGGTATCGTCGGCAAAAAGTA
Source organism: Portunus trituberculatus (assembly GCF_017591435.1). Lineage (NCBI taxonomy): Eukaryota > Metazoa > Arthropoda > Malacostraca > Decapoda > Portunidae > Portunus > Portunus trituberculatus. The sequence goes on along the minus strand of NC_059271.1, from coordinate 18,826,475 downwards.
TAGGGGTGAGCGAGGTTGAAACATTGGCAATGTCGTTTACATACAGTAGAAACTTACTTCCAGTGAGCTGTGTAATTAAGTATATGAATAAATTAGTAAATATATTAATAAAAGCGTAATATGTAATATTTTAGTAATACAATGAGATGGGTTTTATTTATTGAAGACGACTCTCTCTCCCCCTCCCTCTCTCTCTCTCTCTCTCTCTCTCTCTCTCTCTCTCTCTCTCTCTCTCTCTCTCTCTCTCTCTCTCTCTCTCTCTCTCTCTCTCTCTCTCTCTGTCATCACGCAACCACAGAAAAATACACATATGCACACAGAAAAAAATCTTTTATTTGCTTAAAAAAGAGGGAAAGGGAAAATAAGAGAGAAAAAGAAAAAATAAACATAATATTTACACATGGCTATCGCGTCTCCATTACACAAACATCACCACCACTACCACCACCACCACCACCACCACCACCATTCTTTCCTAAACTCGCGTGATATATTCAATATAGAGATATGGAAAGATTTATATCGTAGTAATAGTAGTAAAAGTAGTGGTAGCAGAGGTAGTAGTAGTAGTAGTAGTAGTAGTAGTAGTAGTAGTAGTAGTAGTAGTAGTAGTAGTAGCAGTAGCAGTAGCAGTAGTAGTAGTAGCGGAAAAAAAATGAAGAGAAGTACAAAGACAAAATAAAGAAAGAAGAAAAAGAAGAAAGAAAAGAAAAACAATAAAAAAAACGAGATGAAAGGAATAGTAATGACAATAATACTGAAAGATGACGAAAGAAAAAAAAAAAAACTCTAGAAACAAAACAAGCACAACAAAAAACAAGGAACACAAACACAGAACAAGAATAAAAACACGAAGAAATAGAAATAAAAAAAAACTCAGATGACGTAAAAACAGCAGCGAAAAGAAAGACAGCAAGAACAAACTAGAGCGAAAAAAAAATAAATAGACAAAACAAGTAAAAAAAACACACAAAAACATAACAAAGAAGAGAAAACGAAAGAAAAATTGTTCAGGAGCTTTTTACATAAAAAAAAAGACATATGGAAACAGAGGGAAACAAAAATGATGAACAGATTACAAAGAAGTACATGAGGTAAGTAGAAGGTAGGTAGGCCGAGAAGTGATGGAGGCGGTGGTGCGGGTGGTGGTGGTGGTGGCGGCGGCGGAGGGCTGAGGGGGAAATCGTGCTTACAATTTGCGGTATAAATGAAATGGCAGCTCGCCCTTTGATTCCTCTTATTGAATGTGAGTGGGCCGTCCCTTGGGTCCGAGGGTGCATAATGAAACTGTATAATGTACTCAGCAGCAGCAGGAGGTGGAGGAGGAGGAGGAGGGTAGGTTAGGTTAGTGAAAGTGTATAAGTGTGTAGGAGAGAGAGAGAGAGAGAGAGAGAGAGAGAGAGAGAGAGAGAGAGAGAGAGAGAGAGAGAGAGAGAGAGAGAGAGAGAGAGAGAGAGAGAGAGAGAGAGAGAGAGAGAGAGAGAGAGAGAGAGAGAGAGAGAGAGCAAAATAGGGTGAGAAAGGCGTGCAATGAGTGCACTAAAAGAGGGGTGGGAAGTGGCTGAGGGAGGGGAGAGAGATAGGGGATGTGGTGGAGGGCAAAGAGGGTAGGTGTGGGTGGGAGAGGCAATGGCTAACTGTCCCCTCTAGAGTAAACTGCTATATTAGTACTCTCTCACCCATGAAATTGCTTAATGGTCTGCCCTGCGTCAAACGATGAGGTCTGTGGAACGTTGGGGGGCGGGGAGGCGGGGGGAGGTGGGGGTAGTAATCCAGAGGTTTGTGTTACGGTGACGGTTACATGTTGCACTGTGGCGATAGTGGTCAAGTTGTGGTGGTGATGGTGGTGGTTGTGGTAGTGGTGATGATGGTGGTGGTTGTGCTGTTGTAGTGGTGTGATGGTGTGTTGGATGGGTGGGGGTCATTATGTAGTGGGTGTAGATTGTGGTGTGGTGATTGATGGCACTGGTGTTCAATGAAGAGTCGCTGGAGCAGTTGAAGTGGTGGTGGTGGTGTTATGGCTCTATGTCTGGGTTAGGTTGTGGTATAGTTACGTGTTCTTGCTATGCAGTTATGATACAGAAACTCACGGCCTCCAATTCTCTTCCATTCATCCCAGGTGTCTCTCAACCTTTCTTCTCTAGACTTCTTTCTCCTTTCTTAGTCCTTACCTGTTTTATGTAATTTTCTTTCTTTTTTTCCACAAAACCTAATCTTTAGTGTAAATTTTCTCCCTCCTTTTCTCTCAACTACAGTATTTACAATTAAACGAAAAACAACAATTCTAGGATTTTTTCAGTCACACTTTTTTCTTAACTCATGAATAGAAAAACACAGATTAAATGCTGACTGTCACAAGCGTCTTATCTGTAGTTGTGTGTGTGTGTGTGTGTGTGTGTGTGTGTGTGTGTGTAAGACGAACACAACCAACTACCCACCCACCTACATAAACACACACACACACACACACACACACACACACACACACACACACCAGCGCAGTCCTCTACTCCCTTTGACCGCGGTGGGTGAGGAAGTGGATTGGCTGCCGCTGGACTGAATTACCTTGAGACTAAGTGCTTGTTTAATAGAGCCAAACAAACATTACCACTGCCCTTACCACCTGCAGTCTCTCTCTCTCTCTCTCTCTCTCTCTCTCTCTCTGTCTATTATTACACTGTTCACTCAAGATTCTTCTATCCACTCCGTCTCTCTCTCTATCTCCCCTTTCTGTATTCCAGTCGCATGTTATATAAAAGGAGCAATTTCTGATCGTTCCGCTTCGCCGCCGCAGGAATGTCAAGCGTTCGTCATAAGATTAGACTAAGAAAATCGAGGAAAAAAAAAGGAAACTAGTACGCAACTTTCCTCTGTCTTTTTTTTCACAGTAGCTATCATAACATCACATCTCACGCCACGCTACGCTACGTTACTTTACGCTACAGTGAAGCTCCGAGGAAAAAAGAAATGAAAAGAAAAAAAAAAACATTAGCAACCTACGGAACACCTGAACCCTAATGTAACTTTAATTGAATTTTTTAACGTTCCTTCCCTTTTCTTTCATGGGTAAATATAATAAAATATAAGCCGATCTCACACCCTGTTCCCCCTGACTTCCCTCTCGTCTCTCTCTCCAGCACCCCAGGGCGATAATGTTACCAGTAAGGGACGTGCGCCTCCCTTCCCTTTGAAATGGTAATGTCCGGGGCTCCTGGCTGGAAGGGCGACGCTGCTCCCCCACCGCATCGCCGCTCGACCGCCCGCCCTTAGTCCTTCGTCCTTCCCTCGTCCCTCTCCTGCGGCCTTCAATGCGTGCGTGGCGGGGTCATTGTGTCTCCGCCGCTGCCGTAAAATGAATTCACGTTGATAATGCCGCGATTGTTACTTATGCGTCCGTGAAAACCCAGAAATATGGTGGAATGGAGGAGTTACGAGCCAGGGCATGTGACGACTTGGTGGTTTTGCTCTTCCCCGCTCGAAGGAGAAGGGAAGACGGCGGAAAAGGCGAGGAAAGGAAGAGAGAGCTTAGAAAGGACGTGAGGAAGCGAGGAAGAAAGAAGAGGCATATATAGGTAGGTATAGAAAGAAGGTTCTGTCTGTGCCAAGTCGGATTTCCTCTTCCTCCTCTTCTTCTTCCTCTTTCTCTTCTTCCTCCTTCTCAGATAGTGGTAGTAAGAGTGACAGTTCTCGTCTTTCCAAAGAAAATCTCTATGTACTGATTTTATGCTGCGATTCCTTATTCTTCCCTTTCTACCAACCAGGGATAGAGAGGATGGTATACTGATTGGGAGGAGCCTTCACCTTTACTATCCAATGTCACTTCCTATAAACTTAATAGTGTATTTTATCATGAACAGTTCCATGATGGTTTATGTTTCTGCTGCTGTTTGTTGATCTTCTCTGCTCCTATTTTTTTCTTCTTCCTCTTTATTTCTTCCTTATTTCCTTTTTATTCTCCCTCAGACGTTTTTTGCTTCAATGTTACTGCATTTTTTACCCAAGTTCATGTTAAGTTGAGTAGGGTCATCCTTTGTATTCCTTTGTATTGCTCCTTCTTCCTCCTCTTCTCCTCCTTTACTCTTTGGTCATTCTTTGCTGCTTGGTATTCATTCATATTTTTTTGTATTATTCTTGTTCCTCCTCTGCTTCTTCCTTCCTCCTCCTCATTTACCGTTTCCTTTTCTGTATGTACTTAATTTGTATTTTTTTGCATTCCTTCTCCTACTATTCACTTGTTTGATCTTCCTTTGAATTTCTCCTCTTCTTTCCCTATGTG
>NC_059271.1:18807199-18817199 GCF_017591435.1 Portunus trituberculatus | reverse complement strand
CTCTCAGTCTACGATAAAAATAGTTAAGAAGGAAAAGAAACCAGTAATAGCACGAGTGGTAGAGACTTATTACCTTTTACAATGAGCAAGTACTCAATCAAGCATTACCTACACACAGCTTCGTGGATAACAGACACTCAGTAATTGGTGAAAACGTTACATCTTTTGCAATCACCAAGTACTTGATCGTCCACATACTAGTATCTCACATTACATTCACTGCATCCATGGACATCCTACGCTCACTATACCTCCCCCATACACGGCAGTTATCATCCTCACAGCAGCTAAAATACACACACACACACACACACACACACACACACACACACACACACACACACACACACACACACACACACACACACACACACACACACACACACAGACACATGATAAAAAAGGTTGGGTAACTTTAAACAAAATAAAACGTGTATCAAGGTTCAATTAATATGCACTTGTAAATTTAGTATATGAATAAATATTTACAATATTTAACAATTTTACAAAAAACTCATCTTTTATATTCCTCCTTCTCTTCCTCCTCCTCCTCTTCCTCTTGCTGCTGCTGGTGCTGCTGCTTCTCCTTTTTTTCTCTTCTTCTTTTTCTCCTCCTCCTCCTCCTAGTCCAGCGCCTGCCCTCCGCAACACAACATACCAATCTTCAACAACATTCTGGCAACTTTCCATCTAAAATCTGAATACTCAAACTTCCAGGGAAGAAAAAAAAACACAAAAATATCTACATAAAAAAAATATATATATAACCCACCGCTACACAGTTTTCCAAAACCGACGCTGAAACAAAAGAAGATTAAAAAAAAGGTGAATAAATAAAGAATGAGAACGAGAGAGAGAGAGAGAGAGAGAGAGAGAGAGAGAGAGAGAGAGAGAGAGAGAGAGAGAGAGAGAGAGAGAGAGAGAGAGAGAGAGAGAGAGAGAGAGAGAGAGAGAAAAGACACCGATCATTTTTCAACCATTTTTCCCTCCCTCCAAAAAATATATATATTGGAGACTAATACCACATAACCACTCAAGATATTTTCCAATAAAAATTCCAGTAGCGTATTTGAGAGAGAGAGAGAGAGAGAGAGAGAGAGAGAGAGAGAGAGAGAGAGAGAGAGAGAGAGAGAGAGAGAGAGAGAGAGAGAGAGAGAGAGAGAGAGAGAGTTTCACCTTTCTTTTGAGGAGGGAGGCTAAGATGAAAGATATGGAAGAAATAAGGAAGGAAGGAAGGAGGACGAGAAGGAGGGAAGGAGAGATGATGACGGATACGAAAGAAGAATGAGGGATTAATGAAGGAGGAGAAGGGGAAGAAGGGAAGGAAGGGGATGGAAGGAAAGGAGAACAAAGCAGGAACGAAACTGGTGAAGGATAAAGAAAAGTTAAGCCTAAAAAAGTGAATTATATTTAAGGAGAAGGCGGGAAGGAGGAGGAATGAAGGACAATGAAGGAAGGAAGGAAGGAAGGAAAGATTGGAAGTTAAAAGATTAAATCAACATAATGTCTAGTTCGTCTTATCTTAAATGACCAAGTTTAGTTAATCATTCTCTCTCTCTCTCTCTCTCTCTCTCTCTCTCTCTCTCTCTCTCTCTCTCTCTGATTTGTTGCGATAAATGTTTTTTTCACTTATCACCGTTATTTTTTACCACTACCACCACTACCACCACCACCACCACCACCACTACCACCACCACCACTACAAAATCTACTGCCACCACCACTAAAACCACAACAACAACATCACTATCACCACCATTACAATCCTCACCACCATCACAACTAACACACAACTACGTACTATAACCACCATCACTACCACCATCACCACCACCGTTACCGAGACAGCAACACACACACACACACACACACATTGACCCCTCGAGTACCATGACGCGTTTCTATATTCATTTTGGTTACTATTTGGTGATTTTATACAGCATCAGAAACTTATGTGTGGGAATTTGAATAATGAAGACTGTGGCCATTAATCTTCTGACCTCCATAGGCCCTTGCTAATGTCAATAAAATGGTCTAATGTACACAAATGCCAAGGTCAAAATGTGTCTCAGTACTGCAGGGGTTTAAAGGGAACAAAAAAATTATAAGGTGAAAAAAAGGTAAAGCATAGACAACAGGTGACTAACTCTCCAAGGAAACTAGTCCCTTATCAATCTGTCGCCTGGAAAATTGTAGTGTCATGTGAGAATTAATCTTTATAACCTCTTCTTTTCCTTGGAGTGAAAGAGAGAGAGAGAGACGAGAATAATCCAGACTTACCACGAGAGGGAAGGTTGGAGCTGTTGACTTGGGTAATAAGCTGATGGAAAAAGGAAGGAAGGACGGGGAGAGAAGGGAGGGAAGGAAGGAGAGTAGGAGAGGTGTGGATCACGTTTTATTCTCTCCAAGTCCTGACCCAGTGTGAGCGGAGGGAAAAGAATGTGAGATGAGGGTGTGGAGGTGTTAGAGAACCAAATGGAAGGGAGGAAATGAAGGGAGGCAAGGGTGCTGAAGGTGGTGGTGGTGGTGGTGATGGTGGTGGTGGTGAAGGAGGAGGGTGTGGGTGAGTAGGAGTGCGAGGAGCGAGGAGAGAATAAGGAATGAAAGAGGGGGAAGCGAGAGAGAAAGGGTGTTGGAAAAAAAAGATGAGAAACTGAGGAATGTAGTTAACGGGGGTCAGTTTCTCTCTCTCTCTCTCTCTCTCTCTCTCTCTCTCTCTCTCTCTCTCTCTCTCTCGTGAGGACCAGCATGTTTGTGGTTTGATTTGATCTTTATGTAACGGTGCTACTATTATCTGTAGTAGGTGAATAATTATCACCACTACCTCCTCTGCCATTATTACTGCCACTACTACTACTACTACTGCTACTACTACTACTACTACCACTAATACTGCTGCTGCTGCTGCTGCTGCTGCTGCTGCTGCTGCTGCTGCTGCTGCTTCTGCTGCTGCTGCTGCTGCTACTACTACTACTGCTACTGCTACTACTACTGCTGCTACTGCTACTACTACTGCTACTACTACTACTGCCACTATCACTGCTGCTACTACTACTACTGCTTCTACTACTACTAGTACTACTACTACTACTACTACTACTACTACTACTACTACTGCTGCTGCTGCTGCTACTTCTGCTGCATCTACTTCTACTATAGTTTTATTCAACTGAAGTCATTTCCCTTTTAATTTTCGTTATATTAGATAAAAAATAGTGAGTCGATTGAGAGGACGGGATGAGTGAGTGAAGGTGGAGAGGGGAGCGTGAGAAAGGGAGAGGGGAGAGCTTGTCTCCTTCCTCTCCCCATAGCAAAGTGCCGCCAGTCTTAACGGGTCGGGAAATGACAGGAGCCACGCCCTTGGTAACAGTGGCGCCACAACCAGCTCGCTAAACGGTGTGAATGCCGCCACCTGCTTTCCGAGACGCCTCCACCCTGACCCTGACCAACGCTGCCTCTCTCTTCACTGGTGGAGTGATCGCCACCCTGCCTCATTATGCGCGTTACTCTTCCTCATTCATTCGGTATGTAAGGCGAATAAAAACCTAGAAAAAAATAAGAGAGAGAAAAAAATAAAACATTTTCAAGTATATTGTGGCTTACTGACTGATTATCTTGTGACAGTTCCTGCTTTTAAATCCCTAAAAACTAGTCAGTCCCAGTCCCTTTATATATATATATATATATATATATATATATATATATATATATATATATATATATATATATATATATATATATATATAAGAGAGATACTGGACGAGGCCAACAAAGATCCACTGACGTGCCAGTCCCTAAAATGACCCAAAACGGTAAGCCAATACTAGATAAGTTTCCTAACACTTCTCCTTAAGACATTTCCAGAAGTCGGTTCCAGAACACTGTCTTCAAGGGAAAAGAAGGGAGAAGGAAGCATTATAATACTAGAACACGACTGATGTCTACCAATGTCCCAACGCCATCCATCATCGCGGTGAATCTGCCACGCTCAGCACATCCACCATGCCAACTGTGAACTGCTCCCAGAACTAAAAGCTGGTTTGTCGCTCCGTGCTCTGATAACCTGCTGCTCTTATAACGAGCTGCAAGAAGCTATTAGGCTGGCACGTGGCATTCTTATCAAAATCTGCCTACCTATTTCCATCTATCATCCTGTAACCCTGACCTGTATAGCTAAGATAATAGCCGACAGAGGAAAAGAAGAGACATGACTGGCATCACATAGGTCTGGGAAAGTAAATGACGGTATGGAAAGCAATGGAATGGTTGAGCCTGCAACTTTGAGATTTATAATGATTTATTCTGTCTCTCCTACTTTGTACAGTTCATGGTTCTTCCTCCAGAAAGACCCGTATATACGCTTTATATGTCCTTCCATACACCTGTCCAGTCACATCATTCACCAGTGTCAGTAGCAAGACACAGTTCGGCTTTCTGGTGAGGAGAGGACGAGGTGAGCGTGTTTCCATCCCTCTTGCCAGACGCTACGCCTCCCACGCAGAGGCTTTGAAAGGTATTGCTGAGAAAAAGCGACGAGATTTCCCAATTAGGCCACTGCTGAACTTTAGACGCGGGCTGAGTGTTTTGCAGGCCGTACTGGATAATGCAAGGAATTCGCTTAAAGGTATCAAACAACAATAAACTCCACCGTCACAGAAAAAAAAATCGTTAAATCAATAAAGGCTGTTGAAAGGTCTCCTTAAAGTTTTACCAGAAAAAATGTCCGTCCCACAGATCGGTTATACTTGATGAGTCTGCTATATATATAAACAAACCTATAAATTTACTTATCAATCTTTTTATCTATTTACCAGTCTGCCTATAAAGATATCTGTCGCAGTACGTATTTACCCATCAAATTATTGAACAGAATACTTGCTGTGATACGTAGAAGTTGCACCTGTACTAAGAAATTTAGCAAGTTTATGTTTCCATGACAGGGTTCAAATGTTTCCAGTGACTCTAGATCCCAAGGGAGGCACAAGGAGGGCGCTTCACTCTTCACCTCTCACTTCCGCCAGCTGTGGGACGCCAGTGGTGACGTGTAGCGAGGCCGTCTATGTGCTCCTGACGGTAAAACTCCCACACTAGCCAAGGGTAACAAAAATGATGGCTGGCAGTCGGCTGGCTGGATACACTGCTGCTGCGACAGGTCTGCAAGGGGTGAAAACTTATTATCCTCTAGAGGCGCACCAAGCTCGGCTCCTGGGGAAGATGTCAGCGTGCGTGGCATGGGTCCAAATTATTCAGCGCTCACTGCACGGACCTTGAGTGCTTCCTCCGAGAAACGACGCGAGTTCTATTCACGGAAGTACAGACTTCTGAGGCCCACCTGACGAGTACGTGTTCCGCCTCGAGTCGCTGTACTTTTGACGAGGAGCAACTCAATGCCTTCCCCTCCCTCTCTCCCTCTGCTCTCCTCCCTTGCTCCCTCTTCTCCCTCTATCATCTATTTCTCTCTCTCTCTCTCTCTCTTCTCTCTCTCTCTCTCTCTCTCTCTCTCTCTCTCTCTCTCTCTCTCTCTCTCTCTCTCTCTCTCTCTCTCTCTCTCTCTCTGCCTCATATCCAAGTTTTCTGATTTGATTTTAATCTTTATCAATTCTTTCTACGAACCACTCTCTTCCTTTCCTTCATGTCTTTCTCCTTCCCTTGCACACACCATGTCTATCTATACTTTCCCATCCTACTCGCTTCCCACCACCACGAACACCACCACTTCCTCCTCCTCTCTGACGCCGCAATTCACAAGTTAATATATCGCCCCCAACAATATATTCACCCTTAAGTTATTCTACACCACGCTGGCGATAATAAGAAAACAGGAAGACTACTTGGTGGAGGCTTGGTGAGTCTTGCTGGTGCGTTGTGAGCTTCAGAGTAGAGGGCCTTCAAGTCACAGTGATAAGAGAAGCAGAGAGCGAGGACAGCCGAGGCGGTGATACGTGTAAAATATGCAATGGGTGTAAGCTTGTTGAAATTAACCAGAAGCAGAGAAAGAGTGTTAAATGGATGGGTGACATAAGTTCAGTAATTAGATTTATCGATAGACAGTAAATTTAAATCTGTAAGTAATTATGTGTTTGATAATACTGATGGCCATTTTTGACTTTGTTTTTCAGTGGGTCTTTTTCTCTTATAGGTTTTGTCATCCATATAAAAAATATTGAGGTGGGACAATATTATAGAAAGGCGACAAAATCTCTCTCCATAGCGAACCAACAGACAAGACAGGATCGTATGGAGTATTTCAAAGCTATAGGGATTTATTTTGTAGCGTGAAGATAGATGAACGTAAGGATTTGGTCATGACGCGGTGATGATGATGCTAATGAAGGTGACAATACTAACAAGGGTAACGATAATGATGATGGTGATGATAATTATGGTGATGATAATAATGAATGGAGGTGATGAATGGTGGAGCCAGACGATAGTGCTTCTAAGGACACTGGAAATAAAATGATGATACTGGTTATTATTAGTATGGAAGAATGCTGCCTTTAGGAAAATAAATAAAAAAAGACGATAACGATAATAACGATAATAATGATAAACGGTGGAGAGGAAATGCAATGATAAATCACTTAGAAAAAAAACAAACTGGTTAGGTATGAGAAAATAAAAAGAAAGGAGATGAAGGAGGAGGAGGAGGAGGAGGAGAGGAGGAAGAGAAAAATGAGGACCACGAGGATGAGGAGGTGGAGGAGAACGAGGAGGAGGAGGAGGAGGAGGAGGAGGACCAGAGGGAAAATTTATGGGAACTGAACGAAAAATGATGAGGAGAAAAATGAATATCGCGCAACGGAAAGTCTGTGTTGACGGTGAAACTTTAACTTACCAGCTTCCTTTGAGCTAGTCTGGGAGTCCACGCCGCTCTTTTTATCGCTCAAATTAGTCTTTTTTTTTTTTTTCCAACGAGAAGAATATCGAAATTGACCCTCCATGAAGTTATAATTTGATTCCATTTTTCTTTATTTTCTCTCTCTCTCTCTCTCTCTCTCTCTCTCTCTCTCTCTCTCTCTCTCTCTCTCTCTCTCTCTCTCTCTCTCTCTCTCTCTCTCTCTCTCTCTCTCATACACTCATATTTTCTTTTCCTCTTATGACTGGATGGCTTTCTGTAAACACTATATTATGATTTTTTTTCTTTTATTTTCCTCAAAGATGGATTTTTAAGGTTATTTTTCATCTTACTTTCTTTTTCCTCTTTTTTTCATCGTTTCATAGTTTAACCGTAATTTCTTTCCTTTCTTTCTTTTTTTCTTCTTTTTGTCTTATATGTGGGCTTTTAATGGTTTGTACTTGAATGAATAAAAGAACGGAGAAAGGTTTGTGAAATTATCTCTCTCTCTCTCTCTCTCTCTCTCTCTCTTTCCGTGTTTTCTTTTACTGTCCTCTTTTCTCCATTTCTACAGCAAATTTATCTAACTTTTCTTCTTTTTCCTCTGTCATTATCTTCTTCCATTACTCTTTTTCCATATCTAACCTCTTTCAATTCTCCTCCGCTTTATTGTCAGCTCTTCCACCTGTTTCTCCTCCTCCTCCTTCTCCTCCTCCTCGTCTTCCTCTTACTTTCCTACTTCTCCTTCTTATCATCCTTCCATTCCTCACAACCTTTCCTTCTTAAGACCTTTACTCTTATCTTCAGCTCTTCGTCTTCCTCTACTTTGTCTTCCTTCTCCTCCTATTACCCATATCCTCCCTTTTTTTTTGGACCTTCAACCTTATCAATAACCCTCCTCTTCCTCCTCCTCCTCCTCCTCTTCCTTTTCTTCGTTTTCTTCCTCCGCCTCCTTCAGGGACTTAGGTTGAGAATCTGAACTTTGGGTCAGGCTTGAGCGGCACTCCGGTGTAAAATTAGCTTAAAGTGATATTTTAATTAAAGTATCGGCTTAAGCCACTCATCTTCTGGGGGAGGAGGAGGAGGAGGAGGAGGAGGAGGAGGAGGAGGAGGAGGAGGAGGAGGAGGAGCAGGAGGAGGAAGAAGAAAAGGAGGTAAGGTATAGGAGTAGGGGACAAAAAGGAACATTTTATTCACAACTCATTTCCCTTGTGACCTTCCATCCATTTTCACCCACGCCCTCTCTCTCTCTCTCTCTCTCTCTCTCTCTCTCTCTCTCTGCTCATAAGTCACCCATTTCACACTTCCACTGACAGTCTCTCTCTCTCTCTCTCTCTCTCTCTCTCTCTCTCTCTCTCTCTCTCTCTCTCCTTTCACGCTGTACTGACAGAGGTTCCCATGTCTCACTTTAACTCTCCCACTGTCCTTGCCTCTACTTCTTCTCCTCCTTTTTTTTTCTCCTCCTCTTTCTCCTCCTCCTCCTCCTCAATTTCCTCCTCCTCCTCCTCCTCCTCCTCCTCCTCCTCCTCCTCCTCCTCCTCCTCCTCCTCCTCCTCCTCCTCCTCCTCCTCCTCCTTCTCCTCCTCCTCCTCCTCTTCCACCTCCTCGTCCTCGTCCTCCTTCCAAACTCTTCACCTACTTTTTCAGGGTCTGCATTTTCTCTCTCTCTCTCTCTCTCTCTCTCTCTCTCTCTCTCTCTCTCTCTCTCTCTCTCTCTCTCTCTCGGTATCATCATTCCTTTTTCCCTTCTTTCTTTTTTTTTGTTTCCCTTCACTATCAGTTTATCATTTTTCTCTTCCTTTCCGTGTACATTAGCAATTTTTTCCTCTTTCATTATCTCATTTCTCTTTTTACACGTTTTCCTTCTCTTCCTTCACTTCTGCTTCCTTCTCATCTTCCTCCTCCTTCTATTTTCATCCAGCTCTTTTCATTATTTTCATCTCAATTTTTGCTCCCCTTTCTCTTCCTTCTTTATTTCACTAACTATTTATCTGCATCATCTCCCTTCCTCTTAGTTTACCTCCTCCTCCTCCTTCTCCTTGTCCTCCTCTTTCATTCCACCTGCACATAAACACCTCCTTTCTCCCTCTCCTTTTCCCCACACCTCTCTTTCGTCACTCTTCACCCTCCCTCGTTCTCATTTTCCTCACTTTCCTGTACTCCATATTTTCCATGTGTGTGTGTGTGTGTGTGTGTGTGTGTGTGTGTGTGTGTGTGTGTGTGTGTGTGTGTGTGTGTGTGTGTGTGTGTGTGTGTGTGTGTGTGTTGATTCTGTTTTTCTTTTCTCTTCCTTTTGTTTTTCCTCCTTCTTCTCTCCTTCCTTGTCTTCCTTCTCTTTCTTTTCTTCATCTTCCTTTTCTTCCTCCTGTTTTCGTCGTTCTTGGTTCTGGTTTTTGGTTTTACTCTCCTCTTCTTCTCTTTCCTATTTCTCCTCCTCCTTGTCCTCTTCCTATCTCATCCTCTTTTTCCTTTTTGTTTTGTTGTTGTTGGTCATGTTTTTGTTCTTGTTATCCTTCTCCTGTTCTTCTTCCTCCTCCTTCTCCATCCCTCAATGCCCTTCCCTCCAATGCCTTCTGTCACCCACTCCCTTTCGTCAGCATCCTTAACTCCTTCCTTCGCTATTGTCTCCAAAGACATTCCCTCGCCTCGCCCTCCTGCAGGTAAATACTAATTAGTACACCTTGAAAGAAGAACACCTGGTAGTCTATTTAACACTTCCCCCCTTGTCTGGATGTCCCTCAGATGTGCCAACAAAGAATGATAATAAGCCTCGACTTCTGTCATCTTCCTCCTCCTCCTCCTTCCCTTTTTACTCGAGTCCCCCTCTCTCCTTCCGTCTCTCCCTATGCCAACTTTTCTCCTCTAATGATGAAGCTTTTGTCCCACTTCTATTGACAAAACTCTCTAATGACTGACTCTTCCTTCACCCCAGCGTCTCTCTCTCTCTCTCTCTCTCTCTCTCTCTCTCTCTCTCTGAAAATAGCTTATTATTATTAGTTCTCAAAGGTTATTAGGTTTCTCTCCTCTTCTGACTCTTCCCTTTTGTTTAGTCGTTCTTAAATTACACTGAATGAAAGGATGGAGGAAAATACTGAGAGATCTTTTAATTTACTTTGATTAATTAATTCTTGTTTTTTTCATATACATTTTATACTTTTTCCT
>NC_059271.1:18789699-18794699 GCF_017591435.1 Portunus trituberculatus | reverse complement strand
ACAGCAACAACAACAACAGCCAAAACAACAATCAACAACAATAACAACAACAACAACAACAACAACAGTAACGACAGCCACAACAAAACAACAACAACAACAACAACAACAACAACAACAGCAGCAATAAGAACAGCCACAAAAACAACAACAACAACAACAACAAAATCAAAGAAGGAAAACTATAATACTCAACACAATTTAATAGAAAGCAAATGGAAAAAAAAAAAAGGATTTAGCAGTACATTAAATAATATATCACAAACACTGAATCCACTCTGTTCTGAAGGAAACAACGAGTAGGAAAAAAAAATATTAAAAGAAAAAGTGACGCTGTGAGATTAATTCTACAAATAGTGATAAAAAAAAGAAAAGAAAAAAGAAATAGATCATATAAGAAAACCAACATTATTCTTTATACTAATCGAAAAAAATAACAAGAATAAGGACAAGAAGAACCAAGAACAGAAATAAGAACAAGACAAAACAAACAGCAATAACACCACCACTGCCACCGCCACAATCACCACCACCACAACCACCACCACCACCCCAAAAGGTAACAAGCCCTCACAGCGGTTGTCGGGTCGCAGGTGCCAGAGGTGATCCGGATGCAGGTGAAGGGGAGAGAGATGAGTGTGTGGAGGGGAGGAGGAAAGAGGGAGAGAGGGAGAGGGAGGGGAGGAGGCAAAAGGAGGGGTGAAGAGGAGGTACGGAGGGCCACACAAGGGCGGTGATGAGGCGGCCGGAACACGGATCTCTCTCTCTCTCTCTCTCTCTCTCTCTCTCTCTCTCTCTCTCGTCCGATGAGTGTGTGTGTGTGTGTGTGTGTGTGTGTGTGTGTGTGTGTGTGTGTGTGTGTGTGTGTGTGTGAGAGAGAGAGAGAGAGAGAGAGAGAGAGAGAGAGAGAGAGAGAGAGAGAGAGAGAGAGAGAGAGAGAGAGAGAGAGAGAGAGAGAGAGAGAGAGAGAGAGAGAGAGAGAGAGAGAGAGAGAGAGCTAATATCCATCCATGCCTCCATCTATCCATCAATATATGTATTTATTCATCCACACATCTACCCATCGACACATCGACAAATGAAACAACAAGGCGGCATTTCTTTAACATTTTCACCATTTTGACAAGCCAAGATTAATTTTTCAACACGGTGAAAGGCACAGAAAACGGGAAGAGGATCTTGATACAGAATTGCACCAGCGTAGTAAAGGGGAAATTAATCTAAATACACGAACAACTCTGAGATCAAAGTGACACGCTGAGTTAGTATCATTCAGTGGTGAAAGGAGAGATGAAAGTGCGAGGGAAAGGAGAAGAGCACTTAGATGACACTTTGGTGACCTTAATGGCAAACGAAGTGACACAAGAAAGAAAAAAAAAAAAGGAGAAATAAAGTGAACGAAAGTAAAACGCTAAAGAATCTTGAGTCGTTTTCCTTTTCCTTTATGTTTCCTTTCTGTACACTCGTCAATTCCATCCTCCTCCTCCTTCTCCTCCTCCTCCTCCTCCTCCTCTTCCTCCTCCTTCTCATGCTGCTGCTGCTTCTGCTTTTCCTCCTCTTTCATTTCTTCGTCTCCACTCTCGACCTTTCATCCTTCATTTCTTCCTCCTTCCTTTACCTCCGTCGCTTCTTCATTCTTTTTACTTTCTATTTCTCTCCTTTCCTTGCTTCTTTTTCACATCATTTTATCTCTATTATCATCTTACTTTCCTTTTATCATTTTCTGCTCCTTCCCTTTCCTTCGTCTAAACATCACTTTTTCAAACACTCCCACACTGTTTTTTCATCTCCTTATTAATCATTTTTTTCATTCATTCATTTCACCCTCCTTTATTTTCCACTCTTTATTTCTTACCCATAGCTTTAATATCCTTCCCTCCCATCCTTCCACTCTATTTCTTCCTCCTAACTCTTCCTTCATTTTATTTTATCCCCTATCCCTTCACTCTTCTTTCGTTCTTTTCCTTCCTATTTTCAAATGACGCTTCTGTACACATTCCCTCTCTTCCTCATCTTACCCCAAACTCTCCTCTTCGTCTCCTTCCTCGCTACTTCCTTCCCTACCTTTCTCTTTCTCTCGCACCCTCCCTGCCTCCCTGCTTCCCACTCGTTGCACCCCCTATCATTACGCATCCTGGATACAAAGTGACGATCTGGGACTCGCCCCGGCATGCTAACACACGCCAGCTTCTCTCAACTTCTTGGCACGAAATTTGAGGCTCTCGTGAAAGTGCTGAGAGAGCGAGAGAAGAGAGGAGCAGGAGCGTGTCTGCGTCTTTATTTATACAAACATATAGCGGTGAATTCTCTTCTTTCCGAGTTCCTTTTTCTTTTATATGTATGTGTATTTTTGTGTGTTGTTTATTTATAGAAATGTTGAGGAAGGATGTATATTTGTAGATCTGTTTGGTTATACTGTTGGTGACTGTCTGTTTAGTTGGGTTTAATAGTAAGGGATGTACTGTACGTAGGATAAAGGTTGAGACTATGAGTGAATGTGTGGGATAATTCTGAAGTGTCACGTAGAAGAAAAAGAGGAAATTACTACAGTTAGCAAATGACAAACTGACTGGAATGTATACAGTAATGTTAGTTTTCTGTTTCAAGAAATGTTATAGGCAAGGCATAAAAGAAATATATATATAAAGAAAATTATTATTGGATGAAAAAACATTGATGTATAAAAGATACTTGGACATGATAAAAAGACAGAAGCTAATGATTTTTTTTCCGGAAGCGTATACAAGAAAAGAAACACTCTTAGGGGAACAAAAAAGGAAATATATATATATACATCTGACAGAAGAAACATTACGAGAAGATAAAGGCATGACGCAAATGGCCGCTAGAAAAGGAAGGAAAAAAGGAGGAAAAAAAAGGGAAAAATACATCAGGACGCGTAAGATAATAAGAAGACAAAAAACAAATACATCTGATAGAAAAAAAAAACGAGGAAACAAAGGCATGAAAAGATTGGACGGTAGAAAAAAAAACACACAAATGAAACAAAACAATAGAATATAGATACACATAGACATAAATACGTAAACAAATAAGTAAATAAGATAAAATGAAAAAAAAAACAAATCAAAGAACAAAATCAGCGTATCATGAAAAAAAGAAAGGAAAAAAAGGTAAACACACAGACTACCGAAAAAAGAAATCCCTCCCACTAAATTTTAATGTAATACTGGGGACGGGCGGCTTTACACATACAAGGGGCGGGAAGAGCAAGGCCACAAGTTTACTGTATTTTTTATTCACACTGGAAAAGGCATATAGGGTGTGAGGGTGGGGAAAAAAGAGAGAGATAGAAAAAAAGCGTCCCCTAAAAGTCGGATAAAATGTTTAAGTGTAATAAAACAGAGCGTCAAAAGGATTCATACATATTCACACAAGCAAAGTGGAGGGACAAGATACGTAGAATGAAACGAAACTATTAGAAAATGGTAAAAATAAGTATGTACGTACCTCCATGTCGACTTTTCCCGGAAAATCTTACTTGAAAGTGAGAGACGAAAAAGGTTTGATTAATGTTAATGAATAGAACAAACTGGTACTAGTAACATAAAAGAAAAAATAATGTTTGAAATGAGTAAAGAGACAAAAGCAATTATTTAAGGAAGATAGACACATAAGTAACTCTATGAAAAGTTAAAAAAATAGTGAAACTAAGAGAATGAGTGAGGAGGAAAATAGTATAAGTGATAAACGTTATGAAAATGCTCACGAAAATAATAATTAATTGAATGAAGAGATGAAAAAGAATAACTTAGAAAAGAAAACAAGAAAAGTATTTTGATCCCATGAATTCTAAAAGTGTAAAGAGAAAAAGAGAGAAAAGATAGTGATACTGATACTGATACATTTATTGTCCCACATGTACTACACAACTTGATATAATGTAACATTGATTAAATAGTGGACAAAGGTCTGTTGAGCCGAGGCTCTTTACAGACCTAGAGAAAAAACAAGAAAAAAATGACACCATTGAAGTTCAGTGCTAAGGCCGAGTACAAAATGCAAACAGTTCTAATGACAATTGTAATAATAATGATAGAGTAATATAATACTAATGATATAATGAAAATAATAATAATGATAATTATGAACATGATGATGATAATAATAATAATAATAATAATAATAATAATAATAATAATAATAATAATAATAATAATAATAATAATAATAATAATAATAATAATAATAATAATAATAATAATAATAATAATAATAATAATAATAATAATAATAATAATAATAATAATAATAATAATAATAATAATAAATAATAATAATAATAATAATAATAATAATAATAATAATAATAATAATAATAATAATAATAATAATAATAATAATAATAATAATAATAATAATAATAATAATAATAATAATAATAATAATAATAATAATAATAATAATAATAATAACAACAAAAATAATAAAAATAATAAAAATGACATTAAGGGAAATAGGAGAATTAGTAAAACAATAATAAAAGTAAAGGTAATAGTCATAATGAGAAGAAGAGGAAATGTTTCTGACTAAAATATAATAACATCGATCCATAATAACAATACTAATAAGGACAATAATAGACAAAAATTATAAAACCATAATAATAAATATAATGATAATAACAACAACAATAACAATAATAATAACAACAACAACAATAATAATAATAATAATAATAATAATAATAATAATAATAATAATAATAATAATAATAGTAATGATAATGGTAACTAATAATACTGGTAGAGTATTTAGTGTTTATAGAAGTAAATAGTGAATTTAGTGTTATGGTAAATAAAAAAAAATATTAAGGCTCGATTTGATTAATATAAAAGAAAACTGTAAGGACTAAAAACAGAAGAATTGCAATTAAAATATAATTGCAATTATAAATTAACGAACTATGAATAAATGAAATTACCCGAACAAAAAGAAAATAGATATTAAGGAAAAAAAATTAAGTGATGAAAAAAAAT
>NC_059271.1:18777199-18784699 GCF_017591435.1 Portunus trituberculatus | reverse complement strand
GAACAGTGAAAGCTCTCCGGATCATAAAGTCAAGACTGAGGGGAAGGAGAGAGAGAGAGAGAGAGAGAGAGAGGGGAGCCAAGATGAGCAATGGTACACGTTGATGTTTCTTCGGTTGGCTGAGGGGAAGAGGCTGCTCCGAGTCCCCTTAGAGATCAATTTGCATAATATACAAACAAGAGAACATCCAACATGACTCTATTTGCCCTGCCGTGCCATCAAGAGTGAGGGTTGGAAGGGGAGGAGGAGGAGAGGAGGGACGGGAAGGGAGAGGGGAGAGGAATTAGCTTTTCGATGAGGGGATCTCCCGGAACGCCAACACACATGATTCTTAGCGTCTCGTCCTGCCATGAGCAACGAGCGGAGGGAGATGGAGGGTGACGGGAAGCTGTGTTGTGGGAGGCATGGAGGCAGAGGGAGAGATGAAGGAGGAAGAGGAGCTGGTGGTGGTGGTGGTGGTGGTGGAGACGAAGACCCAGGAGAAATAAGTGGAAGAGAAGTAGAAGTGGGAGAGGCAGAGGAAAAGAAAGTAAGCGAGGAGGATGAGGAGTAGCAGGACAAGGACAGGGATGAGAGAGAGGAACAGAGGAGAGGGAAAGGTAAAGACATAACAAAAGACTTACTGGTCCTGATGAGGGTGTTTTGATCCACTACCCCATGCAAACTGAGAAACGTAACATAGTCACGTTAAAAAAAAAAAAAAGTAAAGAGAAAAAACTTTGAATTCGACTCTCAATAATCCCTTTCTCGATGCATTGAACAAAAAAAACACATAATTAGAAAAGCAAACCTGATTCCGCCTTTCCAGTAATCCCTGTCTTCAGATTGGTACCAGGGGGGAAGGAAACAACACAACAGTTGCCTGAAAGAAACATGATATGCACCAAAACAAAACCTCAAATCATAAGCACACACTATAAGAAAATTAACTCAACATCTACGAACATACTACGGTTAGAAATAGCAAATCAGAAACCCATTCCTTGTATTAAGATACTCATACTCAAGTGATTTATAAAAAAAAATAATAGTAATACATAAAAACAAGCTCATCATTATATTTGGTTTATGATGAAGAAACTTTCACGACTTTTCACTAGATGATTCATTAGTACCAACTACTGAAAACACACGAAAAAAAAGAATACTTACAGAAATAACCTGTTTACTATTGCACTCCATCAAACATATTTAAACAATAGCTGCATTTCACCCATCTTTAATGCCCCAACAAATTACCAACTCTCCAAACAAAAAAATTAAATAAAGAATAGAAAAAAAAGAAAAACAAGCATCTCACATCACTCCCATCACAACACAAAATACACAAAAACCTTCCATCACATCCATTGCAAGTCATCGCAATAAACTGAGACGAGAGAAGCAAATTCGTGCAGCAAAGACGAGGTGAAGGGACAGCAGAGGCGAAGGAAGAGAAGGAAGACGAGGTGTGAGGGAGAAACACGCCCCCACAACCTTCTCATATTGTTCCAGGGCGTCCCGCAGGTAATTCGTATTCCCCTTGGTTCTACTCGAGGATCATGGGGACCAGCAGGGGTGACGAGAAGGACGGGGAGGACGAGGAGGAGGGTAGGGAAGGCCAGGGAAGGGAGGGAATGATCGAAGAAGGAAGGAGCAGGGGAAGAAAGCAAATGGAAAAGGGAATGAGAGAGAGAGAGAGAGAGAGAGAGAGAGAGAGAGAGAGAGAGAGAGAGAGAGAGAGAGAGAGAGAGAGAGCAGTGAATCATGTGTAGGGAGAGACTATGACGGGAAGAAAGGGTCAGGCAAGCCGATGTGGAGAGAATAGATAAAAGGAGGAGGAGGAGGAGGAGGAGGAGGAGGAGGAGGAGGAGGAGCAGGAGCAGGAGCAGGAGGGAGGAGGAGGAGGAGGAGGAGGAGGAGGAGGAGGAGGAGCGGATGATGGCGCTGGTAAAGGCGGAGGAGGATGAGAAAATGTGGCTATAAAACTTCAGCATTATTATAAACTACCACCACCACCACCACCGCCACGACCACCACCACTACTACCACCACCAGTCCACGCCAACCTAACCCTTCCTTCCCCAACCTGTTGTGGCGCGGAGAGAGGCAACAGCGGGACGATGATCCACGCACGCCTGCAGGAGAAAGAGGACGAGGAGGAGGAGGAGGAGGAGGAGGAGGAGCGCAACAGCAGCAGAAGCCCTATAGCACCCTGGCCGCCACCTGATGCTCCTGGCGGCCCCAAGACCCTTCATAACCTTGTTCCTGATGGAGGCCTCACCGCCCGCGCCACCTGCCAAGCCTTTACCGCTCATAACACCGCCCGTGGAAAGGTGCGTATTTTTGATCTGTCCCTAAATCTCCATCTACACTCGTAATCAAACCCACGTCCGCCGCCCCACCGCACAAAGGCCTCCTGACGTAGTGGGTGCTGGAGGCTCATTTTATCCCCGCGTGATGAGCCCCAGGAGTTGCCAGTATCAGGTTTGGGGCTTTTATTATGACTGCTGTGATGTTTTTACTGCCCGTATGGTGGCTGCCTCAGCCGGTATATCTCCAACACGACTTCCGGTCTCCTGCTCTCCGCCCCGATATCTCACGGCTTTATGGGCGTGATTATTCCCGCACACACGTCACGCTGGGTGGCCTGCACGCTCTCCTACCCTAGCCTGCACCCTTGTTCCTCATTCCCTCCACGCCCCTAGGAGGAAGAAGGAGGGAGAGAGGGTTAAGTTGAAGGAATAGGGAGCAGTGACACACCACAATGTGCCTCCTATTCTTCCTCTTCTCCATACACCCTTTCCTTTTCTCAACACTTATTCCTTCTCCTCCCAACTCCCCTTCCTCCTTCTCCCAACACCTCCCCTTCCTCCCAACTCCCCTTCCTCCTTCATCCTCCCAAGACCCTTTCTCCCTCCTCCCAACACTCCTTTCTCCTCCCTCCCACCCAACCTCCCTCCCATGAAACCCGGCGGAGTGGAATTTAATGCGAAGGTGATAAAAGGGAATTTGAGTGCGTGGGTTTCCTTGCTATCGCGACCATAACCTCAAAGGATGTTTCATATATTTACTGTTGCCAGCTACTACGAGTCAAGTCATTCGCGCTTCAATACCAAACCAGACGAGACGAGACCAGACCACACCAGATGAGACTAGACAACAATGATGAGCAGTAGTAGTAGTATAGTAGTAGTAATAGTAGTAGTAGTAGTAGTAGTAGTGGAAGGAGTAGGAGAAAAAGGAGGAAGAGGAGAAGTAGGATTAGGGTTACGATAAAGGTAAGAGAGAATGATGGCAAGGAGAAAGAGGATAAGAAAGGAGTTTTAATGTAGGATAAGAAGAAAGGTGTGAAAGAGAAGATGAGAAGAAAAAATATTAAAGATATAACAAGAGAAGGAGAAAGAGTACCAGAGAGAGAGAGAGAGAGAGAGAGAGAGAGAGAGAGAGAGAGAGAGAGGGAGGATAAAGAAAAGGGGGGATCGAGGTCGCTGATATGGAGAACCGGCAAGTAAGATTTTAGAATGGGGAGACGAGGAGAGAGAGAGAGAGAGAGAGAGAGAGAGAGAGAGAGAGAGAGAGAGAGAGAGAGAGAGAGAGAAGGGGTGACGGGGTAAGGGAAAGAGAGCTTAGAGTGTGGAGGAAAGTGATAATGTGGGCGAGGGAAGGAGCAAGGGTGACAGACAATTGGAAAAGTTTCTCTTACCTTATTTCTGTTGCCTTTATCAGTACTCGGTTATCACTTTCCCTGGTATTGGACTCAAGTTAAGCCTGAAGGATAATACTGCGCTGACATTGAGTTAATACTGAGAGGGAGGGAGATAAAGATTGAAAAAGAGAGATAGAAGAAACTGCTTCTCAAATAAAGTAGATAATGCTAAACCAATACTAAGATACTGAGAGAGGTGGACTAAAGATAAATAAATAGATATTGGAGGTCTTTTCTTTAAATAGAGACGAGCATGAATGGATTAGACTCAGTTATCGGGTTGTTAGTGGTGAATCAATAAAGAGTTTTGAAAAGACTAGAAAGTTTAGAGTGTTTTGTAAAAGGACTGCTACGTGTATGTCTGACGGCTGTTTATTGGGAGGCGGTCGCGTAGTAGATAAGGCAGTGAGCGTGGAATCAAGGCAGACGTCCACGCGTAGGTTCGAATCCCACCAATTACGGCCTTGAAACTATACCATTTGTCGAGTGATTTAAAGTTAACTACATGTCACCATGATACCCAGGCTCTAGGTGGTACCCTAATATGGGTACCACTATAAGAAAAATTGCCTGCGCCATTAATGGGTGGAAGCTTAACAGAGCTTCCCATACATAGTCTTCAAGTTACTATTTACAGGCGCTATAAGCCAGGACATAAAAAAAAGAAAAAAACACTTGCAGCTTCTATTGTTTTCTTATATTCTTCCTTGTTTATGTAATGCTCCCTTCCTCCCTCCCTCCCTCCCTCTCTCTCTCTCTCTCTCTCTCTCTCTCTCTCTCTCTCTCTCTCTCTCTCACACACACATACGAAACACTCAAATTTTGCCATTGCCTTTGCAACTCTGCGTATCTCGGTTTAGTTTAGATTAGACAAGCAAGCATCAAGTCTGCTGGAATTTGTTCTTTCTTCTGTTTCTTCGTTCCTTTGTGTTCTTAGTTAACAAGGCGCCTCAGAACAACACCACTATCTCCATTTTCTCTTTCCGTTTTCCATTTTATCCCGTCCTCTATTTCATCTTCCCCTCCTAAAACAAAATTCTCTCTCTCTCACTCTCTCTCTCTCTCTCTCTCTCTCTCTCTCTCTCTCTCTCTCTCTCTCTCTCTTAATGCAAGACTTCTGCTACCTCTCCTCTTCCCCCTCCGTCTCCTTTCAAAACTTTCCTTTCCCTCTAACGCAAAAATACTTTCTTCCCACCATTCTTTTTGTTCCCTCTTCACTCCCTCTTGCAGCTATTCTCTCAAACACAGCCCTTTCTCTACCTCCCTCCTTTCCCTTTCAGCTTCTACATCAAAACCCTTTCCTTCTTACGTAAGATTTGCTTTTCACCTGTTTTAGTAGATTCTTTGACAAACTTCCCTATAAAAAACTCTTCTTTTATTTTTTCTATTCTCTTTCCATAAATTTTCCCACCAGATATTTTCCTTTTGCAAGCTTTTCCTTTAAATACTTTCCCTTTTATCTTTTCCCTTTTCTATGTAATTTTCTCACACTATCCCTCTCTTTCTAACAATCTCTCTCTTTTTTTCTTTTCTCTATCCTTAAGCTCTCCCTTTCTTTCTAACACTGCTTTTCTCTCCTTCCCACCTTTATCTACAAAGATTCTCTGCTAACACTATCCTCCTTTTCTTTCCCTTTCTTCTGTTGTCTCTCACCTTCCACCAGAACCTCAAATATTGCACTGTGAACTGCTTCTGATACTGCCATCCGCACCACTTCGCACCACCCGCCTAGTCTGGAAAATCACATAAAAAAAATTTCACTACTGGCGCTACTCAACAGACACCTGCAGCCACCCGGAGCCTCTCAATGGACCCTATACTGCCGGTGTTTGCTGGCAGGGAAAGAGAGAAGCTGCTCGGATTATTACGGCGATGATTACCTTGTTACACGTTATAATGCGCTCTAATTGTCTTCAGGAGTTTGGCGCACGCATAGTTGTTTGTTTTGCAGTGGTGGTGTGGGGGTGGTGGAGGAGGAAGGGAAGGGTGAGGTGAATGAAGTGGGTTGGGGTTCGATGGGTGGTTGTAGTGGTAAGCGTGGTGATGGTGTTGTTGTTGGTGTTGTTGTTGTTAGTAGTGGTCGTGATGGTGGTGGTGGTGACGGGGTTGTTGCTGCTGTTGTTGTTGTAATTGTTGTTGTTGTTGTTGTTGTTGTTGTTGTTGTTGTTGTTGTTGTTGTTGTTGTTGTTTTGTTGATGTTATTGTTGATGTTATTGTTGTTGTTATTGTTGTTGTTGTTGCTGTTGTTTTTTTCGTTATTATTGTTGTTGTTGTTGCTGTTGTTGGTGTCGTTGTTATCACTATTATTGCTGCTCCTGCTGCAGTTGTTTCTGCCGTTGTTGTTATTGTAGTCGGAAAAAAATGATAGAGGGTTATTTATAGTTTTCAAACTTTTCTTCTTACATTGCCTAATTAAGAAGTGTGGACTAATTATACTTGCTTGAAAGATGGCATGGTAATCTTCTTTCAAATGAAAGTTTTTTTTTCTTTTCTCATTTTTTTTCTTTCCTTTCCAAAGGTTCATATAAACATGTCAGTCTTCGTTGCGCTCTTTCTCGTTTATTTTCATTCATGTTTCACTTCTTATTGGTTATTTTTCTTCTTCCTCTTCCTCTTCTTCCTCATCCTCTACCTTGTTAATTTTCTTTTCTTTTATCTGGTTCTTCTTCTCTATCTCCATTTGCTCCTCCATCATATTCTCCATCTCCTGCTGCTTTTCCTCCTCATCATCCGCTTCCTCCTTCCACACACATATCCTCTAGAGAGTAAGAAACACAAGACGGGAAAACTAAACAACAAGAGAAGAGAAAACTAACAGAACTAACTAAAACTCGAGGAAAGGCGAAGAAGAATAAGAAAAAAAGAGGAGGAGGAGGAGGAGGCGAAGGAGGAGGAGGAGGAGGAGGAGGAGGAGGAGGAGGAGGAGGAGGAGGAGGAGGATACTCGTACATTCCTCAGCTCCCTGGTGAGAAGGATTACGACCCATAAATCCTGCAATCCTCTCCGCGGGTTAATCAATGAGGCGGAGGAGATTACCAGGGAGGGAGTGTCGCCTTCAGATAGGGTCCCTGGAAGCCCTTCTGTGGCCAGTACGCGAGGGGAGGAGGAGGAGGAGGAGGAGGAGGAGGAGGAGGAGGAGGAGGAGGAGGGAAGGAAGCTGGAGGAGCGACGAGAAGGTACAGAAACTCAAGGAAAACAAAAGCTGAGTGAAGAAAAAGAAGAGTCTAGGACACGGATAAAGAAAAAGATACTTCCAGTGATTGCAGGAGGGAAGGAGAGTGGGAGAGAAGGGAGGGGCGGGGAGGGGAAGAGAGAGGATGGGAGGAAGGAAGGACAGCACGTAAGAGAGAGAAAGCAAAGGGAGAGAGAGAAAAAGAAGAACCAGGAAAGGAAAACGAAGAGAGGAAAGCAATGAAAACGAGAGACAGACAGCCATGCCAAGGAAAGAAGAAAAAAAAACAGCAAGTTTAAGAAGGAAGAAAGAAAGGAAGGTCCAAAACAAGTAAGAAAATAAGGATGCGAGTAATAATGGAAGAGGAAAGAAAGATAGGAAAGCAAGAAGGAAAGAAGGAATAAGGGAAGTGAAGTGAAGAGAACACAGAGACACACGAAAGACAAACGAAAGGAAGGAAAGAAGGAAAACAGAACACACAGACAAGCTAGGGAAAGATGAAGCAAACCAAGCATATGAAGGAAGGACCCAGCCAACCAAGCTAGTGATAATGCACGAGAGGAAGCAGAGTAGGAGGGAGGGAAGCGAAGGAAGGGAAGGGAAGAGAACACACAGCTGCTCGAGGGGCTTAGGGGAGGAG
>NC_059271.1:18752199-18764699 GCF_017591435.1 Portunus trituberculatus | reverse complement strand
TATCATATCTCTTTAAACAACTCAATCTTCCCCTTCATTTATATCCCTTCAACTATCTCAAAGTTTCCATTCTAGCCGTCCCTTCAAATATCCATCAACACAACATCTTTAATGCGCACCGTAAAACTAAAATAGAAAGATAAAATTGTATATACTCCTTTAGCAAGAGGTGGTGCAATCATCATCACCACTGACATCTGGACAACATCCTTCACAAACACTGGACATCAAAACACGCGTGGGAGAGAGAGGAGAAACGAGACAACAACATTTCAAGAGAGTGACACGATGTTATATGAAGCGCCTGCAATCCTCGCCATGACACGTGTTAGCACTCGAGCAATGTAGACTAAAGTGAAGGTTCTGCTTTCTCTCTTTACTCAATGCTCTCTTTTTCTTGCTATCTTTTTTTCCCTCGATCAACAGAAGACAGTGTGGTAATAGTTAATTGTTTCCTTCGGTTTGATTGCTTTGAATTGTTTTGTGTGTAAGAGAGAGAGAGAGAGAGAGAGAGAGAGAGAGAGAGAGAGAGAGAGAGAGAGAGAGAGAGAGAGAGAGAGAGAGAGAGAGAGAGAGAGAGAGAGAGAGAGAAGGAGTTATAAGTTTTGTTATTCTCTTCCTTTCACCCATAATTTCTAACTTTTATCTTTTTCTCTCTCTCTCTCTCTCTCTCTCTCTCTCTCTCTCTCTCTCTCTCTCTCTCTCTCTCTCTCTCTCTCTCATAAATATCCATTAGCCACTCACTAGTTTTATGCCTAACTCATACTGATTAAAATGAGAGAGAGAGAGAGAGAGAGAGAGAGAGAGAGAGAGAGAGAGAGAGAGAGAGAGAGAGAGAGAGAGAGAGAGAGAGAGAGAGAGAGAGAGAGAGAGAGAGAGAGAGAGAGAGAGAGAGAGAGAGAGAGAGAGAGAGAGAGAGAGAGAGAGAGAGAGAGAGAGAGAACACCTATAATTATTTTCAAGAGCAGGGTAATTATCGACCGTCTAGGAACCTCCTCCTCCTCCTCCTCCTCCTCCTCCTCCTCCTCCTCCTCCTCCTCCTCGACCTGTAATCAGTGTCCCTTCGGCGATGTCATCCTCTCCTCCATCAGCAACTAACCTTCCTCTTACACCACAGAGAATAGACTGAGGAAGAGGAGGAGGAGGAGGAGGAGGAGGAGGAGGAGGAGGAGGAGGAGGAGGAGGAGGAGGAGGAGGAGAGAGAGAGGAGAGAGGAGGAGGAGGAGGAGGAGGAGAGGAGAGAGGAGAGAGGAGGAGGAGGAGGAGGAGGAGGAGGAGGAGGAGGAGGAGAGGAGGAGACTATATATACAGCACCCTTACACACGCACACAGGTACTACAGGCCTCCACTCATCTCCATCATCACCACAAACCACCGGAGATAATACCACCTTAAAAGCGATCAATGTTTGTCACCGCCATTATGAAGACCCCCTTGCGCTACGACAGCCACCACCACTACCCCGACAACCACCATCGCTACCTCCATCACGACACCCCGCGACTACTGCTATTACCACACCCCTTCCCCTCCTCTCCCTCTCTCTTTCTCTCTCTATCTACGCCTCGCTATCCTTGCTCTACTACAACAAGGGGCTCTGGTGGTGATTCCCCCTTCTCCTTGCTCCTCTTCTTCTCTCTCCATCTGTCATCACCACGACCACCACCACCACTACTCTTATCTCGCAAGCTTTGTTGATATACTTCACGGTTTTATTTTATTCTGTCCTTGGTTTCTTTTTCAGTGGTTGGCTCATTTTATGGTCACATCTTTCATTTTTTTTTTAGTTTTTTCCTGTGTCTTTTTCTCTCTTTGTCTCGATTTTGGTCTCTTTCTCTATGTCTCTCAGTATTAATCTCTTTCCCTGCCTCAGTATTTGTTTCTGTCTGTCTGTCTGTCTGTCTGTCTGTCTGTCTGTCTGTCTCTCTCTCTCTCTCTCTCTCTCTCTCTCTCTCTCTCTCTCTCTCTCGTCCGCTCTCCGTAATCTTGCTATAAAGCCGAACAAAATAATTGCTAAGTACTTACTCTGAATTCCCGAGAGAGAGAGAGAGAGAGAGAGAGAGAGAGTACTTACACCTAACAACCACACATTAACTATAAAACCACACACACACACACACACACACACACACACACACACACACACACACACACACACACACACACACACACACACACACAAAACACTCCCCCAAACACACACTTACACAACAGACGCATCATCATCTTTCAGTGTCTCTGTCCCCCTTCTGTATCTCACTCTTTCTCCATCTCACTCACCTTCCCTCCCTCTCCTTGCACCTCTTACCCCCACGCTCCCATTCTCCAGCGGGCATGACTAAATCTAATTACCGCCAACCAAAAGAAAAGAAGCGGAGGGGAGGAGGTGGCGGCGTGGGCGGGAGGCACCAGGTAGGTAATCCGGCAGAAGGCGCCCGCTGAGCACCGAAGTGGCGGGCAGCAAAGGCGAAAATCATGACCCTCCTGCCGCCGCCACTCGACCTCGCCAGCTTAACATTGACGGCGGCCGCTCACGGAAATCACCGGTCGTTTCGGCGCGGCAGAATCTTTATTGTTTGGTCATAAAATTGGGGGAAATGAAGCGAAACGAGGCGAGGGAGCAGACGTGTCTCCCCTCTCCCTCTTTCCCTTCCTCTCTCCCTTCTTTCCCTTCCTCCCTCCCTCTCTTGAACGGGCCTCTTGAGAACCCCCTCTTTCGTGCACTCACAGGAGGAGGAGGAGGAGGAGGAGGAGGAGCAGGAGAGAGGAAAGAAAGGAACAGGAGTAGGAGCAAGCAGGAGTGAGAAGTGAAAGGAGGGTGTACGAGGGAACAGAGGTATGAGAACAATATGAATAGAGAGGAGGAGAATAGGAAAAAGAAATAAAAAGAAAAAAAAATGACTGGAGGCAAAGTGAGAGAGAACAAAAGAAGAATGGCAAGAATAATGGAAACAAGGAGAAGAAGGAGGAAAGGAGGAGAAGAAAAAGGAGAAGGAGGAAGAGGAGGAGGAAGAAGTGGAGGACGTCGCGGAGGACAAAAGGTAAAGATGATGAGGACGCAAGAGGAGGAAGAGAAAGGCAAGGATGAAAACGAGGCTTCAAGAAAAACGGCGATGCAATAGCAAGAGGAAGAAGAAGAAGAAGGGAAGAGGAAAGGAGAAGTGGGAGAAGGGAAATAGAGGACGGGACGGGACGGGACAGGATGAAGGAGGGAGGAGGGAGGGAAAGAGTAACGGGAGAGAGAAAAAGAGAGGAGAGAGAAGCGAAAGATGATTAGAAGAGGGAGAAAAGAAAAATAATGACGAATGACGAGAAGAGGAGGAAAGGAGAAGGAAGAAAAAAGAAAGAGAAAAGTAAAAGAGGCAAATCGATGAGACGATAGAAGAGAAGAGAGAGAGATAGAAGAGATCATGCAGAGACGAATAAAAGGGAAACTTATTTCTCTACAGGATTAAGAAAACAAGAAGAATGAAAGAGAGACGGAGGGATGACTGAAGGGGAAAGAGAGGGACAATTTCAGAGATGAAGAGGAGGAGAAGGAAAAGGAGTGGAAGGAGGGAGGGAGAGAGGGAGGAAGAGAGGAAGGGAGGGAGGGATGGGAGGAAGGAGGGATGATTAAAAACTAATAAGAAAAAGGAATTATTAGAAGACCCCCCCAGAAAAAAGAGAGAACGAAAAGATACATTTTGAGAAGGGAAAAGAGGATTAAAAGTGAGACAGAGAGGGAGACGATAAAAAAAGAGGAAGAAAAGAATACGAGAAAAAGAAGAGGAAAAAGAAAAGAAAATACTATAAACCAGAAGAATTAAAAAAAAAGAATAACAAACAAGCCCAAGAACACGAACAATAATAAGGATACTGATGATGAAGATTATGACTATAACAACAACGACGACGACGACAACAATAACAACATCATCAACAACAACAAAATCAAGAATAAAGCAATTACTCGATATAGAATAAGACATAAAACTAAGCAAAAAAAGAAAATGGAGGGGGGATGGAAGGCAAGAAAAGAATGGAGACAGAAACTGATTAACCGGCAAACACAAGTGGAGGGAGGGAAGGGAGGGAGGGAGGGAAAGGAGGGAAGGGAGGGAGAAAGGGAGGCAGGGAGGGAAGGAGAAGAGAACCGGAGCGAGACCACCAGCAGATTGCCTTCACTTCACATACAAACGGACACAAGGTTCGAATCGCTCCTTCCCATTCCGAAACATTACTTGAAGGTCACCCAACCGCTCGCTAACCACCCACGCTTCCCTCCATCCCTCCTTGACCATTCTCTCTCTCTCTCTCTCTCTCTCTCTCTCTCTCTCTCTCTGCGGTGGTGGTCAGCAGGAGACACTTGTATAGCTGATGTAATGAAGGAGTGACTGTCTTATTTTTGTTCCCTGGTGTACTTCTGGTTTGTGTTGTGTTGGGCTAATGGCTTGGTGGTGTAGGTGGTGGTGGTGGTGGTGGTGGTGGTGGTAAACTGTCCATCTGTTCTTTTTCCAATATGATGCGCTACTTGTAAGGTGTTGGTAGTAGTAGCGGTGGTAGTAGTAGTAGTAGTAGTAGTAGTAGTAGTAGTAGTAGTAGTAGTAGTAGTAGTTGTACTAGTAGTAGTTGTAGTAGTTGTAGCAGTTGTTGTATTAGTAGTATTAGTATTAGTATTAGTATTAGTATTAGTAGTAGTAGTAGTGGTGGTGGTGTGTTAGTACCAGTGCAGTAGTGGTAGTGGCAGTAGTAGTAGTAGTAGTAGTAGTAGTAGTAGTAGTAGTAGTAGTAGTAGTAGTAGTTGTTGTTGTTGTTGTTGTTGTTGTTGTTGTTGTTGTTGTTGTTGTTGTTGTTGTTGTTGTTGTTGTTGTTGTTGTTGTTGTTGTTGTTGTTGTTGTTGTTGTAGTAGTAGCAGTAGAAGTAGTAGTACTAGTAGTAGTAGTGGTAGCTGAAGTAACAGAATTACTATTATCATTGTAGTTGTAGAAGCAGTAATAGTTACAATGATAGTAATAGTAGATGTAGTAATAGCATCTTAAAAGTAGTATTAACTGTAGTAGTGGTACCAGTAGTTTTGTTACTATTTTGCTACAACTGCTATCACCACCACCAACAGTTAACGTCGTCGTCGTCGTCGTCGGAGGAGGAGGAGGAGGAGGAGGAGGAGGAGGAAGAGGAGGAGGAGGAGAAAAAGAAGAAGAGAGCATCAAGTTGGAAAATAAAAAAAAAGTAAATCACTGGAAACGCAATCAATGAGGCTGCGGGGTTTTACCTGGCCGTCGTGTCACTAGTGGGAGAGGAGGAGGAGGAAGAGGAGGAGGAGGAGGAGGAGGAGGAGGAGGAGGAGGAGGAGGGGGAGGCATTGCACAACGTTGTCACTGATGAAACACACGGTCGGGGATAACTGAAGGCGACGCATTTCATTACCCAACACTGTCACAGATTGTACAGACCGTCTCGTAAAGTGAGATGTATTACTCTGCGTGAGGGAGGAAAAAGTAGAGTTATCTATGTCTGGGGAATCCTTCGTCACTGCAGGAAGGAAGCGAGGTAGATGTGAAGGGAAGGAACTGTGGCTGGCTGTGTGTACTTGTGGGTGTGGGTGTGTGTACTAGTAATGGAGTCGAAGATAGATAGCACGAATGGCAATCTCTTGTTGAGCGAAGAGGGAGTGAACAGACGAAGAAAGATAACTATGGGTGAGATAATAAGGAATTGCTAATGATACCGAAGTTATACATATGTTAAGAGTGATGGAATTCTGAAATAGACAAACACACGAACAGTAAAAATGTGAAATAACGAAAATAAAACGAAAAATAAAAACACACAGAATAATGAGAACACTAAAAGTTACAAAACATTTATCCAGGAAAATTGCAACAACATGTGAGAGAAGAGAAGAGAGAGAGAGAGAGAGAGAGAGAGAGAGAGAGAGAGAGAGAGAGAGAGAGAGAGAGAGAGAGAGAGAGAGAGAGAGAGAGAGAGAGAGAGAGAGAGAGAGAGAGAGAGAGAGAGAGAGAGAGAGAGAGAGAGAGAGAGAGAGAGAGAGAAGAAAAATATTAACAAAAAATTGAAAATCTACGTTCCTTCTCTCTCTCTCTCTCTCTCTCTCTCTCTCTCTCTCTCTCTCTCTCTCTCCCTCTCTCAGCGCAGGGGACATGGGAAGGAAAAATATTGAAGGATGGAGTATTTAGACGAGTAGAGATTTTGAAGAGGAGAGACTGGAAAGCGGTAAAGGAGAGGAGGAGGAGGAGGAGGAGGAGGAGGAGGAGGAGGAGGAGGAGGAGAGAGGGAGACTGCGGGGAGAAGAGCGGTACGATTTCCAAGAGGAAGGAGGTAGGTAAGGAAGGGTCTGGGGGAGAGGTAATGATGGTGAGAGAGGGAGAGAAGGAGAGAGGGAGAGGGGAGAGAGAGGCTGGCTGGCTGGCTGATCAGTGAGTATTGTTATGGGTGTCGTTGAGGGAGAGTCAGCATCACCTCCAGTCTATTCACAGGGAATATCTTAACAGCACCTCCCACCATGGTCATTATCCCTCACGCACACACACACACACACACACACACACACACACACACACACACACACACACACACACACACACACATAAACGTGCAGACAGTCTCCTTGATCCCTCGGAAGGAAATTAAGGCGCTTCGACATAATCCTTCGAAACCCTGAGCACTCACTAAGAATTGTTTGTGTTGTTTGTGTATCATAGTGCTACCAACCTTCCTTGCGCCCTTCCCTCCCTCCCTCCCTCCCTCCCTCCCTCGTCCGACATGTAAGTCTTGATTAATTTGCTTAAGCTTTTCATTTTCCGGGAAAGCAGGAGTTGGAAGAGTGTAGTGCAGAGCAACGTGACTTTTTGTGTGTTTGGTGTGTTTGGTCCTCCTTCTCCTCCTTCTTCTCCTCCTTTTTCCTTCTCCTCCTCCTTCTTCTTCTCGTGCTTCCTGGCGGCGGCGGGGACCCTGAAGAAGGCAGGGAGGGATCACAAAGAGAGGCAATGGCGTGGAAAGGAGTCATGGATGAAGGAGGGGATTGGTCTGTTGGTCGCTGGCATCAACCCACGCCATCAGAATCATCTGTTTTCAATCTATGCCGCCACGTCTGCTCCATTCGTCCACTTCTCCGCGCCCTGTACAACATCACTACACCATACTATCACTATTATGACCACTTGCAACTCACTATTCTTATCAATCACCGTCACCAGTAAAGACTTTCCTTTATCTATCTATATCTACCCATCCTTAAACCAGTGCATTCTTAATTTTTTTTTTTCACTTCTTATAAATTACTGGTCTCTTAAGGTTCGTGTTTATCTTCTTGTTCTACACCCAATATTTTCTTACTTCCTCTTCTCATCAATTCTTCATCCTCTCAACTTTTGATTCATCTCTCAGGACTGATCTCTATTTACATCCACTGTTCTTGCTGCCGTTTACTTTTCTTTCTTTCCTCAGCGGCAGTTCTTCCCGTGTTTCTCGTCTCATTAAAGTAAACAAACTCCTTGGTCACGTTCATGGTTCTTCAGTTTTTCTTTTATACTTATTAATTTTCTTGTCCCTCTTTCTGTATGTTTCTATTTCTCCTCCACACTGTCTTCCCTCAGCATCCAGCGCAGGTGGAAACACTAATATCTATGTAATTTCCCCCATCAAGCCAAGAAGGAACGTAAAATAGCCGTCTTGTGATTCTTTCCGTTACTACTCTCCTTTCTGCCACTCTTCCCTTTCTCTCTCTCTCTCTCTCTCTCTCTCTCTCTCTCTCTCTCTTGCCTCCTTTCCTTTTCCTATTTTTTTCTTGTTTTTCGTTTTTTATAATTTTATGATTTTTTTCAGCTTTCTTTTGCTCCTCTTTCATGCCTTTCCTTCCATTCATTCTTATATTCCCTCTTACCTTCACTGTATAACCTTCCATATTTC
The DNA here is from genome assembly GCF_017591435.1 of Portunus trituberculatus. Classification (NCBI taxonomy): domain Eukaryota; kingdom Metazoa; phylum Arthropoda; class Malacostraca; order Decapoda; family Portunidae; genus Portunus; species Portunus trituberculatus. Next base: position 18,756,788 of record NC_059271.1, on the reverse strand, counting down.
TTTCATCTTTTCTTTGTATTTCTTATTGCTTTTCTCGTCCTTCACCCCCCCTTCTCTCTCTCTGTCTACCTTTCTTTCAACATTTTCTCTTATTTTTCACTTCCTCAGTATTCCCTGCCCTTATTCCCCAACACACACACATACACACACACACACAAACACACACACACACACACACACACTGTATATGCATCCTACTTTTCTTTCGTTGGAAAATTTTAACATGGAAGGGAGGAGGAGGAGGAGAAGGAGGAGGACATAAATTGGATTGTGACAGCTGCTGGAGGAGTGGACCAGGCAAGTTATGAGTGCTAGATCCACCTTATGCCTCACCAGTGTCGGCTGTGTCCACCTTAAGGAGGCCAGAGTAGAGGAGGTGGAGGTGATAGTAGTGGAGGAGGAAGGGGGGAAGGGAGTGCAGATGGTAAGTGAAGGGGTGGTGGAGTGTGGGATATAAGTAGAGGGCGGAGGAGCGGAGTATAAGGAGGAGGAGGTAAGATGGAGGAAAATGCAGACGGTAAGGGAAGGAGGAGTGGGGTGGATGATGCAGGTGGAGGGGGAGAAGAGGGAAAGAAGTGTTTCTAAGAGTACGAGGAAGAGGTAAAGCTGAAGGAAAGAGAAAGGAGGAAGACAGGAATATGATACTCTCTCTTCTTCTCCCTGAGGACTGCAGTGTGCCACCCTATAGCCCTCGGAATAAGGTTTGGAGACGTTATCTCGGCTACAATGCAATATATACATTTGCTGTCCGTCCCACGCACATTCAGACACACAGACTCACGGACAGAGACACAACGAGTTTCCCTGACATTACACATACACAAATCTTCGGTTCCTGGTCTGCTAGTCAAGGCAAGAAGGAGAGAAAAGTCAGAAAACCAGCGTTGCATTATTCGCCACGCTTGTCCACACACGCCGCCACGCTCCCTACACAGAACGTACGAGAAAGGCAGGACAAATCGCACTCATTCTCTGCCGCGAGAAAACACTGCCAGAGAGTTAGTCTTCTGTGGGGCGTTAAAGAAGAGGTTTTGATGCTCGCCCCAAAAAATGTGAGACAAACACAAGATAAAAAAGAAAAAAAAATATGGAGAGAGAGAGAGAGAGAGAGAGAGAGAGAGAGAGAGAGAGAGAGAGAGAGAGAGAGAGAGAGAGAGAGAGAGAGAGAGATAGAGAGATATATATATATATATATATATATATATATATATATATATATATATATATATATATATATATATATATATATATATATATATATATATATATATAAACATTTATCAGAGAGAGAAGTTGTTATGACAGAACTCTGAAAAGAAAGGAAAAATTGATGGAAGTAAAAAAAGCGTCAAGGAAAGATGACTCTAACGACCAAGACACATTGTAAGGTTTATGGAACAACAGACCATGACAAAAATAAGAAATCAATGAAAAAATACAGTCCCTAGAAAATGATGACCCGAAAAGTTGTAGGAACGATGTAAGAAAACAACGAATGAGGAACACGAAGAAAAGACACAAAAAGAGAGAGAGGAAAAAAGAAGGAAATAGAGATGGAAGGAAGGAAGGATAGACATAAAAAAAAGGAGCAGATTAAGGGATTATCCACAGAATAAAGAAACAAAAAAGAATAGGGATGAGAAAAAAAACTAAGAAAAAATAAAAAGAAGGAAAAACGAGAAAGGACCGAAGAAAAATAGAGATCAACAGATTAAGGATGCAAGGCCGTGAGGAAAGAAAAGAGTATAAACATGAAAGAAAAAATGGAAAGGAAAGAAGAAAAGAGAAAAAATCATACAAAGTGTACAAGTATCACAACACTGAGTATTTTCCTTCCTCCCTCTCATTCTCTCTCTCTCTTTGACATGCCCTCTCTTCTCTCCTCCCTCACTTTGACCTTCATCTTGTCCTCTTCTTCCCTCTGGCTTTCCTCTTGTCCTCCGTTCCATTTTTTTTAATCTTTTTCTCATCTTCTCTTCGTTTACCATCTCTCTCTTGTCCTTCATCTTTTCATCCTCTATGTAACATTTCTCCTTTGTCCTCTCTTTCCTCCATCTAACCTCCACATCTTGTCCTTTCCTCACTCCATCTAAATTCTTTTCGCAAGCCCACAACTTTAATTTAACCTTCAACCTTCTGTCCTTCCCCCAATTTGACTCATTTATATGTGCTCTTCTCTCCTTCTGACTTCCAACTCTTGTCCCCTCCATCCTTCTAAGCTCCAGTCTCTCCGCCTCCTCCTACCAACTCCCCAAGAAGGCTGAAGGGGTGTATGGCGGGTTCGGTCGTTGGGGTGGGGGAGAACAAAGCCTGAGCGCTTCACAAACTCCAGAAGGCCGCCCCTGAGCCCAACAAAACTCTGCGCCACCTCACTGAGCCCGTTTATGTGATCTTCATCCTCACCCATCCGTCGGGGGAACCATCTGCCGGGGTGAGCTGCTCTGATCCTGGCCCGACACCACCACCGCTAGCAAAACCACTGCGGGGCACTACAACACCAATAACCAGGGACACCACAGCTATTCCTACACCTCCCGCACATAACCACATCAGCACATGACACTATCACTCACAACCACACCACTACACCACCACTACAACCACAAACGATATACCGGCTTAGTGATATTAATGTGACTAAGGGTATCACCACACCACCATATCACCACAAAGAAATCCATATCCAATACCACTACCACTACACAACTGCCAGTCCCTCCACTTAAGTTCCCCATTGACTCCCACCACCTGTGTCCACTACATCCACTTAAAGTATATTGCCACCTGGTCCACTGCCTCTAGTATATATCCACTCATTCCTCACCCACCCACTTCTTGTTTATGTTCTCTCTTCAGCCTTACTTTATTAATCACAAATCCATTCCTCCAGTATCTCATCCACATTATTTTTTTTCGTTATATGTCGCCAGATAAACCCATTCCACTCTCCGGTCAAGCTCACCACCACCTCCACCACCATCACATTCCGCTTCTTACTCCGTCCCTTCTCCTTCATTCTGATCCGGTTATTCTTGTCCTCTTCTTTTCTTTCACTTCTTCTTTCCCCGATCGACCACATTCCATCCGCCATCAAACTTCTTGCTCTCTCTCTCTCTCTCTCTCTCTCTCTCTCTCTCTCTCTCTCTCTCTCTCTCTCTCTCTCTCTCTTCTCTCTCTCTCTCTCTCTCTCTCTCTCTCTCTCTCTCTTTCATTTGTACTTCATCTGATGTTCTCACTCACCCTACACATCTACTCACTCACACTCATTTCACCCTATCTCTCCACCACAAAATAGCCTTATATATTTTCTCACCTTCCTCCACTCTGCGCCCTCCTCTCGCCCACACACCAACTCACCTGCCCCTTAACCTAACAAACTTCCAGCGCACCTGTACACGCCTCACCTTCAAACTTTACACCTTTACACCCTCCATGGTCATCACCTATCCAAGCCTCACCTTTCCACATCTAAGAGTCTACACCCACACTGCCTCTCCACCCTCATACATCACCACCCACACGAGGAGTCTTAGTAAGCGTGTGTATATCTGCTCTAGTACACCCGGGGCTCTCTCTCTCTCTCTCTCTCTCTCTCTCTCTCTTTTTTTTTTCTCTTTCTGTCTCTCTCTCTTCTTTCTTTCTTCTAATCTTTACTGTTTTTGTCTTTCATAGAGTGACTTTGGTATTTTGTGCCTCTCAGTGGTAGAAGCTGCAACTCTCTCTGTCAGTTTATATATTTCCTATTTTTGTTTGATTTGAGTAGTTTTCAGTTTCAGGAGAAGAGTGAGCATCGTGTTTCTTTGGGAGCTTGATTGGTCATCTTTTTTTTCGTTCTTTTTTGTTTTAGTAATCTTAAAAGAGCGGCAACTTAGGTTTTTTTTCTCATTAGTGTAGCCTTGTTCATATGAGAGAGAGAGAGAGATAGAGAGAGAGAGAGAGAGAGAGAGAGAGAGAGAGAGAGAGAGAGAGAGAGAGAGAGAGAGAGAGAGAGAGAGAGAGAGAGAGAGAGAGAGAGAGAGAGAGAGAGAGAGAGAGAGAGAAATACCATCACGTAACCCGTATTCCTTCCTTTTAGCATCATCACTTCAACATTTTCAATCCTCTCTTTCTTTCTTTCTTTCTTTCATTATCTATTTCTGTACGGAATGCCTTTTTTTTACAGGGACTTCCACGTGTACAACTTTTTTTTTTTCATCTTGCTATATTCTCAAAATTTTATCCTTTTGTCATTTCCTCTCACCGTACTATCCTTACCTTCTATGTACGACTCTCACTCTTCTTTCCTTCCGTATCTACGTCCCAGCAGCACCCTATTTATCCACGCCTTGTCACCTCCCTCAGTCTCAAGGCCGTATTCAGAAACGCTTTGCTCTCACCACGACTATTTTCAAGGGCCACAAAGATTATTAGAGGGGTTTTCAAGAGTGTTTATCCAGTTAATAATGTAGAAGTCTTGTCACTTTATCCCTAGAATAATAAAAATCTTAAAAAAACTCGTGTAAATTTAAATAAAGCCTTTTGAAATAGTGGATATAACGCACAGAAGAGTTTGAGATCACGAGCCTCACTCGCGTCCCTCAACCCCTTCA
>NC_059271.1:18724699-18742199 GCF_017591435.1 Portunus trituberculatus | reverse complement strand
ACAGAAAAAAAAAAAACAGAGGTCAATGAACTTACGAACAGCGACCATCAAGAGGAAGTGGACTAAGAAGGAAGACGAACTGATAGAGGACGAAAAACACAAATAAATATGATAGAAGAGGAAGAAAGAAGAATAAAACGAGGAGGAGGAGGAGGAGGAGGAGGAGGAGGAGGAGGAGGAGGAGGATTGGGTTACTTAAGCGTTATATCCTTGTTGGAATCTCAAATGGTTCTCATAAGAGGCGTAGGGAGACGGTGATGGAGAGGATGTACGCGAGAGAGAGAGAGAGAGAGAGAGAGAGAGAGAGAGAGAGAGAATAGGCGATGACATAAAGGTCCTCTCTCTCTCTCTCAAACAGAAAGACCCCGCGCGCGCACACACACACACACACACACACACACACACACACACACACACACACACACACACACACAAAAGGAGAGAAAAATAAAAAAAATAAGAAAAATAAAAATAAAAAGGAAAACAAAAACATACCAGGAAAGGAAAGAAAAGAGAAGAAAGAAAAAAACCAATAAAAAAATGGAAAACAAGACAAACTAACTAGAAATGCAAAGACAGACACACACACACACACACACACACACACACACACACACACACACACACACACACACACACACACACACACACACACACACACACACACACACACACACACACACACAGAAAGCAAAACTGTCATAGGAAAAGAAAGAAATCCGGGTGAAAAAAAAAAACTGCGGAATATTTAGCCCATTTTTTTGACAGCCAGCGCCACCACCACCACCTCCACCACAGCCACCACCACCACCACCACCACCACCGCCACAGCCACCACCACCACATACCTTATTCAAAAACTCATCTGAACACCAACTTGTCCGAACGCGTCTCATTGAAGCGTGAGTCTCGAGACGCAACGCAATTCACAATATCGAGATGGAAAAAAAAAGAAAAAGAAAATAAAGGAGAGAAAAAAAGAATAAAAACTAGAGAGGATGTGATTCATTATATCATTAATGCTGGTTTGTTAGCGTCTCTCTCTCTCTCTCTCTCTCTCTCTCTCTCTCTCTCTCTCAGGTAAACCATTCTCAAAAACCGGTTTCTCTTCCTTTTTATTTCTTTTTTCCTTTTTCCTTCCTCTTCTCTCCAATTCCTCCCGAAATTTTCTCGTTTAAATCTTCCTTCCTGTTTCTTTTCTTCATATTTTCTTTTCTTTCTTCTTTTTTTTTCATGCACCACTTTCACTTCTCGCCCACCGACATCGTTTTCTTCCTTCCTTTTCTTGGTTCTCTTTCTTTCGCTGTGACAACGTATTTTCCTTACATTTCAGTCGAGTCTTCCCTCTTTTTCATTGCACCGTTTTCTGAACCTTTTTATTTTTTTTTTTTAGCCTCTTCCACCGACATTACTTTCACTCATCCTTTTCCTTGTTCAGTCTTCTTTTTCTTTCTTTCCTTTGTCAAGGTAACGTTTTCTTTTTTGCGTCTAGCTCTTATTTTTCCTCCTTTTTTTTTTTGATCCATTTTTAAACTTCTGTTCATTTTATTACTTCATTTTTCACTTTCATATTTTGACGTTGAAATAACAAAATCTCTTGCGTATTTTCTGCTTTTCTTTCTTAACTATTATTATTATTATTATTATTATCATTTTTGCCTCCATTTCACTTTCCGTTAGTTTTCATTTTTCTCTTAAAGTTTCTCTTTTTATCTCTCTCTCTCTCTCTCTCTCTCTCTCTCTCTCTCTCTCTCTCTCTCTCTCTCTCTCTCTCTGAGGGTAACTGTTTTATCCTTTTTATTCCCTTTTTCAGCATTTCTTTCACGTATATTATTTTCTTTTCCTTTTTGTTTTTTCAGATTTTTCTCCAGTCTCTCTCTCTCTCTCTCTCTCTCTCTCTCTCTCTCTCTCTGTACTTTTCATCTCATTCCTGTCCTTCTGTCCTCTTTCTGTTCCCAACACCAGACGGACGTTCCTCTCATCAGTTTCCTTCTTTTCCTTCTTTCTAGAATCTCCCTTGACTTCTTACCGTCCTCTTCTTCTCCCCTCCAGGTACAAATTGCGGCATTTCTCCTCTAAAAAAAAGTGCCATTTACTAAAACTGCTTCTCTGGCAGTTTACAATTTGTGTCGTCTTGTTATATATGTGTGCAGGAAATGATGTAGTACGTTAGTTGCTACGGAGAGTCACTGGTTACATTATTGTTATTATTATTATTATTATCATTATTATCATTTCTGATATTATTGTTTTATTATTCCGGCTTGTTCTCGTTTCAGTTAATATTCTAGGACAGTCATGGTTAATATAATGACAGTAATTGGTTTCCTCCATTAGTTGCCAAGATTATTGCTAAGATTATTATAGCAATAGCAGTACCTTTAAACAAACTAATACCACCAACTTTGGTCATTATTGACACTGTAACCAACGCTATCGTCACCAGTATTTGGAATAACAGTAACAGCGCCATTGATGATGACGATAATTATAATGGTAATAATAATAACATCAATAATAATATCAACAGTAATAATAATAATAATAATGATAAAAATAATAATAATAATAATAATAATAATAATAATAATAATAATAATAATAATAATAATAATAATAATAATAATAATGATAATAATAATAACAATAATAATAATAATAATAATAATAATAATAATAATAAAATAATAATAATAATAATAATAATAATAATAATAATAATAATAATAATAACAACAATAACAAGAATAATAATAATAATAATAATAATAATAATAATAATAATAATAATAATAATAATAATAATAATAACAATAATAAAATTAACAATAATAACAATAAAATACTGATAATAGTAATAGTAATAATAATAATGATAATATTGATGATAATAATAATAATAATAATAATAATAATAATAATAATAATAATAATAATGATAATAATAATATTAATGATAATGATAATAGTACTACTAGTACTACTACAAATACTACTACTAACACTTCTACTACTACTACTACTAATAATAATGATAATAGAAATTGATTATAATAAAAATATGATAAAGATAATAATAATAATAATAATAATAATAATAATAATAATAATAATAATAATAATAATGATAACAATAATGATAATAATAAAAATAATAAAAATAATAATAATAATAATAATGATAATAATATTAATAATAACTATATTAATTATAATAATAAAATAATAATAATAAAAATAATAATAATAATAATAATAGTAACAATAATAATGAAAAAAATACTATGTAACAACAAGTAAAGAACACATTGCACTGACAGACAATGTTCACCATTACTACTACTCCTACTACTACTATTACTACTACTACTACTACTACTACAACTATCACCATCACCGCCACCATCACCACCACCACCACCACCACCACCACAACCATCATTACCACTATCTCCCCCCAGAGCCATTACGCCGCTATTACCATTAACATCAACGCCAAAAAATGAAGGGCAGAAAAAAAAAAAGGGGAAGGAAAAAACACGTCTCCATTCGGTTCACAAACACCCATTATCATCTCCATCATCGCACCACTACCACCACCACCACCATTACATCCCCATTACACCTTCCCCTTCCTAACACAAAGTCATCAATGAGGTAAATGATGACCTTGTAAAAATTCCTGTAGGCGAAGGGAACTCATGTTAAAGTCTCTCTCTCTCTCTCTCTCTCTCTCTCTCTCTCTCTCTCTCTCTCTCTCTCGATCAGGGATAAGTGAGGAAGCTAGTTAATATTCCCTCTCTAAAGAAATAGGGTAAAAAATTGTGTGTGTGTGTGTGTGTGTGTGTGTGTGTGTGTGTGTGTGTGTGTGTGTGTGTGTGTGTGTGTGTGTGTGTGTGTGTGTGTGTGCGTGTGTGTGTGGTAGGTAGCGATGGTGATTCGTATGGAAATTTGATTTGATGGCGTCTTTATCACCTAACAGTTTTCTCTCTTATCTTAGGTCCCCCGCCACCACCGCCACCACCTCAGCCGCCACTGTTGTTGTTACTGCCAGTGGTGGTGGTGGTGGTGGTGATGGTGGCGGTGGTGTTTGCTGTTTTGCTTGTTTGCGCGTCTTTTTCGTCTCTCTCTCTCTCTCTCTCTCTCTCTCTCTCTCTCTCTCTCTACAACACTATTTTATCCCTATCTCATTATTACATCCTCCTCATTCCGTCTACTGCACACACTATTATCACTTTTTTCCCCTCTCGCATCCCTTTCCCTCCCTTGCTGATCTTACCACCCCTTCTGCCACTGATCCCCTTCAGCGTTGCATCCTCCTTCCCTTCTCTTCCCTCGGCCTCATAAATTCAACATCCGCAGCCGAATTTCCCACTTAACAGCGCCTTCCAATGTCGTTCCTCCTGCAAACTCCCCGACCAGTACACCGCAACGCCGACAGATGCAGCATTACCTCACCGTTTGCCGATCGTAAAAACACGTCGTCAGCATCAGCGGGAAAACAGATTAAGGAGAGGAAGGAGGGCTGGGAAAAATCAAGGTGACGTATGGATAGGTGCAGTCTTCGAGATAAGGGGTGATAGGGGTGAGCGTTTGGTACTTTGGTGATGGTGGGTATACGTGTGAGTGTGTGTGTGTGTGTGTGTGTGTGTGTGTGTGTGTGTGTGTGTGTGTGTGTGTGTGTGTGTGTGTGTGTGTGTGTGTGTGTGTGTGTTTCTAGGACTTCCTACCTCATATACATCGTTGGAGGGATAAAAACAAAATGCAATACAGAAATCGAAAAAAGGCACAGGATAAAAAGATAAATGTCACTACGTACACAAAAATTCAAGAAATAGTAGACGACCAGAGAAGACGGTCGGTCAGAATGAAGAGAGAAAGATGCAAACTAATTTTGTCCTTGAGCCTACCACCACCACCACTACCAGCACCACCGTCGCCACCGCTCCGCCGAAAATTTAGGGAAGGCGCCGTTACTTTCCCGAGTGTAAATTGCTTGTCGAAGAAGGAAACATTGGCTCAGGTTCAATGTTCTCACTACGCGTGTTAGTGGCGGATTGGGGATGGTGAAGAGACGGAGGAGAGGGTATAGTAGAGGCGGTAGAAATAGAAGGACCGAGGGATGGTAGAAAAGAGAACGAGAATATTTAGAAGGAGTAGAGTAAGGGGAATAATAGAAGCAGAAGATATTGGCCTGTATCCAGAAACACATTGGTCTCACCACGACTGTTCACAAAGGTTGGAAAGATTATTAATACGATTCCGATGACTGTTTCTCCTGTTAATATACAAAAATCTTAATAATCTGTTACTAGAACCGTGAAAACTTCCCAAAAATTCTGTATCATTTTAACTAAAGCCCATAGAATTAAAGTGATGTGACGCAGCGGTGTTTTAGAAAATGGTCCATAGACGGACTGAGGAATGGAACGATGAGTGAACAGAACCGTCGGAAGAGAACCTGTACAAGGAGCAGTGTAGAGCAAAGGAGGCAATAGAAGAGGTAGTGAGGAGCTTCATGGAATGAACGTGGACGTGAGTCTACGAGAAAGAACAGGTGAAGATAGTAAAGGTGCATCGTGGAGGAGGTGGAAGGAGTAGTGGTTGGGTCTTGTTTAGAGGGAATAAGTGGGTGATTGAGTGCCTGGAAGGGGAAGGTGAAGAGAGTGGTGGTGGTGGTGCTAGTGGTGGTGGTGGTGGGTGGGTGGTAGCGGAGAGGGGGGATTAGTGACAATGGCGACGCGGCAGTAAAAGGTAGCAAGGCTGAGCACGGCAGACGCAGCTAAACTCCCCTGCTTAATGTCCTCGACTCTCTAAACTTGCGACTAACGAGAAGACCAAGGCTCGAATTATCTCATAAGAATGCTAACAGATTATTGCCCAAAATTAACCTTATTGGCCGTTCTTCTCACTTGGGCACAAAATTACACAATCATATACAATACATTTTTACATTATACACTCATGGAAAAAAAAAAACAAGCATTAAAAAACTTAACCACATCGTTGCAGTAAACAAAGAGAAAATAACCACAAGAAAAATACTGGAACTTCATAAACTGTAAATGAATGTAGAAAAAATATCGTGAGAACATCAAATCCATAATCTCGGACAGGAACACAGTATGAGAGGCAGGTGTTGCTTGCTTCACCTTTACGTTCACTCGCTTCACTTTATAACCAGATACGTCCCTTGAGCAGAGACGCGGGTGTAGGCCTGAGAGGGAACAGCGGGACTCACACACTTCAGGAGACGGGGAAGTGTTTGACAAGGAGCGAGACGACGACGAGAGAGGGGGAGAAACCGGGAGGGAGAAAGGAAGGTCGAGGAATTGAAGTAAATAGAAAGAACAGTTTGAAAGGGGAGAGAATGAAAAAAAAGGACGGAGTTAAAGAGAAGAAAACGAAAGAAGGAAAGCAGAAAGGAAAGAAAAGGTGTAGAGAGAGGGATAGGATAAATAGATGAAAGAGAATAGATAGAAAGGGAGGGGAGAGGAGAATATAAGATGAAGAAAGACACAACAAAGAGAGGAAGAAGAATAGGAATATAGGAAAAAAAGTAAAGAAAGAGTAGGGGAACAGATGCAAGGAAAATGTAGGAAAGGAAAAGAAGGGGAATAGACGAAAAAAAAAGGAGGAGAAAGTAAAGAGGTGTATGGAGACGAACAAAATAGACGAAGACATAAAGAAATGTAAAAAGAGGCAGAGAAAAAGAGACTAAGAAAGGAAAGAGATAGAGTAAACGATGAGATACGTGTGAAAGTGAAAAAATGAATAAGTAGTTAAAAGAAAGAAAATAAACTAAAAAAAAGGAACTAGATAGGGAATATAAAAGAAAATATATAGAGTTGAAAGAAGAAGGCGGTGAGAAAGGGAAGATACGGATAGAGAGAGAGAGGAAGGCACGAGGGGAAGGAACTGGAAATGTGTTAAGCTTCCCTCCTGTCTCATGTGTTTGCTTGAGGTGCTGTATATTAAGTTCGACGACCGTGAGCTTCTCCCCCGAGCGATGAGAGTTGTGCCGGCTTGCGAGACACGACCCGAAGTGGTGCACGGGAGGAATCACAAAGAAAAACAAGGAAAGAACAAGCAACAACAGAGTAGAGGCGAGAGAGAGAGAGAGAGAGAGAGAGAGAGAGAGAGAGTGTGTGTGTGTGTGTGTGTGTGTGTGTGTGTGTGTGTGTGTGTGTGTGTGTGTGTGTGTGAGGGAGAGAGGCAATCAATCTATCTATTCGTCTATTTAATTATGTATGTATTTCTCTATCAGTCTGTGTGTGTATCTCCCTCTCACACACTCTCTCTCTCTCTCTCTGTGTGTGTGTGTGTGTGTGTGTGTGTGTGTGTGTGTGTGTGTGTGTGTGTGTGTGTGTGTGTGTGTGTGTGTGTGTGTGTGTGTGTGTGTGTGTGTCTGTCTGTTTGTCTGCCTGCATGTCCATCTGTGTGTCTGTATGTATGCATGCCAATTCATTTCTGTCTGTCTGTCTGTCTGTGTGTCTGTGTGTCTGTCTGTATGGTGGCTGATTGCAGGGAAGGGACGAGTGGGAAACGTTGAGTCAGGATTTCAATACACGCTTACCAATTCCTAACTATGAATAATGCACGACAAAGACCCCAACACCCAATACATACATACATACATACATACATACATACATACATACACTTACAATGAGGCGGTGGCAGCGGGTGGTGGTGGTGGTGGTGGTGGATGGCTCCCATACAAGACTCAAGGTAGCCATATATTACATTATCGACTGGTTTAAATTCACTGACATGTTATCCAATCTTCTCTCGCGCTCTCTCTCTCTCTCTCTCTCTCTCTCTCTCTCTCTCTCATCTCAATTCATTCAGTGTTTCTATCTCCTTTCATCTTCCCTCTCTCTCTCTCTCTCTCTCTCTCTCTCTCTCTCTCTCTCTCTCTCTCTCTCTCTCTCTCTCTCTCTCTCTCTCTCTCTCTCTCTCTCTCTCTCTCTCTCTCTCTCTCTCTCTCTCTCTCTCTCTCTCTCTCCTTGCCGTAACATTAACAACACCACAGAAATTCAGAAAAATAGTAACACATAAATTAACAAGACAAAATGCAGGTAAATAAGCAAATGAATCAATATCACTGACTTCCCCCATACACGCTATTACGTACCTTGCCTTCCCTGCCTCTCACTGATACACACTTTCTTGCAACACTCCGACACCTACTTCTATCATCGCTAACACATTATACACACACAACCTTATCGTTCCTCTCATCCCTATCACTTCTCACCCGTGTCACCTTTACCTACTACTGCCTCTGATACACAAAGACTCGTATCACGCTCTTAACATACTCTTTCCTATGATTCCTAACAGTTAAACACACCATTGTGTCATCTCTTTTCCTTTCACTTATTAACCTGTTACTTCTTACCATATACACTATAGAAAACTCAGACAAGGAATATCTGAAGGCGTATAAGAGCGTATGATTGTGAATAGATACAAAAATATACAGATCATGTAGACAGAGAGGTACTAGAAACGCAGGAACTCTTAAGCACGAACCGTATACAAAATCTTAGAATAATGACTGAGGAAAAGGAAAAAAACACGAGTAATTTGTATGCTTTAGACGTGACGAGTGTGTGTGTGTGTGTGTGTGTGTGTGTGTGTGTGTGTGTGTGTGTGTGTGTGTGTGTGTGTGTGTGTGTGTGTGTGTGTGTGTGTGTGTGTGTGTGTGTGTGTGTGTGTGTGTGTGTGTGTGTGTGTATGTAAAAGGAGAGGAAGAGGAGGAGGAGGAGGTAGAAAAGGGGTAGGAGTAATAGGAGGATGGAATGGGGAGGGGAAAGTCAGAAGAGGAATAGCAGTAGTGGTGGTGGTGGTAGTGGTGGTGGTGGTGGTGGTGGTGCAGCTCTCAGCCGTCCGCAGCCAAGGAAGGAGACACGTGTCAGAGTTCCTTTTCGGGCAGCGCTAATGTAAAAACTTGCACCACCGCCGCTTTCCTTTCCTTCTCACGTTCGTTTCCTTCCCTTCTCACGTAGGCGGCGGAGGAAGGGCGAGGAGGATGATGGGGTGGTGGAAGAGGAGGGGGTGGAAGAGGAGGAGGAGGAGGAGGAGGAGGAGGAGGAGGAGGAGGAAGTAGGTAGGTAGGAGAAGCGGGTCGAGATCTCTTCCCTGCCACTTTCTTTCCTCCTCTCCCTCCTCTCTCTCCTCCTCCTCCTCCTGCATCTTCCCGCCCTCGTCTTCCTCCGCCTCCTGCTTCCATCGCAGACGCCCCACGGTGCAGGCTGCCGCCGGGAGTGATGAGCCGCGGCAGGGGTTCCAAAACTCCCCGCTTCTCTATTAAGGCAGCATCCAATGAATAATAATGCCCTGGAATATTTAGTCACTTTCTTCCTGTTTACTTCTTTCCTCTGCGGCCTCGATCAGTTTAGGCGAGAGAATGTTTTCACCCTCGCAGATTCCCCGCTTCTTTTTCTTTTCCTTTTTTTTTCTTTTCTTCTATCTTCTTCATGGGTGGTGATGAGGCGGCTGAGGGAAGAGGGAGGCACGGCGCCCTTGGGAGGAGGTGAAGACGCTTTCCTGGGCGACGTGCGTACCTCTTGTCATTACCTGGGACGCGGGGGATGAAGACAGGCGAGGCGCGCCGCGACAGCCGCCCAGGCACCGAGGGAGGCAGCGACCTTGGTTGGTGCTGCTGCTGCTTCCTGAGGACACTGCCACCGCCACCGCCACCGACACCATTACCACACTCACTACTCGCGACTCAAGGATTGAACTAGAGTAAAATAACGACTGGTACGATACTATTTTTATTATTACTTACTATAACTACTACTACAACTGCTGCTACTACTACTACTACTACTACTACTATTGCTTCTACTACTACTACTACTACTAAGCAGTAGTCGTAGTATAGTAGTAGTGTTACTACTACTACGACTACCACTACACTTTTACTATAGTACTACTATTATTGTTGTTACTATTACTATCACTACTACAAGAATTACTACTCCTACTACTACTACAACAACAACAACAACAACAACAACAACAACAACAACAACAACAACAACAACTACTACTACTACTACTACTACTGCTGCTACTACTACTACTACTACTGCTTCTATTACTACTACTACTTCTACTACTACCATTACTACTACTACTACTACTACTACTACTACTACTACTACTACTACTACTACTACTACTACTACTACTACTACTACTACTACTACTACTACTACTACCAACCTTAAATGTAAACTAAAATAATAACAATAGCAGCAAATAACACTCTAAAAACAACACAACAACAATCTAAACAATACCTACAACAGTAACTACCACACCGCCACTACCACCACCAACACGACCATGATCCCCCAAAATGAGGCTCATCACGGCTCCTTGACTTCCACTTGACTTTGGAGATAAGCAGCCAAAGAGAAAGAAAAGAAGGCTGTAAGAACGAGAAAGTCCGGAGTTATCACGCCTTCACCCAGACCAGCTGAGCCTTGTCTCGTCCCACACAGAAGATACATGGAGAGATAAATAGATAGACAGATAGAGAAATAGATAGACAGATAGATATTTAGAGAGAGAGAGAGAGAGAGAGAGAGAGAGAGAGAGAGAGAGAGAGAGAGAGAGAGAGAGAGAGAGAGAGAGAGAGAGAGAGAGAGAGAGAGAGAGAGAGAGAGAGAGAGAGAGAGAGAGAGAGAGAGAGAGATGCATATAGAGATAAAAAGATTGATTGCTATAGAAATATACACTTTAGTTAAAGGAAAAGGATGTGGAGAAAAGTGCTATATGTATTCTGGTACAATTTCAGCTTCAACCGTCCACGGGCTAGAGCTGACTGACCTGTATTTTCCTCCCTCTCCCTCGGACGGCTCCTAAACGAGAGTATCAAGGCACCAATGAATTCCGAAAGTTGAATTCATAGAGTTTTTCTCCTCCGCTTGACTGAGAGTTGCAGCCATTTTTTCTTTTTCTTTTTTATTGAGCGAGACCCTGCTGATAGCAACTCTCCTATCACACACACACACACACACACACACACACACACACACACACACATACTAGATACTAGATACTACAAATCATATTACATTTTGAATATTTCTGAATCACAACATTATTTCATTATTCCCGTGTTGTTTATAATTTTACGAATTTTATTTATATATATACACATACACACATTTGCTGCTGATATGCGAGGAATGAAACAAAATTTTTACGTCCCTGGAGTGCTAAATTTCAATTCCACTTTTCTTTTGCATAGTTTTCTTTCTTGAACGTCTGCGTGACTTTCATGACACTCCTGAAGGCGAGGACGGCGAGGAATTACGAGTTGACTTTTTTTCTTGCTTTCTTTTTAACTAACATTGTCGATACTGTGAAAATACGACCAGTCTTTCGTGTGTGTGTGTGTGTGTGTGTGTGTGTGTGTGTGTGTGTGTGTGTGTGTGTGTGTGTGTGTGTGTGTGTGTGTGTGTGTGTGTGTGTGCGTGTGTGTGTGTGTGTGTGTGTGTGTGTGTGTGTGTGTGTGTATCTGTGTGTCTGTTACAAGCCATAATTACAAAGGCGGTGAAGCAAGGCAGCAAATAACAAGACTTAGATAAAAGACTCAGCAAAAATACACACAAATCTTACCAAAAACAGAGAAGAGAAAGAAAGAAAAAAGAAAGACCAGAAAAAAAGGGAAAAGAAAAGAAAAAAAACACGAAATGCAAGAGGTCAGAAGGTTTTCCGGGTCGGGGCCACACTGCGAGAACACGAGACCACGGCTGGTAAAAGACACTTGACACCCTCGCTTCTGAAACATGGGCCAGACGTCAAGCCAAGCGCCACTGAATTAGAAAGTAATTCGTCAGTGTCAGAGGCAGCGATTCTGCAGCACAACTTTGCCGACACTTGACTTGACGTGAAGTTATTTACACCTTTGGTACGCCTTCCTAAAACTTGTCACCGGCGTCAGGCACACGGCACGGTACGGCACGACACGGCACACCAAGGCACGACAAGGCACAACAGAGCAAGGCAAGGTAGAGCGCAGTACTGTGACGAAACGAGTTATCAGTTTACCCTCCTTTTTTGTAGCGGTTCTTGTTGCTTTTTTATCTTGGTTGTGGAGTAAAGCGTGTTAAAGATGGTTGCCATGGTGATAAGGATGAATCTGGCTGTTGGAATATTGTTTTCGTTTGTATTTGTTTGTGTTGTGTAAATAGTGATATGTAATCCTCTCCAAAAATTGTGGCTCGTGTAGTGCAGTACTGTCGATGATATTTCCCGCAAAAATACGATACAAAAATATATTTACCTCAACCTAAAATAACGCTCCATAATATGCGTATGTAGGTATACTCCAAATAAATTCCTGAAAATAAAGCGAAAAGTCTTTAAGAATGAAAAAAAGCGACAAAAAAAAAGAAAAAAAAGAAACAAAACGAATAACTAACAAAATAATATAAACAGTAACGATTACGTACAAGTTCACAGATATTACAAAACTAAATACATTAGAGTAACCTTCAGCAAAAAAAATAAAATAAATAAATAAATAAAAACAAGCCCTCATGGAACCCTCATCTCGTCCCCTCGTGGCCCTGTTAATAATCACCGCCCTGTCCTCCCTCGAACTATTCACAGGAGATAATTAGGCCGCGTGACGTCAGGTGAGAGGGCAGGTGTTAATGAGGACACTGAGCACAGGTAGGAGTAATTAACGCTAAGGGGCAGGAAGGAGCAACTACCATGACCAAGACAATATCATTTCATTATGCTCCACTCTCCCTTCTCTCTGTCACTTCCCTTCGCATTCCCTCCTTTATCACTTTCTAGGTTGCTGAGTTCTTCTTTGTCATTCCCCATATCATTTCCTTGTTCTTCATTTTTTTCATGCTGTCTTACCAAGCTTCTCTCCTCTGTCAATTTCCTTTGTTGTCTAATTCATCTATGCATTCTTTCTTTAATTATTATCAATGCATTTCCTTCTTTATGAAACCTTTACGATTTCCAATTACTTAATCCATTATTTCCTATACAGCCCTTCCTTCATCGCTTTTAAGTCTCTCCTTTACTACTTTCTATGCATTCCCGACTCTTTTATTACTTTCCATGTAGTCTCTTCTTTATCATTCCATTCCTATCTTCTCTATTAGTTAATCCATTATTTCCTATACAGCCCTTCCTTCATCACTTTTAAGTCTCTCCTTTACTACTTTCTATGCATTCTCAACTCTATTACTTTCCACGTTTTCTCTCCTTTATCATTCCATTCCTACCTCCCCCGTCCCTCTTTTTCCCCAAGAAAACTCTTCCCCACCACCCCCGAAGCAGCTACCGTAAAATTGCCGTAGGATTCATGCATTTTAAAGTTATCAGATATGTAAAGTTGGGAAAGTTAGCGTAGATTACATTCCCATTGCACTCTTTACTGTGTACCATCTTCAAACCTACGGACTTTAGAATCTTCTCTAGCACGGAAAGATAAATAAATTCACTTTATACGTTTGATGTTATAGAAATGTTTGTTAGTGTGGTGTATAATATCATTAACTTTCCTCGAGCATTGTATTATAACAGACTGCGGCTGTTCTTCTTAGTATTATCTATTGTTAGAGTTATTACAACGTATTTCGCCCTTTTAAGGATGGATAAGGCTTTTATCTATAATTGTCCACAGATTTTCCCATATTTCTTTATATGACATTCTCTCAAATTGTTCAGTGGCATAAAAAAAACAACATAAAACGAATCTCTCTTTCACTTGTTGTCTGATGGTAAAATAATTCATGACATTAAGGATAATTTATTATTATCAAAAAGATAAATTAACAACATTTACGAGTATTTCTAGGCAGTAAGCGAAGTTTTCTGGACCCAAAATTAACCCATAATTTGTTTTTTGTTGATATAAATATATACATAATTTGTCGAGTCATCACCATATGGTTACTTAACGTATTACGTGACTCCCTGCTGTGATTAATGAAATATCTGTCTATATTTTTGTGTGTTTTCAAACAACTAATTCTTTACAGTGGTGTGATTGTCATTAAAGGATTAACACAACAGTGATAATATTACATGTCAGTCACTACTGCTCTTGATTTTTCTAATCTTATTTAAGTGTAGAGGAGACAGACAAAGGATACATAAATGAGGAAAGAACGGCTTGCCGTTCACAGAAAATCAAAGTGAAAAATATATGATCTATTTAGTTTTGCATATGTAGTGTTGGTTAACGCTTTTACGCCATTGTTTTGTATATTGTTTATAATGATGAAGTGATCAGTGTAATTAAAAACACGTGTATACCCTACTCTTACTAACTTTCTTTCCAAGCATACGTAGAAAATCAATCAAGTTATGAGCGACTGCATATTCTGCCTTAATAAGAAGACAGGAATGTATATTTTACTTAAAAATAATCTTCAATCATACCATGTTTTCATCTATTTGATAATCTATGTTTAAATTCCTTTTATGTTTAAAATGAACGAAGTTAATATCTACCATAAATATTCTATCAAAACATTGCTTCCACTGCCTCTCACTACATCAATGCGCGTATACATCCTAAATTAACACAGTAATCAGCAATATTATTTCATCTCTCCCATAACTTTATGTATCCAAACTTATATAACCCACAAAAACAATAAAGTTACGATCTACTATTATAATACATTCCACCTCAACATTATTCCCATTGGTCCACACTACACTAGTGTCTCTCCTCCGTGCCCTGATGAGGACCTCGTGTAGCGGCGGCAGGAATCTCTCACATCACAACACTCTGGTCCTCTCGACTTGAAGCCACGCGAGTGTCGGCTAATGGCAGCGACGTGGCTTGATTGTAGATGGCGGGAAGCAAATTAGTCTCGGTACGAACTGAGGGCCATAAGACTGCATATGTGTGTGTGTGTGTGTGTGTGTGTGTGTGTGTGTGTGTGTGTGTGTGTGTGTGTGTGTGTGTGTGTGTGTGTGTGTGTGTGTGTGTGTGTGTGTGTGTGTGTGTGTGTGTGTGTGTGTGTGTGTGTGTGTTGATTTTTGTATCTCAGGAGGTAGCAAGTTATTCCGTGCCTGTTATTTGAATGATTAAAAGGTAAGATAAATCACATGACGGATTATGCATATCTTTAACGTGACGCCTACTAGATTAGAGTGTGTGTGTGTGTGTGTGTGTGTGTGTGTGTGTGTGTGTGTGTGTGTGTGTGTGTGTGTGTGTGTGTTGTGTGTGTGTTTGTGTGTGTTTACTGTTTGATCTGCTGCAGTCTCTGACGAGACAGCCAGACGTTACCCTACGGAACGAGCTCAGAGCTCATTATTTCCGATCTTCCGATAGGCCTGAGACCAGGCACACACCACACATCGGGACAACAAGGTTACAACTCCTCGATTTACATCCCGTACCTACTCACTGCTAGGTGAACAGGGGCTACACGTGAAAGGAGACACACCCAAATATCTCCACCCAGCCGGGGAATCGAACCCCGGTCCTCTGGCTTGTGAAGCCAGCGCTCTAACCACTGAGCTACCGGGCCGTGTGTGTGTGTGTGTGTGTGTGTGTGTGTGTGTGTGTGTGTGTGTGTGTGTGTGTGTGTGTGTGTGTGTGTGAGAGAGAGAGAGAGAGAGAGAGAGAGAGAGAGAGAGAGAGAGAGAGAGAGAGAGAGAGAGAGAGAGAGAGAGAGAGAGAGAGAGAGAGAGAGAGAGAGAGAGAGAGAGAGAGAGAGAGAGAGAGAGAGAGAGAGGTAGTTAAGAAAAAGACTAAACTAATAACAAAACATAAGAAATAATATAACCACAGTAATTTTTTTTTTACCCAAAGAATGACCATAAAAAACTAAACTTAGAACCCATTACTCTGTCTACATGACAAACTATTTTTACACAACCACAACACTTATTTCTTGCCTCTGAATACGTCGCCAATCCAGGAACACACACTTATACTTTAGAAAATCCCCAAAGACTACCATTAGAGACTGCAGTCGGATGAGATCGTTAGAACATGAGACTCCACCTGTACCTTAATTGCACATATCCTTTACACACAAAACATCGTTCCTAATATCAGATCGTTGGCTACAGGCGTTGAGTCCTAAGCCTCCCACAATAACACCACAAGACGAAGCGCACCTGTCAAGATATCTAACAAATCACTAAAACTCTTTGTCACCGTCGCGCACATGTGGACCAAAACTTTCCCCCACATCTGTGATACGCGTTTCGATCAGACCAGTAGCGGCAGATCCATTTATAATGAAAAAAAATCCTACGGCCTTTGTGGTGTTGTATGTCCACTGAAGCTTCCTGTGACCACGAGATCTTCTTCGCCCTGAACCACCGGTACAAGACCCCTGGACGCTTTAGACCCCCTTTCACGCGTTTTTCTGGGTCATCCACTTCTCCTCAGGTCCTGTCTCGCTTACCACTGTGTTCCCGGGCGCCATAACTCACGCTGCCACCCAAGCACGTCGCAATATCAACTGTGACCGGGCTAAAAGTCTCGCGATGAGCAATTCCCGCTACCTGTTGAAGAAAATGACAGAATTCCAGCCTTGCCGTGGAATCAACACAATCCCTTAGTGTCTGCAGGCGGCAATAAACCTTGGCCACACTCTGATGGAGGAGGCAGAAGCAGAGGAGGAGAAGGAGAAGGAAGAGAAGGAAGAAGAGCAAGAGGAGGACGGCTCTCACACCGTAGCTGACTTCTCAAATAATTTCTCCACCATTCTTTTTTCGGCCGCGCTTTTTCCTCCTAGCGGAGCGGCTGGTGCTGAGAGAAATGATGGAAGGATGTGGGAGGACGGGGGCTAGAGACGCTATGTGTTGGGGGGTTTTGGGAGAGGAAAGGATGACGCACGGAGGGACAAAGTGAGTGGGTGGTGTTGGTGGTAGTGTTGAGGGAAGGGGGAATGGATAAAAGAAATGGGAGATGGAGGATGAGGAGGAGGAGGAGAGGAGGAGGAAAAGGAGGGGCGACACACACTTGAGGCGAGATAGCAGATGGGTAAAACGTAAGGGAGGCGAGATGGAACGTGGAACAAATGGCTGTAGACTTGTGGAATGGGACTCGGTGAGTGAGAGACAGAGAAAGAGGGAGAGGGAGGAAAGCAGGGAGAGGGAGAGGGAGGAAAGCAGGGAGAGGGAGAGGGAGAGAAGCAGGGAGAGGGAGAGGGAGGGAAGCAGGGAGAGGGAGAGGGAGGGAAGACACCTACTCGAATGGTAGAAGAACATTAGCCTTTTTTAAACTTTTATCTATAGTCTGGCTCAGGCTGACGGGAAAAGGCGCAGAGGGAAGAGGTGTTTTCCATGTTAACCCGAAGTCTCTCTCTCTCTCTCTCTCTCTCTCTCTCTCAACACCGCACAGAACCCTCGGTACATATTTTTTTTTTTTTCATTCGAGGCATTTCTAAGGCTTCAATTCGTCTTGGGGAGCAGCTGCTGAATCAGTGAAGCCCTAATTCCATGTTCTAAGATGAGCCCACATTAATATCAGTGG